>NC_089837.1:410956295-411285462 GCF_035609145.1 Eleutherodactylus coqui | reverse complement strand
ATAAGCATTACCAGAGAGTGCATAAATACCTTTATATGGTTGGCAAGTGTCAACTGCTACAAATAAAAACGGTCTTTCTTGCCCATAGTTACCAATCACAGAACAACTTTCATTTTGAATAGCAGAATAGGAAAGTGAAGCTGCCCTGTAATTGCTTGCTGTGAAGAAGAAAGACATTTTTTCTTTATGACAGTTGACATAAATCTGCCCCATTAACTTCAAGACACAGAGCAGGGTCAGAGTGTTGGCCATGTGACCTGGAGGCTAGAAGAAAAGTGCAGAATACACAGCCTGGAGGGAAAAGCCACATAACTGGATTAGTCACAGCAGAGGTTGGTGATATTGTGATGGATTTGTGTCACAGCACGCCACCACTGCTCACCTCCTCATGGGATTGTGGTCAGATCCCGCCACCTGTCATACGGTGCACAGAACTCCTATGCCTCTGCTCTCTCTCTCTCTTAAAGGGCCGACATATGCTACCTAATTCTTTCTTCCACCAATCCTTAGCTGGCATCTGCCATAAGCAACAATTTTCATCTCCACTTTTCAAAAGCCATAACTTTTATTTTTCCATCAACATGGCCGTAACGAGGGGTTGTTTTTTGCATAGTGAATTGTAGTTTTTACTTAAAACATTTTTGGGGGTACAGACAAAATATTGTAAAACTGTTATTATTTATTTTGGAGGACAGGGAGAAAAAACATCAATTTTGCCATTTTTTTTTGTATTGCTGTATTCAAAGTCCCATAACTTTTTAATTTTTTCCATGGAGCTCTGTGATGGCTTGTTTTCAGTGTCATGAGCTGTAGTCTTTTTTGCTACCATATTTGGGTACATAAGGCTTTTTTGATCAGTTTTATGACTTAAACACGTGTGTATGCACTAATATGCTCGCCACTGTGGAACATATTAGCGCAAGAACCAGGGTTCTTTGACTCTTCAAACTCTATGCTCTTGCACGTGAGTTTGGAAAAAAAGCAGGAGATATGTAGAAAAACTACATGCGAGAAAGATAGGGCAAGTTCTATCTTTTCTCGCATGTAGTATTAACGCACAAGAATCCCGATAGTGGAAATGAAACCACAGAAATCAATGGTTCCGTCTCATCAAAATCACGGCCGCATAATGGGACAAAAACATGCCCATGTGTTAAAGCTCTTATTGCGTTTTTTTGGGAGAGTTTTGGCGCTTTTTTTTTTACAGTTGTTACCATGTGGAATAAATTTATTGTACTGGTCGTTATGGATACAATGATACCAAATATGTCGGTTGTTTTTTTGTTTGCTTTTTTTTTTATACAAAGACAGGAGAGTGCTAAAATAAGGTTTTGTTTTGTTACTATTTTATTTTAGGGGTTTTTCTTACAATTTTTAAAAAAAATGTTTTTAAATTTCTTATGTTCCTGTAGGGAGCTTGAATCAGAAAAGCTAATTTATCTATGACAATGCATTGCAGTACAGAAATACTGCAATGCATTATCGCTTACAATAGTAATCACAGGCTATGGCAGGCCAGTTGCTATGGTAACCCTTCGGCCCTGCGCGATTACATAGCAGAGGGCCGATGACATGTGAACCAGTTAATTGTTGCAGCGGGAGGTTGGCTATCAGTCACAGTTATCTCCCGTTGTGGGATGGTGCAGGTTTAAAGCCCCATTTACACGGGACGACTGTCGGGCAAATAATGCCTGACACTGGTCCCTGTATGTACTCACTCCCATGCCCAACATTCGTCCAGTGTAAATGGGGCTTAAGTCAGAGCCCATGCCATCCACATGGCATAACTTTACATCATGTTACGTTAAGTGCTGGCAGAACAAAAACTTATGTCTGTGGCACCGAGATGAACCAAGTGAACAAATCTGTTTGCTGTTCAAAGTTGACAGTCCAGTTATTTCATGGTCAGCTACAGGGTGGAGTGGGGCCCAAAGTGCGATAACAGTTCAAGTTTAAAGAGAACCTACAATCCCTGCTGACTTTTTAGTATTTGAATAAATACTTGTATTCTTCATGAACTAACAATTCTGGAGTGTTTTCTCAGAATTTTATGTTTTGCTGTTTCTCTGTTATTCCTCTTACAAATTAATAAATACATTGACAACTGGGTGGAACTAATTGAGGGTGTGTCCCTATGTAAGATGGTGAAACAGTCCTCCTGCTGGAAATGTCCGTTTCTGTTGTAACTGTCATTTTGTTTTTTGACCACAAGAGGTCACTGTGCTCTGGACTGAGACAGAGAAAAAAGAAGTGCATCATGACGATAGAGTAGAAAAAAGCGGTTAGATGCGTGCGAGCGAGATGAGATGAGCCGGTGAGGACTGCAGCTAGCAAGACAGACACTGCGATCCACCGGAAAAAGGACCCCAACGAGGACCGGAGCTACCGTGAGGGGAGCTGCATTAGAGACTGTTCCAGAGTTTGTCAGACTACCATCTTAACGGAGAAGATGGTCATTACAGACCGGGCTCAGAAGTAGCGGCGTCAGTGAGTTCATATGGTTCTTGGATGAAATCCTATTCCCGCGTTCCGGACAAAGTCTAAAGGTACCCACCAGACCCGGGTCAGCCAGAGAACTAAGGCCTCTGGTGTAACCGTGCACGCACCGCCAATCTGACTGAGACTAATAACAAGGCCGGCAGTTAGCTAGTTTAGATAGGCATACTGATGGCCGCCGGCCGCACTGCTGGGGACTGAGCTGTCCGACATAGTCCTAACACACAGAGAACTCTATACTCGTAGAGCTGTCTAAGGATATCTACAAGTCACACGTTACGCAACTGTACTTTGCCTTGACTTGTGAGCTATATATATATTGTTATATCTGTTGAGTGGTGTTGTGTAAGGGGAGAATACGGGTGTGTTGATAAGATTGTAAGCTCTTGTGCTGTGCCGCCGGTGCTTCCCTAGCATCCTCACTGATTGTTCCTACTTCCAGGGTGATAGAAGGTAATAGCGGCTGGTTAGAGACGGCCTGCGGCTAGGCAAAAGCTTGGAGGATATTGAAGGCGCACACTATAGAGCACAGCGCTGCATGGCACAAGAGTCTCAGCTTCCCCGCTGAGTGTATGTAACTTTCTGGGGGAGTTCGGGTTGGTTAAGGGTTCTGCCAAATTAAGTAAAATCTCCTTGCTACGGATTGGTTTTGAGTCGCGTCTTTTGTTCAGGACTTCGCTGTATTCTGGAAAGCCCACCCCGGTCGGCGGCTTACACTTGGCGTAGTTCGGCAGGATACAGCGATCGTCATGGACAGAGACGTGGCGGGAAACATTCCCCTAGCGCCAGCGGCCCAGGGTGCCCCTGCGCAACAAGAATTCCTAGCCCCAGTACCTGTCACGCCAGCCCAAGTAGGGTACTTATCGGCTGGAGCACTAATGCAGCACTTGCCAAAGTTTAACGGTAAAAATATGGGGTTGCAGGACTGGACCGAAAGGGTACAAAGTATAGTTAAATTGAGTAATTTGATACCTGCGCTGCGTGCAGAGATAGCATTGGGGGCCCTGGAAGGCGACGCTAGACGAACCGTGATGGTACGGCCCGAGTCAGAAAGAGACACTTTGGAGAAAATATTCTCCCTGCTGGAGGGGGCACAGGGAGGGCGAACCAGGGTAGCGCAGTTGCGCAGCAGCTTCTTCAACCGGTCCCAGCGAGAGGGTGAAACGTTAATACAATACTCTAACGCCCTACAGGAAGTGTTGAATGAAGTGCAACGAAGGGATTCAGGGGCCATGGGAGCTTTCAAGGAAGTCGACCGGCTACTACGAGACCAATTTATTCTAGGACTATCCAATAGATTTTTACAGGATAAACTGCAAGAGATGACCCGGGCAGATGCTGACCTGACATTTTATAACGTTTACCGGGCTGCTGTAGAGAGAGAAGAAGAGCCCACGGCTGTGAGTGTGCAGGCAGTGAGTAGCACACAAGTGACAGGGGCCCGGGGAGGTCTTGAAGACTCCGAGTCCTTGAAGGATGTGGTCCAGGCCCTACGAGCAGAAATGAGAGAACTCCGCCTGGAAGTTTCCCAGATGAAGGCGGACTCATCCAGGGCCCCGGGATTGACCCCATCGTCCTGCCCACCTCCACAGAGAGTGTTCCGGGGGCGAGGATCCATTAATCCAGACCCATCCAGGGTGCGGGGATCAAGGGGACCTCTTTGCTGGAGCTGCCGACGGTATGGCCATATCGCTCGAGAGTGCCACCAACAGACGGAACCTGAGCTGGCTTTAAACTTCCGACTGCCGCAGTAACAGGGCATCCTGCGGCAGTTCCCTCAGAGTTAAGCCCACTACGCAATGAACGCGATCTCTATGCTAGCAGTCCCATTATGGAAGCTGAGCTGGAGGGCCAAAAGGTACACTGCCTAGTGGATACCGGATCGGAATGCACCCTGATGCCGTTGGAGTTTTTCGAGAGACACTTCGGGCATATGATGGAACCGGAAGATGGAAGTGTCATCCGGTTGACAGCTGCCAATAATGGTGCAATGGATGTACAAGGGATCGTCTGGATGCGAGTCCGGCTGTTTGGGCAGGACATTGGCAAAAAGGGGATCGTGCTGGTAGATCATCCGTCCCGAAAGGGACTCGATGTAACGCTGGGCATGAACGTGCTGAGAGACCTCGATCATCACCTCTATGCCAAGGAAGGGCCTAGATACTGGCAGCGGACCACCACGCACCGGCCAACTCAAAAGGTCCTACAGCAGATGGTGAGGAGCTGCAGTTTACAGAAGAGCCTCATGTCAGGGTGTCCTATTGGGCATGTGAGAGTACCGCTGAGAACTCCAGTGAAGATTCCACCACGCCAGGAGAAAATTTTGATGCTTCCAGTGGGAGCTGGACGGCCACTGAATGGACTGGAGGTCCTGATCGAGCCTGCTCCACGGGGAGAAATGCAGAACTGCCCGCTGGTAGCCCGAGCACTCGTCACCGTGAAAGATGGGTGCGTGCCTATACGCTGCCTCAATGTCTGGGACAGTGAGTCGATCGTTCCTGGGAATACCCTGCTGGCTGAAGTTCATGTGCCCGAGGGCGGTGTCATTCACCGGAGGAGCTTCACGCTACAGCCAGATGGGAGGTCGGCTTGGACCTTTGCGGTGAAGGTCCAGCAAGAACAGGCCCCAACAGCTGAGTGGAACGGTCGAGTGATCATGTCTCTGATGGGAGTGGACCCCCGCTCTCTGACCCCGGGGCAACAAAAGCTTCTGGAAGACACGCTATGGGAGTACCAGGAAGCGTTCTCAAGGCATGATGAAGACTTCGGGTGTGCCACCGCTATCGAGCATGAAATCCCTACCCGCGACGCTGCGCCAGTTCGAGAACGGTACAGGCAAATCCCACCCAAGATGTATCAAGAGGTGAAAAATATAGTGGCCAGCATGCTGGAAAACCAGGTGATACAGGAAAGTAAAAGCCCTTGGGCTGCTCCTGTGGTCCTGGTGCGAAAGAAAGACGGAAGTCTTCGGTTCTGTGTAGATTATCGGAAATTGAATGCCCGAACCATCCGGGATGCTTATCCTCTTCCACGGATCGAAGAGTCACTATCCTCCTTGGGTCGAGCTAAGTACTTTTCCACGCTCGACCTGGCTAGTGGATATTGGCAAGTGCCAGTAGCTGAAAAAGACAAGGCAAAGACAGCCTTTATCTTGCCCATGGGACTATATGAGTTCAATAGGATGCCGTTCGGACTGACCAACGCTCCAGGGACGTTTCAGCGGTTGATGGAGCACTGTCTGGGTGACCTAAACTTTGAATCAGTATTGATATATCTGGATGACATTGTGGTGTTTGGGACTTCATTCGAAGATCATCTTAAAAAACTGCGGCAGGTCCTGGGACGACTACAAGATCATGGTCTGAAAATCAAGCCCAAAAAGTGTCAACTGCTACAACAGCGCATAGAGTTCCTGGGACATGTGGTCACTCCAGAAGGGGTACAACCGGCCCCTAGCAAGGTGGAGGCCGTGCAAAAGTGGCCCCAGCCAAGAACCCTACGGGAAGTACAAGCGTTTCTAGGCCTGGCCGGTTATTACAGGAGATTTATACCCAAGTTCTCTCATCTGGCCGGTCCACTAAACGAGCTGCTGAGAGGCACAACTGGAGGGCCCAGGAATTGCCCCATTGAGTGGGGGCTACGACAGCAAGAAGCCTTCGAGGCATTGAAAAGAACTCTGACCAGCGCCCCAATCCTGGCCTATGCACAGTTTGATAGCCCGTTCTTGCTGTACACGGATGGAAGTTTACATGGTCTTGGAGCTGTGTTATCTCAAGTTCAAGACGGGCGTGAGAGGGTCATTGCCTATGGCAGTAGGTCGTTAAGGGAGTCGGAGCGCAACCCTAACCAGGGGCTCCTGTGCCGGACCATATACGTACAGTCCGAGCTGCAGCACCGGCAACAGGTTGTCATCCCTATGTCACTGGGACCAGCTGCCGCTCAAGAAGCCCATCAGAGGGGGGCTCATTTCGGGAGCACGAAGACGTACCAATGGCTCCGGCGCTTCGTATATTGCCCGGATTTGGGAGAAATGGTGACCGAGGCATGTCTGAAATGTCGGTCCTGCGGGCTGAGTAAAAGCCCCGAGCAACGGGCCCCTGTGCAAACTATCCGGACTTCCGCCCCCCTGGAAATCTTATTGATTGATTATGTACAGATCGGGTACTCTACCTCCGGACACCCCTACTGTTTGGTCATGACGGACCACTTTACAAAATATGCAGTGGCCGTGCCCACCAGAGATCAGACGGCTGAATCGGCTGCTGAGGCAGTCTGTAAACACTTTATACAAGTGTTTGGGTGTCCGCGGAGAATTCATTCAGATCAGGGGGCATGTTTCCAGGGTGCTTTGATGAGGGAGCTGTATCAGCTCTATGGTATCGAACGTTCCCGCACGACTCCGTACCATCCACAAGGGAATGGGGCGTGTGAGCGGTTCAACCGCACCTTGATACAGATGCTGCGGACTCTAGAGGAAAGTCAAAAAGCCCAGTGGCCAGAGTACTTACCTGAGCTGATGTGGGCCTACAACAATAGGGTTCACAATACCACTGGTTACTCTCCACACATGCTTATGTTTGGGAGAGCAGGCCAGGAGATCGGGGATCTTCACATGCCGGATCCGAGACAGCCTCCGCCGAGAAGCACCACCACCTGGGTGCAAGATCATCGTCGCCGACTAAGAGCAATACATAAGGTTGTGGGTGAGCGCCTGAGACAAGTGGTGCACCCCAACCCGGGGCCAGTGCAGATGGACGAGTATGCTCCAGGTGATCGTGTGATAGTCAGAGCCAAGAGGCCAACCGGAAAATTGGATGGGCGGTGGGAGGCGGTTCCATACATAGTGAAGCAGAAGGTAGATCCTGATATCCCCGTGTATGAGGTTGAGCCCGAGGGGAATGGGGGACCCTCAAGGAACCTCCACCGTAACATGTTGAGACACTGTCACTTTCAGCAACCTGCGGCTGATAAGGAGATGCTTATCCCTACCCCTAGTATTGGGGAACCCCTGGTAGATGATGAATGGTGGGTAGTTCCTGTCCCGGCCATGTCGGAGTCTCCGGTCGTGACAAGCTCGCCACCCAGGGAGAGAGATGCCCAGCCAGCAGAACCACATCCACCGAGTGTGCCAACTGTCCCTGGTCCTATGACTCTGCGCAGGACAGCCAGGTCCACCGCTGGTGTACCCCCACAGCGCTACGCGCAGGATGAGTTTGAGTGGGGGAGGTTGCCGGGGACGGCAACATCTAGTGGGGTGGCATGTAAGATGGTGAAACAGTCCTCCTGCTGGAAATGTCCGTTTCTGTTGTAACTGTCATTTTGTTTTTTGACCACAAGAGGTCACTGTGCTCTGGACTGAGACAGAGAAAAAAGAAGTGCATCATGACGATAGAGTAGAAAAAAGCGGTTAGATGCGTGCGAGCGAGATGAGATGAGCCGGTGAGGACTGCAGCTAGCAAGACAGACACTGCGATCCACCGGAAAAAGGACCCCAACGAGGACCGGAGCTACCGTGAGGGGAGCTGCATTAGAGACTGTTCCAGAGTTTGTCAGACTACCATCTTAACGGAGAAGATGGTCATTACAGACCGGGCTCAGAAGTAGCGGCGTCAGTGAGTTCATATGGTTCTTGGATGAAATCCTATTCCCGCGTTCCGGACAAAGTCTAAAGGTACCCACCAGACCCGGGTCAGCCAGAGAACTAAGGCCTCTGGTGTAACCGTGCACGCACCGCCAATCTGACTGAGACTAATAACAAGGCCGGCAGTTAGCTAGTTTAGATAGGCATACTGATGGCCGCCGGCCGCACTGCTGGGGACTGAGCTGTCCGACATAGTCCTAACACACAGAGAACTCTATACTCGTAGAGCTGTCTAAGGATATCTACAAGTCACACGTTACGCAACTGTACTTTGCCTTGACTTGTGAGCTATATATATATTGTTATATCTGTTGAGTGGTGTTGTGTAAGGGGAGAATACGGGTGTGTTGATAAGATTGTAAGCTCTTGTGCTGTGCCGCCGGTGCTTCCCTAGCATCCTCACTGATTGTTCCTACTTCCAGGGTGATAGAAGGTAATAGCGGCTGGTTAGAGACGGCCTGCGGCTAGGCAAAAGCTTGGAGGATATTGAAGGCGCACACTATAGAGCACAGCGCTGCATGGCACAAGAGTCTCAGCTTCCCCGCTGAGTGTATGTAACTTTCTGGGGGAGTTCGGGTTGGTTAAGGGTTCTGCCAAATTAAGTAAAATCTCCTTGCTACGGATTGGTTTTGAGTCGCGTCTTTTGTTCAGGACTTCGCTGTATTCTGGAAAGCCCACCCCGGTCGGCGGCTTACACTAGTTAATTGTTGCAGCGGGAGGTTGGCTATCAGTCACAGTTATCTCCCGTTGTGGGATGGTGCAGGTTTAAAGCCCCATTTACACGGGACGACTGTCGGGCAAATAATGCCTGACACTGGTCCCTGTATGTACTCACTCCCATGCCCAACATTCGTCCAGTGTAAATGGGGCTTAAGTCAGAGCCCATGCCATCCACATGGCATAACTTTACATCATGTTACGTTAAGTGCTGGCAGAACAAAAACTTATGTCTGTGGCACCGAGATGAACCAAGTGAACAAATCTGTTTGCTGTTCAAAGTTGACAGTCCAGTTATTTCATGGTCAGCTACAGGGTGGAGTGGGGCCCAAAGTGCGATAACAGTTCAAGTTTAAAGAGAACCTACAATCCCTGCTGACTTTTTAGTATTTGAATAAATACTTGTATTCTTCATGAACTAACAATTCTGGAGTGTTTTCTCAGAATTTTATGTTTTGCTGTTTCTCTGTTATTCCTCTTACAAATTAATAAATACATTGACAACTGGGTGGAACTAATTGAGGGTGTGTCCCTACACAGTCTGATACTGCACAATCAATGCTGACAGTATCCAGACTGTGTAGGGACATCCCTTTGACAAAGAGAGTGACAGCACCCAGTTGTCAATTTATTCCCAGAAGGAATAACAAAAGAACGACACGACAAAGAATAATAAGAATTTATGGGGCACATTTCTGACTAGTTGGTTTCTGATGGAAAAAGGTTGCAATTCTATGTGAAAATGTGTATTTCTGCAAAAATTGATGACTCTTCTCCTTTCTGTGCCAGCCCCTCCACTTTTTCAAAAAGTGGGTGGAGCTTTCAGTAGGGGGCGTGACCACCCTGGACCGACAGATCTATATATAATTTATTCCAGAAGCTGGTGTAAATTATGCCAGAAATGTACATTTCTGTCTAGGCGTATTGAGCTGTCGGGATGATTTTTATACATAAAGAGGCATGCGCCTTTTCTTGCATTATTGTACCATGCACCCAGGGAAAATGTACTAAGCTCGGCGCAGGAAATGCCGGCCTTAGTAAACTTCCCCTATGTTCCAGAATTGAAGTATTCACTAAAATAAACATGTCAGAATAACCAACAGATCCTCTCTAAGCAGAAGCTTGCAGTTTGTTTTGTGGACTTCAAGAGGCGGCAGCAATAAACTTATAAATAGTTCTGGAGTAGAAGACTTTTGGAAACAATCCCCACAGTATGCCTAAAACCCTGCTAAATGGCAACAGAAAACATATGGAGGACTACAATAGTGAAAATATAAGCCATATAAATGGATTACAAGATTATAATTGACCTCTGAATATAGACTTTCTCTATCCCCTACCTGAAGGGACATGCTTCCTGGATCTGGCTTTTAATAAAGAGAGGAACATGCCTGTTAGGTTTGTGTGCATAAGAGCAGCTTTTTGTAGTGAGCACTTTATTACATTTGACGCCTTGGTTTTATCTCTTGATCTGATTGATGTCACCAAAGTCTCCTTAGTTCAGGATTACATAAAACTGCAAGCCTTACTGTTCAAGTATTGCACTTTTGAATGTTTTCTTCAATATAAAATTGATGACATTGAAAGTCATCAATATGAGCACAAATCCAAATCCTCATCTGCATATGTCCCTGCAACTATACCCACTTGTTTCTCAGGAAGAAGACACAATGAATGTTCTAAATTTAATGGGGAGGGCTTGCAAGGGCTATGACATTGCATACTAAGTCATAGTATAGTTGTTATTATTTATACATGAGCAAAGATTACAAATGCAGGCTCTAGCTCAGATCTCTCACCCCCTGGATCTGTGAAACCTGTCACTCAGTCTCCTGCGGTGTGTCTTCCTGTCTCTGAGCCATTGGACCACCTGCTGCCATGACTCTCATCTACTGCATAGCCCGAAGGCCTCGATGATAACAGCATTGATTCCAATGTACATCTAATTACTTCTCATAATCTATTCATTTCACAATAGTGCAGTGTAACATCTGTCACATCATAAACTCTTTAGTATCCCTATCAAACCACTAAAACACACTAGCCTGCCAATTGGAAGCCACCTAGCTTAGCTTTTATATGTGGAAAACTGGCAAGTCTATTTTGGTGAAGAGAAACCTTAACTGAATTTCCCTAGTGACCAATGAAAGTGAGCCATGAAAGAAGTTTGAAGATTTAATATGTGCGAACCGGATTACAGTTGTGCGTAGACTAGCTAAATGAAATATATTGGTTAATGAAATAAACTCGGAGCCAGCATGCTAGCAGTTATGTCAGGTTAACAGACATCTCCTACCTCAGCTCAGTCTGCTTGATTAATTTACAAAATCAATTATTGCACTGGTTATTGCATTACAACAAAATAGAGCAGAAAATACTTTGTCACCGTGTAGGTTTTATTTTACCAGAGGGTAAACATGCTGTTACGGCTTCTTTGTAAGAAGAATTGCGTTCTATGGTGCCGCACACAAAGCCTATTTCTTAGCACTTTACACATATTGTATCTGACCCAGTAGGATTGGAATTTTTTTTTTTTTACTTGCATCGAATAAAACCAATGATGAAGCATCATATAGTAAGCATTAAACAAAGTGCATAAAAGCTGAACACCCAGCAATTATGACAGCTGTTTCAAGAAGTATTAAACAATTTATTTTGGAAGCTTTAACTTTACATTTGGATAAACAACATTATGCAGCCATATTGCTATTTTAATAACCGTGGTGCAGAATACTGGTGTCCTACTGGCAGTCATTATAGGATGATGTCCCATTGTAGACATGAATGGGACTCAGAATGTAGCACACTCTTTGTATGGGTTTGCCCGGACAGGATTTCCTTGTGATATCATATGTATGAATATTCAATTAGCAATATACTTGTTCATACATAATGAGCATAAGCTCTACTGCATGCATAATATAGCCCACAGTAATGGGATTGTAGTCTCTGTGACCGCTAGTACGGTTCATTGTGTCAACATGAAAATGTCTATTATTTTAATCTATGGTCTATTGATATTTATCTAGCCTAAGGAGACTGTTTTAACTATATTTATTTGTAGACGTGATAGTTGTTTATTAGATATAGTTTTTTTTCAACTCTTTTAACTTTTCTAATGATATACAGTGTAGTAATCACATATGTAATAGGTAGAGTATAGCTTCAATAGCAACTAACTGCAGGTTGCATGTACTAGAACCTATAAAGGAATAGTTTGTACTATGTTTGATGGAATGGGAAATGTCTGTTTGGGAAATCTCATAGAAAGAGCCCCCCTTTCCCACTGAAGAGAGTTTTGGCCTTCCTGATTAGATCCCATTTTTAAAATCTGGCATGTTACTTTATGTAGTTAGACCCCGTTTACACTGAAAGATGATCACTCAAGAATCGCTCAAATGACAGTTTGAGTGACAGTTTTGAGCGATCATCTTTGCATAGTCTACAGTAGCTACTAAAGAGCTATGCAGGCGGAGCGGGACACCATGCTATTGCTTGGCGAACAATACAGCTGTTTTGCATAAGCAAACAGCTGCATTGTTCTTCGTGCTTACAGCTCGCGTCCCACTGTGAGCTACCAGCAGGACACAAGCTGAAAGAATCTTATTAGCGCTGCCAACTATGATAACAGCCTGCACTGCTGATAAAAGTTCATCGCTCAATTCTAGAAAACTAGAATTCAGCGAGGAACAGATCGTGCACGAAAACTGCACGATGTCTGTGCATTAGGATGCAACGGTTATCACTCAAAAGATGGCTTTGAGTGAATTTTGACCGAGAATCATTGTGTCTAAATTAGACTTAATAACTTTGGAATGCTTTTAATTATGCAAGTGATAAAGAGATTGTTTGTTCATTTTATTTATGTTAAGGCTCGTTCACACTTGCGTTTTTCTTGCATGCTTTTTTGTCACGTGATATCGCTATGCTTTTTTCATGCGCTTGTGAATGAGACTTTCTAATGTTAAAAAAGCATCACAAATAATTGCAAAGCACCAACTTGTGATGCGTTTTTAACATTAGAAAGTCCCATTGACAATTGCGTGAAAAAACCACAGCAATATTACGTGAAAAAAACGCGCAGGGAAAACGCAAGTGTGCAGGAGCCCTTAGTGGTCAATTTTGGTTAGTATTTTTTGTGTTTTTTTATTTAAAAAATCCTAAATTTACAGCCATTTTTGAATAATTAGCAATTTTCAAACTTTGAATTTTCTTACTTGTAAAACAAATACTCATACTATGCAAAATAGCTAATAAATAATATTTCGCATTTATGCACTCTATGTTGGCATCAGGGCTTGGTCACACGGGCGCATCGGCGCCGTATGACTGAGCCCTTACTGCAGGAAGAAGACGGGCGCACTTAAGGACAGACGACTCCCCGCAGCGCCAAAGAAAGAACACATGACCAGCCATGAAGCCGGTCACATGTTCTTTCTTCCAGCGCTGCAGTGAGACGTCCGTCTTGAAGTGCGGCAGTCTTTTTCCTGCAGTAACACAGACGCCGATGCGCCCGTGTGACTAAGCCCTCATTTTGTAAGCGTTCCTTTATTTATTTTTGGCCATCAAAAACCTTATAACTATAGGGCTAATTTATCTAATATTTAAAGAAAATATCCAAAATGTATTTTTAAGGGCCAAATTTAGTTCTGAAGTGACTTTCGGAAGCATGTATATTAAAAACTCCCATAAATTACCCGATTGTAAAAAATGGCCCTTCAATGTTTTCAAAATGACATTTACTAAGTCTGTTAACTCTTTAGGTGTTTCGCAGTCACTAAAGCAAATTTGAAAATTGTATTTTTCTTGCAGATTTTCATTTTGAATACTTTTATCTGTAACACAGCAGCAGTTAACAGGTAAACAAAACTTGGTATTTATTACCCCAAATCTGCAGTTTTTAGAAATATCCCACATGTGGCCCTAGTATGTAACATGACTCAAACACAAACCTCAGAAATGATAGAGTACCTTGTGGATTTTCAGACCTTCCTTTTATTGGGCCATTTTCCAGGCATGATTTCGGGTGTGCAGGGGCCTTGAAGGGCTAAGAAATAAGAAAAAACCCTTAAAAGAGCCTATTTTGGAAACTACAACGTTCAAGGAATTCAAAAATTGGGCTTCAAAAAGGAAGAATTACCACCCTTCCACCCCCAAGAGGCTGAAGGAGAAAAATCACTACCCAATTTGTTTCTCTGTTTTTCCAGAGTATGGTAATTCCTCATATGTGGGTGTAAACCGTTGTTTGGGCACATGTCAGGCCTCAGAAAGGAAGAAGCACTATTTGGCTTATGAAGCACAGATTTTGGTGAAATATTTTTTAAACGCCATATTACAAGCCTCAGAAGTACCCAGAACAGTTGACCACCCTAAAAGTGACTCAGACTCCCTCAAGGAATTCATCAAGGGGTATAGTGAGTGTTTTGACCCCAAAGCTGTTTGCTGGTAGTTGTTAACATTGGGACAGAAAAAGTGAAAAATTGGAATTATTATAATTAAATTGTATTATTATCACAAAGGTGCCATATGAGAAAAAGCATTACAAAATGTATGGAGTATGGAAATGCACAAGATGTGGGCATAAACTGCTATATGGATAGTAGAGCTCAGAACGAAAAGAGTACAGATTTTGCTGGACTAGTTTTTGGACACCATGCATTTGCAGAGACCCTGAGATACCTAATACAGTGGGACACCTCAAAAGTGGCTCTATTTTAGAAAATACACCTTCAAGTGTATTCATCTAGGAATATGAAAAGTAGTCATTTTGTTTGGGGGTCTTACTAGTATGTCTATAATGTGAGAGCATATGTAAGCTGTGTGAAGTACATCAGTTTAAAAATTTGGGGGTGGGAGAGGGAGGGAATGGCTAAATCAGTAATTCCATCATTGTTGTGCTTATTTAGTTTTTATTGCATTCAGCATGCGGTATAAATCACATATTTATTAATGGCATCTTTATTTTGTAGGTCAGTATGATTACAGTGATACTGAATTTACCGTATATACCGGCGTATAAGGCGACGGAGCGTATAAGACGCCCCCCCAACTGTCACCTTATACGCCTGGAATACAGTGGAGCAAAAAAAAAAAAAAATCATTACTCACCTCCTCCGGCGTCCTGCTGCGCTCCGGCAGGCTGTCGCTCCCTCCTGGTCCCCGGCAGAGCATTGCTTTCTGGACGCAGGGCTTGAAATCCCCGCCTCCAGAAAGCTAAGACACACGCCGTCAGCCAGTCACAGCCATTCAGTTACATCATTGAATGGCTGTGATTGGCTAAAACACACGTGGCTTCAGCCAATCACACTATTCAATGACATCATTGAATGGGTGTGATTGCTAGCACACGTGCGCCTTCAGCCAATCACAGCCATTCAATGATGTCATTGAATGGCTGTGATTGGCTGACGCTGTGTGAGTTAGCCAATCACAGTATTAGCTTTCTGGAGGCGGGGATTTCAAGCCCTGCGTACAGAAAGCAATGCTCTGCCGGGGACCAGGAGGGAGCGACAACCTGCCGGAGCGCTGCAGGACGCCGGGGGAGGTGAGTAATGATTTTTTTTTTTTGACACTTTCTTTGTTTTTTGTATTACCGGCGTATAAGACGACCCCCGACTTCAGAGCAGATTTTTCGGGGTTCAAAAGTCGTCTTATACACCGGTATATACGGTATATGCTTTTTTTTTGTTTTAAGCTGCAGTCACATGAGCGATTTTTTTAAAGCGCGATTTAAAAAGTTGCATTTATTAGAACCAATGTTTTCCAATGAAAATGGTCACATGTCCGATTTTTACATGTGCAAAAAAAATAAAAAAATCGCACCTGTAAAAAATAGGACAGCGTTTATCATGTGTTAAAAATGCGTGACCAAAGGAGAAAAATGTCAAATCCCTGGATGCTGTCACATCCAGGGGTTTCATCTTGTTGTCAGTGGAGCCGCCGGCCCCATTGAAAACATGGGGAGTAGATTGCGCTTCCCTGCCACAGCTGACAGCTGTGGCAAGGGATTCCTTCATCCCCTCGGGGACTACAGGGATGAAGAAATTTCCCATTGCTTTCAATGGTGCTGGTGCTGCAGCCAGCCCCATTGCAAGCAATGGGATGTAGGCAACCCCACAGTGATTTTTGGGGAAGGGCTTGAAATATAACCCCTCTCCTGAAAATTATCCCTAGCTGGTATAAAAATAAAAAAATAAAAATATATATATATATATATATATATCACCTTCCACCGCTGTCAGGGCTCTGGCGCATCTTCTCTCTTCCATGCCGTCACTGCTCTGAAGCACTTTCTGGTGGCCAGGGATTTAAAAATCCCAGCCTACAGAAAGTGCTGATCTGATTGGCTGAGCGCTCAGCCAATCACAGGGAGCTCTCAGCCATTCATTGAATGACAGCTGAGCGATGCCTGTGATTGGCCACAGATGCGATCAGTGAGAGGAGATGAAACTGTTTACCGGAGGCCTTCGTATTTGAACCCCGAAGCGATCTTCCTCCGTGAACTTTCCAGGATTCTGTACATGCGACCACTGGCAAAACACCGGACACATGCGCAGGAGTCGGGGAGCCCAGGAAACTTAAAATATCCTTACTCCTAGCGACTAATGGTTGCCAAGAGCCCAGAGCAGTGACCTTGTTGAGTGGTCCCGGTCATGTGATAAAAAGGTAGCGATCTACCTTAAGCCGGTCTTACATAACCGGATAGGAATTACGGATTCCGCATGTGTCTGATCTGCGGTAATACGAAGATCAATCGCCTTGGATTACAAAATTCCGCTCACATTAGTGGGTCGGAATTGCGTAATCCACTCGAAGGAAAGAGAAAGCAGCAGGTTCTATTTTCCTGCGGATATCCTCAACATAGAGCCCATTGTGCTCCATGGTCGTGGATATACCCGCAGCCCATACGTAACTACGTCGTGTACGGGCTGCGGGTACCTGTGTCATCGCTAAGCGACGGTCCGGGAGATACAAACAAAAACAAAGTGTACTGCGAATGACCGCTTGTGTGAGTAGGCAGTTATGCGCAGTACATTATGCGGCTGTCCACAGGGCTCACAGCTGGGATCCACTGCGGGCCTCCGCAAGCGGATTCCACATCCGGCCGTGTGAGCCCGGCGTTATTGAGACCGCTACCTGTAATATGTCATTTACAAGAAGCCCTGTGAACGCTCGCCTTCATGCAGTTCCAGGAGCAGCTTGTTGAGCGCCCTCTGTGTGTGACCGCCGCACCTCAGCAAGCTTACGAAGACTCACAGAGCGCCACTTTTTACACCCCATACCTGCTGCTGAGGTCACGAAATACCCCCCAAAAAGCATGAGAGTAGGGGGGATACCTGGTTTTATTGCCCCATGTACCCATCCCAACCAGCCTCCGTAATTAACCCCGTCTTCGGAAATACCACACAGTTCACATTATTTCTTTTATCCAAGATTTGGGGAATGTCGAAAAGGGTGCAGAGGGGGGGGGGGGGGGTAGAATTTTTTTAACCTGTCAATTGTTATTCGGTACAAGTGCGCGATGAGGCCCGGAATTTATTCAGTTGTGCCCTGCAATCCAATGGGTATTCCCTCCGTTACAGGCCTAGCCATGTTTTCTATAAGTAGATTAGGGCCACAACGGGACAAACGGGGGTATTCATTTTGGGGTGACCGTCTTCATTTCTATGTACACTGTACAAAAAAAACTGTTTTTCAATTGACAAAATTGCCCAAAAAATTAAAATCGTAATTTTTTCCTTCTGCTTTGCTTAGATTCATTCAAATACTGTGGGGTCAAAATACGCAATACACCCCTAGATGAATTCGTTAAGGGGTCTAGTATTCAAAATGGGGTCATTTGTGGGGGTTCTTTATCGTTTTGGACGCTCAATGGCTCTACAAGTATGCAATGGGGCCTGGAATTTATTCCGTTGTACCCTGAAATCCAAAGGGTGCTCCTTCCATTATAGGCCTAGTCATGTGCCCTTTAATTAGATTAGGTACACAAGGAGTATGTTTCTGAACACAGGACAAATAGTGGTATCCATTTTGGGGTGAAAGTCTTCATTCATATGTGTGCTGTACAAAAAAACCTGTTTTTAAATTGATACAACTGCCAAAAAAATGAAAATTGTAATTTATTTCCTACGGCTGTGGTTAGATTTATTTAAAAATTGTAGGGTAAAAATACACCGTACAGCCCTAGATATATTCGTTAAGAGGTCCAGTTTTCAAAATGGGATCATTTGTTGGGATTCTCTGTCGTTTTGGCCGCTCAAGGGCTCTACAAGTGGGCAATAGGGCCTAAATGACCTTCATGCTAAATTTCTGCTCTGAAAGCCACTGACTACTCCTTACATTTTGGGCCCCGTTGTGCATCCAGACATAAGATTAGGGCCCAATGGGTATATTTATGAACACGGGACAAACAGGGGTATCCATTTTGCAGTGCAAGTCTTCATTCATGTGTGTGCTGTACTAAAAAAGCTGTTTTTAAAATGACAGAATTGCCAAAAAAACGAAAATCACAATTTTTTCCTTTTGCTTTGCTTGAATTCATTCAAAAACGGTGGTGTCAAAATGGGCAGTACTGCTCCAGTGATATGGTCAATAAGCGAGAAATCCCCGAGGGGTACCGACTTCATATGGAGATTCCCAACATTGCTGGTAGAAGATAAAAATTTTTGCGCCCTATTAAAAGGATGGTGGCTAGAATATATGTCCGACAACGAATCACACACGAATAACCCCCAGTTGCTGCGGGGCGCGGCCAAGGCGGTAATAAGAGGCAAAATAATAGCATATGTAATCTCCCTAAAAAGTAATATCAAAGACAGAATAAGCCATTATAGCAGGCAATTACGAGAGTCATATACCCAATTCCAAGAAAACCCAAACGAACAAAATAAACAAAAATGGAAGTCAGCAAAAGAATCCTATGATTCATGGCTCCATAAAAGGGAACAACTACTATACTCGCGCAAAGAAGCAAAACTATTCAAATATGGGAACAAGGCGGGCAAAATAATGGCCAACCTAGCAAGGGGACCATACCATAGAGCTAATATAGAGGGCTTAAAAGACACTTCCAGGAAAATACAAACCCACCCACAAGACGTCAAATGCTTATTTTTAAATTTCTACTCAAAACTTTATTCCCACACGCAGACGGATACAGACCCAGGAACGGACATGTTCTCAGACATACAATGGCCCACACTGACTAAAACCCCAAAAACGGAATTAAATTCCCCCATATCCATAACAGAGATTAAAGAATGCATATCAAACCTGGGAAATAACAAGGCCCCTGGACCAGATGGATATATGAAAGACAGCCCCATTCCCTCTGAAATGAATACAGCCCATATTAAACTGCTGCCCAAGCCAGGAAAGGACCCAATGGATGTAAGATCTTATAGGCCAATATATTTAATTAACACAGACTTGAAACTAATGGCAAAAATTATGGCCAACTGATTGGCTGATATTATGCCCCAGATAATCTCCCCACTACAAGAGGGTTTCACAAAAGGACGTTCACCCATTACGAACATACGGAAAATCCTGACAATACTAGATGACATTAAAATCCACCCTACACCAGCCTTCCTTGCGATAGATGCAGAGAAGGCCTTTGACAATGTACTATGGCACGGGTTAAAATTAGTAATGGATAAAATGAGCTTCGGAGGCCCCTTCTGCGACTACTTGTGGAACCTATACTCCTCACCGCAAGCACAAGTATATACACCAGGCTTTCTCTCTCACAGATTCCCCCTAAAAAAAGGAACCAGGCAACTATTCAACTTAGCAATAGAACCTCTGGCAAGACTCCTAGAGGCCTCCTCAGAAATTGAAGGCATTAAAATTAGGAATAAAACAGTCAAGACTATGCTATTCGCCGACGATATCCTGATAGCACTAGGTCGCCCGCTCATGGATTTACCTCGCATTTTTAACCTACTAGAAGCATTTGGGGAAAAATCAGGATTTAAGGTTAATACCACGAAATGCGACCTGCTAGATATTTCACCTCGGGCAAGCTGGCAGGCACACTTCTCAAAAATTGTCCAGTTAATATAGTCAAAAACAGTATCAAGTACTTGGAAATACACATAGGCAAAAGACCTAATACTCAAAATAACCAAAGAATTAGAGAAATGGAACAACCTCCCACTTTCCCTACTGGGCAGATCCCATCTAATTAAACTGATTAGTTTCCCAAGACTATTATACCCACTACAAACAATACCCCTTTTATTACAAAGACGAGACCTGGGAAAACTCCACAAAGCATTCACGGCCTTTTTGTGGTCACGGAAAAGACCACGGATTGCCCTACAAAAACTGATGCTCCCTTAGAGTGAGGGAGGCATAAATTCCCCAGATATTCGAATGTACAATATAGCTAGCCTCATGAGACACGCCTTGGATTGGTTAAAAGGAACTGACAACTTTTCCAATAACGATCTTGAGGCAGATCTACTTGGCCGATGGAGTCTAAATGCACTTCTGCATACAAGTTTCTCCAACCTCCCTATAGAGAGTAAACACTCGACCGTGGCCAGAGATACCATAGCAGTTTGGAAAATAATCCGAAAGTTGTACACCTTATCATTTAGAACCTCCAAACATATGGAACTATGGAGCCATCCTGAATTTAAAGAGGGACGGGAAAACAAAATGTTTAAAACCTGGCAACAGAGAGGAATTCTAAAGGTCCACCAGCTCATTCACCCGGATTCCCTTAGATATAAAAACTTCAAAGAATTGAGCGAAGAGTATAATCTACCTGCATCCCACTTCCTCCCATATGCAAAAGTGAGGAGCTTTCTACGAAACAGATTAACGGATGTCTCAAAAGAAGCAGTCCTTAACCCCATAGATATCATAGTCAATAATTGCTCCTATAAATACTCAATCTCAACACTATATTCTAGGTTTAGGGAGGCAGGGGGGAAAGACAAGGGCATAAATGTATTTAAAAGGTGGATACGTGACTTACAAGACCCCGAAAATAACTGAGAGTTGTGGTTCAGTGAGAAAGGCGATAACAAACGAAAGATGGAGGGAAACATATTTCAAAATAATACATGGAGCAATTTATGGCTTTGACAAACCCCAAAACCCCAGTGGACCAATAAGACTACAAGCGTGTCCAAGATGCGCATCACCCAACTCGAACTTCCTGCACGGCATTTGGCACTGCCCAAAGATTAATCCATTCTGAATAGGGACTCAAAAATTAGTGCAGGACATGAGTGGCCAACCTCTTCAACTAACACCACAGACATGTATATTACTCATATTGCTGGACCAGACAAAAAAGAGCATAATGATCCACACCATACTTCTGATTAGCAAAAGATGCCTTCTCAAAAACTGGTTACAGACTGATCCCGCCGGAACAGAGGATGTTATACATCAATTAAAATATCTCCTTAAAATGGAAAGAATAGAAATAGAACGGAAAGTAGAATCCCAAGCCGCAAAATTCTTTAAAAAATGGAGGGAATTTATTGAAAAATTTCTTGACCCCCAACGAAATCAAGGAATGTATGATGCAATTTATTAATACAACATGGTACTATAGTCAGAAAGACACGAATAGACTGGGAACATTGGAGGTGACGTGAGAAAAGCCAATCGCAAAATTCTAGTCCATCAAAAGTCTCATCGACAGCTGACAACGTCAACGAATTCTAATGTTATATATGTTTGGTTAATAAAGGTTAAACTATAGAAGAGTGGAAGTATTAAAAGAAAATGGATAAGGTTATGCATGAGCTAGAGACAATATTTAATGTAATCGTATATGTAAAAACAATTGAAACATCTATCCATGTACGTAATCAATGAAAATGTTAATAAAAAAGGAGTTTACAAAAAAAAAAAAAAAAGAAATGGGCAGTACATCCCTAGATAAATTCGTTAAGGGGTCTACTTTTCAAAATGGGGTCATTTGTGGGGGTTCTCTTTGGTTTTGGCCGCTCAAGAGCTCTACAAAAGTGCTATGGGGCCTAAAACGCCTTCAAGCAAAAGTTATGTTCTGAAAGACACTGACTACTCCTTTCGTTTTGGGCCCCGTTGTGCATCCAGTCATAAGATTAGGGCCACAATGGGTATATTTCTGAACACGGGAGAAACAGGGGTATCCATTTTGGGGTGTCAATCCTTATTTTCATGTGCACTATAGGAAAAAAATATGTCTTTAAAATGACATATTTGCAAAAATATGAAATTTTATTTTTTCTCCTCTAAATTGAATTAATTCCTGAAAAAAAACTGTGGGGTCAAAATACTCATGACACACCTCAGTGGATACATTAAGGGGTGTAGTTTTTAAAATGTGATCATTTGGGGGGGTATCTATTATTCTGACACTCATGAGCCTTTGCAAACTTGGCTTGGTGTAGGAAAACAAAATGTTCCTCAAAATGCTGAAAAGTAATGTTAAATTTGTACGTCATCTTAGGCCTTAGTCAGACAGGCGTTTTTAGCCGCAATTTGCGCATGCGCATGCGTCCGGTGATTTTTTAAAACCATTGCTTTGCAATGGTATCGGACACATGAGCGCTTTTTATGCGCTCGTCCGATAAATTATAGAACAAAAAATCGCAGATCGCACCTATCTGCGATCTGCGATTCCTGTTCTCTTCTGTATATGCGCTCAATGGGGCCGGCGGCAGCAGCGCCGACCCCATTGAGAACATATAGAAGACAAATCATTCTTCTCTGCCACAGCTGTAACAGCTGTGGCAGAGAAGAACGATGTTTGCCCATTGAATTCAATGGAGCGGCAACACAGCCGCTCCATTGAAAGCAATAAGCTGCCGGCGTGCGCGGGGTGAATTGTCGGGAAGGGGTTAAATATATAAGCCCTTCCCTGCAATTCATCCTAAAATGTGTTAAAATAAAAAAAAATTGTATACTCACCTTTTCGCTGCAGCCGGAGTCCAGCCGCGGCCGCTGTCTGTTCTCCCGAACTGCTTCTTGGCACTATTCAGCCGGCGGTGCTTTAAAATCCCCGCCTGCTGAATGATCTGCCTCTGATTGGTCACAGCCCTGACCAATCAGAGGCTAAAAACACTCACACACCCATTCATGAATTCATGAATGGGTGAGTGACTGCTGCCTCTCAGTGCTGAGCCAATCAGGGGCAGGTCTGACTCACATCCATTCATGAATTCATGAATGGGTGTGAGTGAGGCATGCCTCTGATTGGCTCAGCGCTGAGCCAATCAGGGGGCAGGTTTGACTCACACCCCCTTCACACCCACTGCAAGACGGCCACGCGGAGCTCCAGGTGCCGGGAGAAGGTGAGTATACAATTTTTTTTTATTTTAACACATTTTAGGATGAATTGCAGGGAAGGGCTTATATATTTAAGCCCTTACCGACAATTCATCCCGGGCTCGCCCGCAGCACATTGCTTTCAATGGAGACGGCTGTATTGCCGTCTCCATTGAATGCAATGCGCTGGACAGCTCCGGCCCGTTTCTAATGAAACGCGGCTAGGAGCAGATTTTCGGGCGATTTGCGGGCGACTTGCGTGCACCGGTCACGCGATTTGCGGATGCGCATCCGTCATGCGATCCGCAAATCGCGCGAAAAAACGCCCGTCTGACTAAGGCCTAAATGGTTAAAAAAACATGAAAGTTTTTTAAATGTGCATTCAGAATAAAGTAAAGAGATGGAAATATATACCTTAGCAAAAATTTGTACAGTATGTTTGGACATATTTGAGATATTACAGTTGAAAATGTGAAACAATGACAATTTTTTCAAAATTTTCCCAATATTGGTACTTTTAATAAATATACACAAATTCTATCTGTCTATTTTACCACCTAAATGAAGTACAACATGTGGCGAAAAAGCAATGTCAGAATCACTTGGATATGCAAAACCTTTACGGAGTTATGCTATGTTGAACGACGCATGTCAGATTTCCCAAATTTGGCTCCGTCACTAAGGTACAAACAGGCTTCGTCACTAAGGGGTTAAAACCCATATCACTAGTCTCCTCAATCTTTTCAGGCCGTTTGACTTTGGTGTAGATAGTTGATTCAAATCTGTTACCTGATAGATGCATGTTTAGGGTGCCCACCCACTAGCGTTTTTTTACTGCGAAATTCGCAGCGTTTTTTTTTTCTGCAGGAGTCTTTGGGCTATGGGACATGCAAAGCTAAAATCGCGATCGCGCAAAATCGCGATATCGCGGTAAATCGCGATTTTGCGCGATTTTTACATTACAAGTCCCATAGACCCCCTGCAGAAAAAAAAAAACCTGCGAATTTCGCAGTGAAAAAAATCGCCAGTGGGTGGGAGCCCTTAGGTGGGTGTACGAATATGCACATATTAAATTTGAGAGCAGTCTATTAAATCATATTTACAGCTAAGATTGGTAGCTAAAACATATGCACTAATATGTTAGACCAGCAAAAAACTATATTCACAATGAAAGATACACACAATACAGTGGACAGAGGTAGAGCATTCTGGTGTTTGTGGGATGAATGGGGGAGAGAGACAGAGGTGGTGGATTGTGTCTATGGGCAAATGTTGCTCTGTAAAGAAGGGATTAGAGGCAGGCTGGGAGGGTGGAGAGGAGCAGCAGATGGAGGGTGAAAGGAGGTATGTAGGGGGTTAAAAGGGAGTATGCAACTTCAGAAAAAAGGAACGTACTAGCCGATAGGGTAGGCTGGGAGTAGGCTCGTGTCTGGGAGGAGGGGGGAGGGAGAAATGTTAAAGATACCACAGTATTTAGCTGGGAGATGTAGAGCAGTTAGAGAAAAATATTCAAAGAGGAAATCTAGTCGAAATGATCTTAAATGTGATTCACGTGAGAAGATCATTTCTGGGGAAGTCTTTGATTTCAGATTCCTAGCCGTTTCCATAGTGTCTCTTTAGAGCCCTCAAACCCTATAAAACAACATAGAACCCTGTCATTCTACTATCAGTGATAATCAAGCTCAAAACATCAGCGTTATCTTCTCACATCTGTTTAGAAGATCATTTTTACTGGCTTTCCCCTTTAAAGTGTTCAAGCTGTACTTTAAATGCAGAAAAAATGGATGTGCCTCATAAATATGTAGAGAATCTTAACAGATTATCACAAGTCTGTTTGTATGTATCTATTTATTTCTTTCATATGTCTGTGGAGTGAGGAAGTTGTTTCATGTTCACAGGCAGCTCTGCCCGAATGAATAACAGGCGAGAGCTGCCTGTGATTGACTGAGCACCTCAGCCAATCACATTCAGTTCTTTCAGCAGGCAAGGATTTTAAATCCCCGCCTGCTGATAGATCAGCACCACAGTGCAGGAGACAGCAGGAGAAGACGCCGCTGTGCCCCAGCAGCTGAAGGGAGGTGAGTATCTATTTTTTTTCTGTAGAGCCCTTGAGCGGCCAAAACCGTAGAGAACCCCCACAAATGATCCCATTTTAAAAACTAGACCCCTTATCGAATTCATCTAGGGGTTTACTGAGAATTTTCACCCTACAATTTTTGAATAAATCTAAGCAAAGCAGTAGGAAAAAATTACGATTTTAATTTTTTTGGCAATTGTGTCAATTTAAAAACTAGGGTTTTTTTGCACAACACACATATGAATGAAGACTTTTACCCCAAAATGGATACCCCTGTTTGTGCCGTATTCAGAAACATACTCATAGTGGCCCTAATTTACTTACAGGACACATGACAAGGCCTATAATGGTAGGAATACCCATTAGATTTCAGGGTACAACTGAATTAATTCCAGGCCCCATTGCCCACTTGTAGAGCCATTGAGCGGCCAAAGCGATAAAGAACCCCCACAAATGACCCCACTTTAAAAAGTAGACCCCTTAACGAGTTCATCTAGGGGTGTACTGCATATTTTGACCCCACAGTATTTGAATGAATCTAAGCAAAGCAGAAGGAAAAAATAACGATTTTCGTTTTTTTTGCAATTCTGACAATTTAAAAAGTCTTTTTTGTACAGTGTACATAGGAATGAAGAAGTTCACCCCAAAATGGATATCCCCATTTGTTCTGTGTTCAGAAGCATACCCGTTGTGGCCCTAATCTACTTATAGGACACATGGCTAGGCCTATAATGGAGGGAACACTGTTGGATTTCAGGGCACAACTGAATAAATTCCAGGTCCCATTGCTCACTTGTGAGGAAAAAAAAAATTGACTCCCTAAAAATAACCCCCCCCTCCCCACACACTCCGTGCCCTTTTTGGCGTTCCCCCAAATCTTAGATAAAAGTAATAATGTGAACTGTGTCTTTTGTTTTTTTTTCCGAAGACGCGGGTAATTAAGGGGGCCTCGTTGGGATGGGTACATCGGGCAATAAAACTGGGTATCCCCCCCTCCTCTCATGCTTTTTGTGGGGTACTTCTTGACCTCAGTGGCAGGGATGGAGTGAAAGGCTGGGTTCACACTGGGTGTATTTGCCGCAGAAATTCCGTCCGGAATTTTGCTGCAGCAAATCTGCCTGTGGCCACTAATCCTGGGCTTAACCAGCCATGTGGATGAGATTTCTCAGAAATCTCTTCCACATGGGACGGCAAACCCGTCTCGCTTCTTCCGCTGCGGCCGCGCTTTCCTCTATGGAAGCGCCAGCCGCAGCGGAGAAGCGAGCGGCCAGGCCGCTTCAAAGCCCGCGGCTAAGTGCCGCACGCTTTGAAGCAGCGGATTCCTGGCAGAAATCTCTCCATTCAGGGAGCAGGAAAATGGAAACCCCTGGATGAATTCTTTACCGCAGCTGTCACACATGTCACCTTCAATTGATTTCAGGGAAGGGCTTTAAATATAATTAATATAAATTTAAAAAAATATATATATATTTAAAGCCCTTCCCTGAAATCAATTGAAGGTGACATGTGTGACAGCTGCGGTAAAGAATTGAAGAATTCCTCTGCTTCATCTGTCACTGATGTGGCAGATGTAGCAGCAGGGAATTCTTTTAACTAGTGGGGATGAAGGAAACATCTGCCATATGCGGCAGATGTGTTCTTCATCCTGGCGGGTTTGACGGCAGTGGCGGAGAGGTAAGTATATTTTTTTATTTTTTTACACTAAAATATTTCTTTTTTAGGGAAGGGCTTATATGAAAAGCCCTTCTCTGAAAAAGAATGCAGGTGTGCTGGCAGAGCACTGTTTTCAATAGAGCCGCCGGCAGCAGCCGCGGCTCCATTGAAAACAATGCGTGCATTCCCTATGGTGCATGCATGTCCTATCTTTGCAGGCACACGCCTGTAAAGCACAGATATGTGAACACACAATAGGGAATGCATTGTTGCAAATAAAAGCATGTTTTGTGCGTGGGTATGCATGCACAAAAACACGCTCTTGTGAAGCCACCCTTAGGGTTCACTTACATAACTGTCAAAAGTTCTGTTTGTAACCTCTATCACTAATTTATGCTAAAAAGCAGGATGAAATAGCCATGCAGACAGTGCTATTTCAAGCTGTCAGCAAAATGCTGACTGGACAGCCCAAAACCGAACAGAGCACTTTAAAGTCAATGAGGTCCATTTGGCGCTGTTCGATTTCATTACATGACAGTTCTGTTCATCCAGGGGTTTCCATTTTCCTGCTCCCTGAATGGAGAGATTTCTGCCGGGAATCCGCTGCTTCAAAGCGTGCGGCACTTAGCCGCGGGCTTTGAAGCGGCCTGGCCGCTCGCCTCTCCGCTGCGGCCGGCGCTTCCATAGAGAAAAGCGCATCTGCAGTGGAAGAAGCGAGACGGGTTTACCATCCCGTGTGGAAGAGATTTCTGAGAAATCTCATCCACATGGCTGGTTAAGACACAGGATTAGCGGCCACAGGCGGATTTGCCGCAGCAAAATTCCGGACGGAATTTCCGCGGCAAATACGCCCAGTGTGAACCCAGCCTTACACTCCATTCCTGCCACTGAGGTCAAGAAGTACCCCAAAAAAAGCATGAGAGGAGGGGGGGATACCCAGTTTTATTGCCCGATGTACCCATCCCAACGAGGCCCCCTTAATTACCTGTGTCTTCGAAAAAAAAAAAAAAACACACAGTTGACATTATTACTTTTATCTAAGACTTGGGGGAACACCAAAAAGGGCACGGAGTGTGTGGGGAGGGGGGGTTATTCTTAGGGAGTCAATTTTTTTTTCCGCACAAGTGAGCAATGGGACCTGGAATTTATTCAGTTGTGCCCTGAAATCCAACAGTGTTCCCTCTATTATAGGCCTAGCCATGTGTCCTATAAGTAGATTAGGGCCACAACGGGTATGTTTCTGAACACAGAACAAATGGGGATATCCATTTTGGGGTGAACTTCTTAATTCCTATGTACACTGTACAAAAAAGACTTTTTAAATTGTCAGAATTGCAAAAAAAACGAAAATCGTTATTTTTTCCTTCTGCTTTGCTTAGATTCATTCAAATACTGTGGGGTCAAAATATGCAGTACACCCCTAGATGAACTCGTTAAGGGGTCTACTTTTTAAAGTGGGGTCATTTGTGGGGGTTCTTTATCGCTTTGGCCGCTCAATGGCTCTACAAGTGGGCAATGGGGCCTGGAATTAATTCAGTTGTACCCTGAAATCTAATGGGTATTCCTACCATTAGAGGCCTTGCCATGTATCCTGTAAGTAGATTAGGGCCACAATGGGTATGTTTCTAAACACGGGACAAACAGGGGTATCCATTTTGGGGTGAAAGTCTTCATTCATATGTGTGTTGTACAAAAAAAAAACAGTTTTTAAATTGACACAATTGCCAAAAAAAATAAAATTGTAATTTTTTCCTACTGCTTTGCTTAGATTTATTCAAAAATTGTAAGGTGAAAATTCTCAGTAGACCCCTAGATGAATTCGATAAGGGGTCTAGTTTTTAAAATGGGATCACTTGTGGGGGTTCTCTATGGTTTTGGCCGCTCAAGGGCTCTACTAGTGGGCAATGGGGCCTAAATCACCTTCATGCAAAATGTCTGCTCTGAAAGCCACCGATTACTCCTTTCATTTTGGGCCCCGTTGTGCATCCAGACCTAAGATTAGGGCCACAATGGGTATGTCTCTGAACATGGGAAAAACAGGGGTATCCATTTTGGGGTGCAAGTCTTCATTCATGTGTGTGCTGTACAAAAAAAGCTGTTTTTAAAATGACAGAATTGCCAAAGAAGACTAAACTCATAATTTTTCCTTCTGCTTTGCTTGAATTCATTCAAAAACTGTGGGATCAAAATGATCAGTACACCCATAGATAAATTCATTAAGGGGTCTAGTTTTCAAAATGGGGTCATTTGTGGGGTTCCTCAATAGTTTTGGCTGCTCAAGAACTCTACAAGTGTGCTATGGGGCCTAAAAGGCCCTCAAGGAAAATTTCTGCTCTGAAAGCCACAGACTACTCCTTTCATTTAGGGCCCCATTGTGCTTCGAGACATAAGATTAAGGCCACAATGGGTATGTTTCTGAACATGAGAGAAACAGGGGTATCTATTTTGGGGTGCAAGTTTTCATTCATATGTGTGCTGAAGAAAAAAGCTGTTTTTAAAATGACAGAATTGCCGAAAAAACGGAAATCACAATTTTTTCCTTCTGCTTTGCTTGAATTTATTCAAAAACTGTGGGGTCAAAATGGTCAGTACACGCCTAGATGAATTCACTAAGGGGTCTGGTTTTCAAAACGGGGTCATTTGTGGGAGTCTTCTATGGTTTTGGTCGCTCAAGAGCTCTACAAGTGGGCAATGTGGCCTAAAAGGCCTTCACGGAAAATTTCTGCTCTGAAAGCCACCGACTACTCCTTTCATTTTGGGCCTGTTGTGCATCGAGACATAAGATTAGGGCCACAATGGGTATTTTTTCTGAAAACAGGACAAACAGTGGTATCCATTTTGGGGTGTCACTCCTTATTAGAAAAAAAATATGTCTTTAAAATTACATATTTGTAAAAATGTGAATTTTTATTTTTTCTCTTCTAAATTGCATTAACTCCTGAAAAAAACTGTGCAGTCAAAATACTCATGACACACCTCAGTGAATACATTAAGGGGTGTAGTTTTTAAAATGGGGTCATTTGTGGTGGTATCTATCATTCTAACACCTATGAGCCTTTGCAATCTTGGCTTGGTGTAGGAAAACAAAGTGTTCCTCAAAATGCTGAAAAGTAATGTTAAATTTGTACGTCTCCTAAATGGCTAAAAAAAACATGAAAGTTTTTCAAATGTGCATCCAGAATAAAGTAAACTGATGGAAATATATACCTTAGCAAAAATTTGTACAGTATGTTTGCACATATTTGCGTAATTACAGTTGAAAATGTGAAAAAATGACAATTTTTTCAAACTTTTCCCAATATTGGCACTTTTAATAAATATTCATATATTATATCGGTCTATTTTCACCACCTATATGAAGTACAACATATGTATGTTTGGACATATTTGAGATATTACAGTTCAAAATGTGAAACAATGACAATTTTTTCAAAATTTTCCCAATATTGGTACTTTTAATAAATATACACAAATTCTATCTGTCTATTTTTACCACCTATATGAAGTACAACATGTGGCGAAAAAAAAATGTCAGAATCACTTGGATATGTAAAACCTTTACAGAGTTATGCTATGTTAAGTGACGCGTGTCAGATTTTCAAAATTTGGCTGTCACTAAGGCGCAAACAGGCTTCGTCACTAAGGGGTTAATATAAACCCACATTAAATAGTGACAAAAACACCTGAGCATATGTACATATAAGTAGGCCTTTTGAAAGTCGTTACCAATGGAGATTTGGCTGTTTTTTATAATAAACGTTTTAATTGAGGTGACATTATAAAACGAATTGTTAAACACGAATATCTACTCTTGTCATTATTCTATGACAAATGACACTTTGAAATTAAAATCATGATTCTTTTTCAGGATTTGGAAAAGGCTCTCCTTTTACTGTAGAAACAATGTCATGTCTGCCTAAGCTGTAGCTGGTATTGCAACTTACACCCATCCAAGTTTATGCCAGTAAGCTGCAATACCAGACAGACACGCCCCATGAAGATAAGAGTGCCACTGTCTATGGAATGCAAATGGGAAGATGGAAAATTGCCTCTATAGAGCCACCCATTAGAAAGCAGCATTCCTGCAAGTCAATGTCAGACCTTTTAATAAGCCTTATAATAATGACTGGGAATATAAGCCAAAGTGAGAGTCTTCTTCAGAAGGAAAAGATATCCATACAATATAAATTAAATCCTACAAGGTTAAATTGAAATGAATAGCTGTCAATGAATATTGAGCACTTAGATATCGATAATGATACACTTCCATATAAATCCAATCAAAGAGTATTTCCAACAAAAAAGTATATTTAACACAATGTCACTGTACATCCTATTGATTTAGACCTTAAATATGAAAATATACAATGTCCTACAGATCCTTTCCCATTCAGCATTTTATCATTTCCTGCTGTATTGATCCAGAGGAAGGTAAAATAAAACCCCTGTGAGGTAAAGTAGTTATTAATTTGTTTTCATGGTAAGAAAAATTCCTTCTAGATCCTGATGTCAGGTCTTCTTGAAATACACATCTTTGCTTAGATGTTTGAATAAACCAAGTTTGTTACTTTCTTTTCTTTCACAATTGTTATCTCTGTTTACCAGTTTATACTTTAGGATCCGTATCACACCACCAAAAGAACATCATACCCATAACCAATACTGATCCAATACCCTATAGCTGAGAGCTGCCCCTGATTGGTCCTTGCGCTCAGCCAATCAGAGGCAGCACTCACTCACCCATTCATGAATACATGAATGGGTGAGTGAGAGCTGCCTCTGATTGGTGAGGGCTGTGACCAATCAGAGGCAGCCCATTCAGCAGGCGGGGATTTTAAATCCCCGCCTGCTGAATACTACACAGAGCAGTTCAGGAGAACTGCCGACCGGCCGCGGCTGAACTCCGGCTGCAGGGACATGGTGAGTATATATATATATTTTTTTTTTTTACACATTTTTGGATGTTTTTCAGGGAAGGGCTTATATTTTTAAGCCCTTCCTGAAAATTCATCCAGCGCTCGCCAGCAGCCCATTGCTTTCAATGGAGCCGGCTGTATTGCTGGCTCCATTGAATTCAATGGGCGAGCATCATTCTTCTTTGCCACAGCTGTTATAGCTGTGGCAGAGGAGAATGATCTTTATAGTACATGTTCTCAATTGAGTCGGCGCTGCTGCCGCTGGCCCTATTGAGCACATATATAGAACACAAGGAATCGTAGAACGCAGATAGGCGCGATCTGTGATTCTTCGTGTCCTATAATTTATCGGACATTCGCATAAAAAGCGGCCATGTGACCAATCCCATTGCGAAGTAATGGTTCTATATATGCACAGATCGCATGCGCATCCGCAAATCGCGGCAAAAAACGGTCGTCTGACTGAGGCCTCTTGTCACTGGGGGCAAGTAAAGTCCAAAATGTTATGTGCAACTCTTCACTGTTAGGACTTTAAACATAACCTTTAATAAAGCAATTAAAATTTAAAATAGTACTCACAAAGACTGACACACATAATACATAAAGAAAAATATTAATAACTCTGGAAGTGTATCTCAGAGGATTCTTGAAAATGTAGATGCCATATATCGGGCTTTCTAGGTATAGTGCGATGCCTTAACTGGTATCTATTCGAGGCAACGAATAACCGTTTTACGGTGATAATACACCCCCACAACGGTAGTATCTACAGTCTTGGGAAACTGATAGTGCCCAAGACCGAGATTATTTGTGCTTGGTATTAGCACCAAGAAGGCTTAATCAATATCTGGTCCTTGGTCCGACGCGTTTCGCTCAACTTGAGCTCCTCAGGGACCTCTTGTAAATATTTAATATGCCTCTCAGGATCTTAACAGCAATTGCATAATAACCAAATAGTGAGCATTCAGTTGGTCATAGGTAAATATATATCTTGCAGATCAGATGTTATCTGCAATGAAGTACATAATACCTCTTAATATGGTAAAAAAAAAAAAAAAAATTAAATTTTTTCAAAAAAATTTTTTTTTTTTTTTCTGAAAAGTTCAGAGTAAGCCATGTATCAGAGTCTCGAGTTGTGCAAGAGACAGTGCTGCATGGACTTTACACACCCATGCCTTGCATGTACCTTGATAGATTGCTGGCCCCTATATATTTACTAATTCCTATCTACCAGTGGTAACGATGTTGCCCAATAGTTTTTAGGTCACACACTGGAGAATTTCTAACTACTATCTCTCTCCGCTAATTAGATTCTATTAGTGCCTTATTCCTAATGCTTCTCTAATTACAAGATAGCCAAAAGTATCGCACTAAGTAGCAGGTAGATCAGTAAAATAAAAAAGGATAGCGCAACAGCAAGCCAACCAACCTGATGGTGAGTGATTGGTATCAATGAGCAAAGTGAAAGGAGCTCTCTTAAATAGGAGCTAAAGTGCCCGCCTCAGAGAGGGTGTGTGTCTCCAAACTCCAATCAGGGTGCAGAGCTTGATTACTATAGGAAATGTTACCAAGGCAACCTACAATGTTTTCCTACACTGATGGTTCAGTCACGACAATCATGATTACTTAGAAGTGGATCAATCATTCCCTTTATTAAGGGTGTGTTGACAGATTATGCCTCATCCAATTGCATCATATTAGGGACTATAGATATGGTAGAATCGCTTGTTCAATAAGGCCGAAGTGAGGCCGCCGCCTCCAAGGGGGAGCGTCACCAATGACGCGTTTAATCCCGCCCCTACGTGATGACAGCACTGTGATACGGCATTGTTCTATCTGCCGGTATCCCCGCAGGCGCATTAATATATTAATCTGGAACGCAGCGTCGGCCCTGCGTGTCGCCGCTGCGTCTTCACGTTAGTCCGCGTCATTGACGTGCTTGCGCATGCGCTGTGGAGTCGATTCGATCCGTAATAGGATATCTCCCTACGCAGGCGTACTGATGTGAGTTTGCATTCATATGAGCAGCACTTCCTCGGGCATGTATATTGAATTAACCCCATCAGGGCACAAGCGTCTATGAGGATGTAAATATAGTACTGTCCCAGGTATCATTGGCACATAAAGCCCACATAGTATACATCAATTTTATTTATATACTATATTAGTAAGGATACATATAATACATCCCATTTCTCCTCACTTATGCTGTATGAGCCTCGTGTGGCACACAGTGTAAGCTCTCGCCTACGACCCGAAGGTTGCAAGTTCGATCCCTGCGTGATTCGGGTAGCCGGCTCATGGCCGACTCAGCCCTCCATCCCCGCGGGGCCGGCAAAATGAGCACCCAACCTGGTGGGGGGCAATCAGCAACAATTACCCGAAGGTGCTGCGCAACAAACAAGTTGGTGCTATACAAATACCAAGATTATCATTATTATAGTTAATAATATATAGAATTGGAGCATGTTAAGTGAGGTTTGTATATAAACGCATGATGATCCACACAAGTAAAACGGTTAGTGTATCAAATCTATGACAATAGTGTAGATGGTAATGATGCTACCCAAGTTATATTGGGAAAAGAACAGTTCCTTACGAATGGTCTCTTCAAATAAAACAGTTGAATGACAGGTTTTCGTTAAGACCAGTCGGGTGAATTGAATCAAATCTGTAAATCCAGTTCGCTTCTTTTTGGAGAAGTCGTCTATCGATGTTACCTTTACGGCCAAAGGTGCGAATGGTCTCAATTCCTTGGAATTTCAGTTGAGTCTCGTCTCCCTGATGTTTCTCCCACATGTGATTGGCGACCGGAGTGTTTTCCTTCCTCCGTATTGTACCAATATGCCCTAAAATACGTCGGCGGAATTGTTGTACCGTCTTTCCGACGTAATTTAATGGGCAACTGCAGGTAGCCAAATATACAACGTTTGTACTCCTACAATTGATAAATTCACGGTTTGTGTATATTTTTGATGTAGATACACATTTAAAGGAGGAGCTCTTGAGTATAAATGGGCAAGCCATGCAGTTAGAACATGGATACGTACCGGTGAAGTTATGTCGCCCTAGCCACATCGTGTCTGGAAGTGTTGGTTGGAGATGGCTTTTTACAAGTCTGTCACGTAAATTACGTCCACGTCTGAATGTGAAAGTTGGATATTCTGATAGATATCCCTTAACATCAGGGTCCTCAATAAGAAGATCCCAATGTTGTCCAACAATTTTTCGAATTTCACTGGCGCCTGAGTCATATGTGCCTATAATTCTCATTTTTTTCTGTGTCTGTTCGTTTACGTGTCTGGAGTAGTTCAGTCCTGTTTTGACTAGACGAGAATTCCTGAGCTTCATTAATAATCATGTCAGGATATCCACGTTCCCTGAATCTGTTGGCTAATTCGGCACTTTCAGATTTAAATTCATCCATATCAGAACAGTTCCGACGAATTCTCACAAACTGTCCCTTAGGGATGGATTTCTTAAGGGAGTAAGGATGAAAGCTCTCCCATGCCAATAGGGAGTTGGTGGCTGTTTCTTTCCTAAATAATGTTGTAGATAGTGTACCATCCGTCTCTTGCACAACGCGAGACTCTGATACATGGCTTACTCTGAACTTTTCAGAAAAAAATTTTTTTGAAAAAAATTTAAAAGTTTTTTTTTTTTTTACCATATTAAGAGGTATTATATACTTCATTGCAGATAACATCTGATCCGCAAGATATATATTTACCTGTGACCAACTGAATGCTCACTAGTTGGTTATTATGCAATTGCTGTTAAGATCCTGAGAGGCATATTAAATATTTACAAGAGGTCCCTGAGGAGCTCAAGTTGAGCGAAACGCGTCGGACCAAGGACCAGATATTGATTAAGCCTTCTTGGTGCTAATACCAAGCACAAATAATCTCGGTTTTGGGCACTATCGGTTTCCCAAGACTGTAGATACTACCGTTGTGGGGGTGTATTATCACCCTAAAACGGTTATTCATTGCCTCGAATAGATACCAGTTAAGGCATCACAGTATACCTAGAAAGCACGATATATGGCATCTACATTTTCAAGAATCCTCTGAGATACACTTCCAGAGTTATTAATATTTTTCTTTATGTATTATGTGTGTCAGTCTTTGTGAGCACTATTTTAAATTTTAATTGCTTTATTAAAGGTTATGTTTTAAAGTCCTAACAGTGAAGAATCTGACCAAGGCCTCACACTAGGGGCCGCTGTGGGATGTCACTATTACACTGGGGGCTACTGTGGGATGTCACTATTACACAGGGGGCCACTATGGTGTGTTATTATTGCACTGAGGGCTGCTGTGGGATGTCACTATTACACTGGGGCTGCTGTGGGATGTCACTAATAAACTGGGGGCCGCTGTGGGGTGTCATTATGATACTGGGGGCTGCTGCGGGGTGTCACTATGATACTGGGGGCCACTGTGGTATGTCACTATGATACTAGGGGCTGCTGTGGGATGTCAATATGTTACTGGGGGGCACTGTGCGGTGTCACTATTACACTGGGGGCTGCTGTAGGATGTCACTATTACACGGGGGCCATTGTGGTGTGTCACTATGATACTGGGGGCCCCTGTGGGGTGTCACTATGATACTGGGGGTCGCTGTGGGGTGTCACTATGATACTGGGGGTCGCTGTGGGGTGTCACTATAATACTGGGGGTCACTGTGGGGTGTCACTATAATACTGGGGGCCGCTGTGGGGTGTCACTATGATACTTGGGGCCTCTGTGGGATGTCACTATTACACTTGGTGCCGCTGTGGGATGTCACCATGACTACTGGGGGTCACTGTGGAATGTCACTATTACCGCTGGGGCTGCTAGGGGGGTCACTATGATCACTGGGGCTGCTGGAGGGGATCACAATTATCACTGGGGGGTCACTATTACCGCTGGGGTATGTTTACATGTGGTGAAAAAGGGCAGGGCTATTTCAAAATAGACAGTGTGCAGATTTTGACTGCTTTTTGGATGCGGAAATGCTGCAGAATTTTCCACAGAAATTTCCTCTGAGGACATTCTGCAATTCACATCCAAAAAGCAGTCAAAATCTGCACACTGTCTATTTTGAAGCAGCCCTGGCCTTTTTAGAATGACGGGGGTAAAATCATACGTCGTGATAAGCCTTGTACCCTGACATGTTGGCACTTTGCAATAAATAAGTGGGTTTTTGGTTGTGGTTTGGGCACTCGGTCTCTAAAAGGTTCGCCTTCACTGCTCTATTCTCTAGACTGAAACTGGAACTGGAAGTGAACTTTTTATAGATTTTGGTCCTTCCACCTGCCCACTGCTAATTTGCTGTAACATGTGAAGTTGCAGTGCTGGACTATTTAACCCTCTCTGATCTATAGTCTACCAAGCCACCACCTTCAAGACAAGACAGTAATAAAGTGCATGGTACATTCACAGGCACACCTACACAATTCTCCCATGTAGTGTCACTTCTGAGTCACTACATTTCATTGTGCCAAACTTTCATTGTACTAAAAGAGCTTTGATTCCGCTCTGCAACCATTCTAATGCAGTGTGAAAGTGTAGTGCACTATGCAAATAGTGTAGGTGCACTAAATTAATGATATAGTGTGCAACACCCGTTATTTTAACCCCTGCTACATCTTTACTCACTAAAGATTGCCAATAATGATGTAACATTATAAATCAACTCTGCATTATCCTTCACTTTTAGAAATGTTGTAGACTATATTATCTCATGCTGCTTAATACATTCCTCCCTGGTTCAGGCTATGGCTTGTTCACAAATATCATTCCATAGAAATGTCAGTGTCTATATGAATGTGTATCTCTACTGCTGTGAATGCATTAGATAGGGCTGATAAGGGTGTTTATAGAGCAGTAGTTTCAATATAACAGGGTGCATGACAGAGCAGAACAGCATTTTTCACTTTGCCAGGATAAAATACAGCACTTTCATGCTTTAACACATAAGCTTGCAACCACAAAAGCTTCACCCTGGTTTTTAAGAGCTTCTGTGGGCTGTCAGGCACTGTTACTTTGAATGAAGTTTGACAGTTTTGAGCTAAGCAAGAAAATGCATTTTATTGTTTAAAAGCATCCTTAACATTTACTCCTTAGACCAGATTTAAGACTGTTTTTCTTAATTAACTTTCTTAAACAGAAACACCAGTCATATCGATGTAAGGTAAACTCCTAGGATTGATTTTTATTCACTCACCCTCCATGAAAGTTGGATCCTCTTTTTTCAGTTCTTCATTTTTTTCCAAAGATACATCTAGCATCCAACAATGATAAATTGTTAAAGTTTGTAAGCTACTTTTTCCTTGTTTGAAAGCCTGGTATTAGTATTGTGCATGGACCATCTCTGGAAGAAGAAACATGTACGCTGTGAATTCTTTTATTGTATGTAGGTAGAACTACAGTTTTGTATCATTTAATAAACCTTTCCCTTTCCAATTGACTGACATTGAGATTTTACAATGAGCTACTGTTATAAACTAGGCTCTGCTACATCTGAACATAAATAGTACAAGAAACAACAAAGACAGGTAAAATACTAGAAGCTCTTTTTGCAATATTATCAGGACTTTGTTCTCGCATGATTCATGATGCATCTTAAGAATCCATTATGATGTGTTGTAATTGATTTAATAGATCCTTCTTAATCTGTTCTCATTCATTTTTTGTTCATTAAATTCGGTCCATTAGGTGTCTGTCAGGCATCCATTTAGACATCCATCCACTAGACATAATGTCCCTGTTAGGACTGGCAGAAAGCAGCAAAAACATGATGAGAAAGACCAACACAAGTGTGAACAGATCCTAAATGTCTCTCGGGTGCAAGCTTTTTATATTGTTTCGATTGTTTTGACACTTTTTGAATATCTTGAAATGGCCCAAATCTCTCTTTACTTAAAGGGTTTCTGCTACCAGGTTACATAGTAACATAGTATGTTAGGCTGAATGAAGACAGTGTCCATCTAGTTCAGCCTGCTTCAACCTCTTCCTTGTTGGTCCAGAGGCAGGCAATCTTCCTGACTCCACAATGGCAGCCAGAGTAATCCCTGGATCAACATTTGAGATCAACAACCCCTGCTGGTCACCTAATGTCTATATCCTGTAATATCATAGCGCTCTAGGAAGGCATCTAGTCCCCTCTTAAACTCCTCTATGGATTTTGCCATCACCACGTCCTCAGGCAGAAAGTTCCACAGTCTCACTGCTTTTACAGTAAAGAACCCCCTTCTGTGTTGGTGATGAAATCTGCTTTCTTCTAGACGCAGCGGATGCCCTCTTGTTACAATCGCAGTCCTGGGTATAAACAGATCATGGGAGAGATCCTTGTATTGTCCCCTAATGTATTTATACATAGTTATTTGGTCGCCCCTTAAACATCTTTTTCCAGGGTAAATAATCCCAATTTTGATAGCCTCTCTGGGTATTCCGTTTATTAACTTAGTTGCCCTTCTTTGAACCCCCTCAAACACTGCAACATCTTTCCTGAGCACCAGTGTCCAGAACTGTACACAGTATTCCATGTGAGACCTGACAACTGCCTTATATAGTAGAAAAAATAATTTTCTCGTCCTTCGCCCCTATACCTCTTTTAATGTACCCTAAGACTTTATTTGCTTTAGCAGCAGCTGACTGGCATTGATTGCTCCAGTTAAATCTACAATCCACTAGTACCCCCATGTCTTTTTCCATATCACTTTTCCCTAGCAGTACCCCATTTAGTGTATATTGGTGATACCCGCTTCTCCTGCCCATGTGCATAACCATACATTTATCCACATTGAACTTCATTTGCCATTTTTTTCCAAACCCCCTGCTTATCTAGGTCCTTTTGTAGCTGTACATTATCCTCCTTTGTATTAATTGACTTGTATAATGTTGTATCATCTGCAAATATTGATATTTTACTGTGCAGTCCCTCTCTTAGGTCATTGATAAATATATTGAACAGAATGGGCCTAATACTGAATCTTGTGGCAGCCCACTAGCAACGGTGGCCCAATTAGAGTACAATCCATTTATCACCACCCTATGTTTTCTATCTCTGAGCCAGTTATTTACCCAGATACACACGTTTTCGCTCTGACTGAGCTGTCTCATTTTATAGATAAACCCATTATGTGGCACAGTGTCAAATGCTTGAAAAATGAAGAAGATCCGCAGCAGGCAAAGAGATGATGTAAAAAAAATTCCTTTTATTCAAATCCATAAAAATAGAAGGTACAGGCAGCGACGTTTCAACCATTACTGGTCTTTATCAAGCAGTGTCAAATGCTTTAGAGAAATCCAAATATAGCAGATCAATAGATTCTCCCACGTCCAGCCTAGAACTTACTTCATCATAGAAGCTGATTAAATTGGTCTGACATGATTGACCCCTCATGAACCCATGCTGAAGAGGGGTTATACTGTTGCTTTCCTTGAGGTATTCCAGGTTGGCATCTCTCAGAAACCCCTCAAATATTTTTCAATTATTGAAGTGAAACTTACTGGCCTGCAGTTACCAGGCTCTCTTCTTGACCCCTTTTTGAATTTTGGAACCACATTTGCAATGTGCCAATCTAGTGGTACAACCCTTGTCTCTATAGTGTCCATAAATATAAGAAATAGCGGTCTAGCTATCATGTCACTTAGTTCCCTTAGAATCTTTGGGTGTATTCCATCTGGGCCTGGTGATTTATCGATTTTAATCCTCTTTAACCGGCTCTGCATTTCCTCCTGTGTTAGGCATGCAATATTTAGCGGTGGGTTCATTTTATTCCCCTGCATCTCGTGTGACATTTCTTTTTCATTCATGAATACACTTGAAAAGAAACAATTTAATAGATTTTCCTTCCCTCATCGTCTTCTATGATTTCTCCTACATTATTTGTTAAAGGGCCACTGCTTTCGGTGCAAATCCTTTTACTGTTTATATAATAGTAGAATAGTTTAGAGTTATTTTTGCTTTCTTTGGCAATCAATCTTTCTCCTTAGCAATTTTGATTTTTTCGGTACATGTTTTGTTCTTTTCCCTGTATGATTTTAGTGCTTCTTTGCTGCCTTCCTGTTTTAGTAGTTTAAACGCTTTCTTTTTTATTTATTGCCCCTCTTATAGTCTTGTTGAGATACATTGCTTTCCTTCTACTTGTAGTTCTCTTCTTTTTAAAGGGTATGAACTGCTCACATGAGGTAATTAGGATGTTTTAAAACTTTTCCCATTTGTCATCTGTGTTATTTTTAAGGATGCTGTCCCAATTAATGTTACCAATAGTAGTTCGCTGCTGATCAAATTTTGCTTTACTAAAGCTTAGTTTTTTTGTTGCTCCCTGATAAGGCTTCTTATTGAATGACAGCTGGAAATTAATTATATTGTGGTCACTACTTCCCAAGTGTCCCTCAACCTGCACCCCCATGATTCGGTCCGGTTTGTTTGTTAATAATAAGTCCAGAGTGGCCCTCCCTCTAGTTGGCTCCTACACAAGTTGGGAAAGGTAGTTGTCTTTAATAGTTCTCAAGAATTTATCACCCTTGTGAGATTTGCAGGTTTCATCTTCCCATATTATATACGGATAATTAAAGTCCCCCATAATAATTACTTCATTGCAGTTTGACACCTCTTCTATTTGACTTAATAATAAAGTTTCCGTTTCTTCTGTTGCTTTTTGTGGCCTATAGAAAACCCCTATCAGGATTTTTTTTTCTCCTTGTATTTCTACCCACAGAGATTCTACACTTTTATCTCCTGCACCTATATCTTCTCGTAGCCTTCACATTAGGTAGGATTTAACATACAGACAAACCCCTCCCCCTTTCTGTTCCCCATGGTCTCGTCTGAAGAGATTGTAACCCTGTAAATTCACCGCCCAATCGCACTTATCATTAAGCCATGTTTCTGTTATTCCCGCTATGTCGTAATTTTCATCAGTCATTCTTGCTTCAAGCTCTCCCACTTTACCGATCAGACTTCTTGCAATTGTTGCCATACAATTTATACAGTTGTTGTTGATATTTATATTCATTTTGCTACTAATGGTACTATTAGCTATGCTGTAAGTTCTAACTGTACCAACCCCACACCCTACTCGACCCCCATTCCCATTAATTTGTCCCAGGTCCCTGTCTACACTGTCTACTCCCCCCCCCCCCCCCCCCGTTTCTCTTTTTACCCTCTCCCCAGTCCCTAGTTTAAACGCTCCTCCAGCCTTCTAGCCATCTTCTCACCTAGCACAGCTGCACCCTCCCCATTAATATGCAACTCGTCCCTACAGTAGAGCCTGTAGCCAACAGCAAAGTCAGCCCAGTTCTCCAGGAACCCAACCCCCTTCTTCTTACAGCAACTCTGGAACCACTTGTTTACCTACCTAAGATCCTGCTGCCTTTCTAGTGTGGCACATGGTGCAGGCAGTATTTCCGAGAAAACTACCTTGGAGGTCCTAGCCCTAAGCTTGGATCCTGGATCCCTGAAATCGCTTTTGAGGGCCCTCCATTGACCTCTAATTTGTTCATTGGTGCCAATGTGCACCATGACCACTGGATCCTCACGAGCCCCTCCCAGTAATCTGTCAACCCGATGCGTGATGTGTCAAACTCGAGCGCCAGGAAGACAACACACCATTCGACGATCCTGGTCTTTGTGGCAGATTGCCCTATCTATCCCTCTTATAATTGAGTCCCCTACTACCAGGTTTAAGAAGTTTGATTCGGAGCTAAGCTAGGAGACACAAAGACAGGCCATGCCGGCTTCTCCCGGCTCACATCATGTAGACTGACAGCTCTCTCCCTTTTTGCATATAGGAAAAGAGCTGTCACTGTGCATGCTGCTGGTTGGGATAGGTGGGTACAGCCCTTCCCCATGACTCAGAGCTCAGCTCCAAGTCAAACTTCATGAACCTAGTAACAAAATCCCTTTATATGACATATATGTTCATCTCCTTAATCTCACTGAAATAAAATTTATCAATCCTTTCATGACTGAGATCTGTTTACAACCACCTGTCAGAAAGCCGAGCGCTTCAGTTCAGTGAAGCAAATTATTGAAGCGAATGGGAGCTACCCATTCATTTTTACAGCTGTAATAATTGATAACATTACTGGATCATTCTGATAACTCAATTTACAGCGTTGTTGTAATACATTATAGTTATGTTATCATAATATATTAAATATCAATTTAACGTTTGCTTCATCTGTACTTTTGGCAAAAGGTCTCATGTTTTTGTGTCATTAGCATGAGAAATGTACCATCATATAGTCTGTAATAACAGAATGCTGATATTGATAGCATTTACAAATGACGATGATAGCCATTATAATTGGGGCATTAGACTAATGACTTTGACAATGAAAGCATTATAATACTAATGAAGACAACAGTGACATCATAATCCTAACACGATGGATATGATAAAATAATAATATTAGCATCAATGTTGATCAAGAAGATACAAACATTATAATATAGATTATGCAAACTCCAAATAGTCATGTGGTTGCTTTATTACACAACTAAATATGGCTACTTTAAGAAAGCTGACTTGCTGTGAACAGTAAGGCCGTTCTTACACGACCGGAATCTAATTGCGGATTCATGAGCGATTGATCCGTGGTTCAATCAAATGTATTGGATTATGCAGTTCCGCTCATAATTGTGTAATCCGCTTGCGTAAAATAGAATGCTGTGGCTGGGTTCCCATGGAATGGAAATCCTGCAGCTTGGCCGCACCAAAAAGCTGCGAGATTTCTGCTGGAGAGCTGCAGCTTCAAAACCCGCGGCATTTTGTCACGGGTTTGGGAGCGGCCCTCCCGCCTGCCTTTTGTTGAGGACCTCCCATTGATCAGCAAGTTATTCCCTATCCAGGGAATAACTTGAAATTCTGATGCTAGCCAAGTAAGGCAGCTTTTCTTGGTAAATTTTGATGCAGTTTTTTAGCCAAACACAGAAATTGATCTTTAAGGGCCTATTCAGATGAGCATATTTCCTGCCCATGTGCTTACAACACACTGACTCATTATAGCCACTTAGGCTATGCAGAAAGGTGTTTTTACACAAACTGGTGGTCCATGTGAAAAAAATTACAGCATATCCTGTTGTGGTCCATATCCCGGACCTGAATCTAACATGTAATGTCCTCCGCCTGCAGGTATCAGGCAGTACACAGATGTGTCTGTGTGCTGTCCTATTCAAGTTGCACCGAAGAATCTCAGGCGCAACTTGCATACATGAATGAGACCTAAGAAAGCAAACATATCAGTCTGACAATGGCATCCCGGTAGTTAAATTGCTGACAGCAGAGCTAACTGCAATTGCAACTCTTGTGATTTGGTGTCAGCTGTTCTAGACAACTGGTACCCACTGAGTATGGAGCAGACTCAGCTCTTGAGCCCACTCCATAACCTACCCACAACTGCCTGCCATACAGTTATAACAGCCGGTCACTTAAAGGAAAGTTGTCTGATTTTGGAAGGATCGGCAGACTATCCCATATGTATGGGAATGTCCTGACTCTTCATTCAGCAATATATGTTAATGGAAAAAGGAGATTCCTGCTCTTTTGTTCTAACAAAACAATTTTGCCATCATTATCCTGGGTGTAAAACTTTCGATAACAGTACATACCTGATGAAAAAGGCTGGATGTTCAGCCGAAACCTTGTTATGTGGAAGTGAATAAAGAGGCATCCTCATGCACTACGACCTAAGTTGTATGAAGCCTGTTATATGGCATCCATACACACTCAGGAGGGACAGGTTTCTTTTACTTTTAGGAAGACAACATAAACTATTAAAATTAACATGATCAAGCTGACATTGACATATCTGATGGGAGTCCCAAAGGCATCAGTGTTATGACAATACGAACGCATGACTACTCAAAGTACCTGAGTTGGTACCTGCTTGCACCTTGTGCTTTAATGACTACAGTACAACTGTATTTGTGATATTCAATTGTTCCTAAAATACCTTTTGCAGCCTAAGATTTAAAAAAAACCATCTTGTAGTCATGTGACTACTGATGAATTACTATTGCTTTGACAATTTATGTCAAAATACCGTATATACTTGAGTATTAGCCGACCCGAGTATAAGCCGAGACAATAAATTTCACCACAAAAAACTGGGAAAACGTATTGACTCGAGTATAAGCCAAGCTATACTCGAGTATATACTAGGTAAAAAAAAACCTTCCTACTCACCTCCCAGCCGGCATCTGTGTCTGTGCGACAAGCTGCTTGAATTCTCCCCGCTGTCATCCCCCACCGTCCTCTCTGCTTGGCTCTGTCAGTGCTGTGTAAGTAAGCGCTGTGATTGGATTGAGCGCCAGCCAATCTCAGCTGGTGCTCGATCCAATCACAGCGCTTACTTACACCGCACTGACGGCAGTGGATTTGAAAGCCGAGCAGAGAGATGACAGCGGGGAGAATTCTAAAGCAGCTTGATTGGCTGTGAATGATTGAGCACTGGCTGTGATTGGCTGACGCTCGATCCAATCACAGCTCTTACTTACACAGCGCTGACGGCAGGGGATGACAAAGTCAAGCAAAGAGGACGACGGGGGATGACGGTGGAGAGAATTCAAGCAGCCTGCCGCACCGCCGACGGAGACACAGACGGTTTTTTTTAAGCCTTCCCTGACTCGAGTATAAGCCAAGGGGGGCTTTTTCAGCATAAAAAAAAATGTGCTGAAAAACTAGGCTTATACTCGAGTATATACAGTACATATTAAATGCCCTCAAGCAGGTAACAGCATGTTAAAAATACCAAGCAACAGATGGCTAAAGTCACTCCTCTGATTGTAGACCTGAAACTATAACATGTGAGACATCTGACAGGACTGTGTTTCTAGTTAACGGCTCCTTCACACAAGCATTTTATTGCAGCTATTTTGCCGCGATAAAACACTGACCAAAATCGCAACCATCTGAAGCATTGGATTCCAATGGACTTGTTCAGATGGGTGATTGTTTTCGTGCATAAAACCGGCCAGACAGAGAAAATAGCACATAAGGTGTACATTCCAGCTGGCTGCTTTTACGCTGGCCGGAAAGAAGGTCTGGACCTATCTTTTGCCGGTATACGCACAAAGGTCTCATAGACTCCTATGGGAGCCTATGAAAGCTGCCGGAAAAGGGAGTAGGGAGGGAGTTTAGCAGCAGCTCTGCTAAACTCCCTTTCCCTTCCCTACCCTTCTCCGCCCCTTGCCAGCTTCCAACAAAGGGAGGGGGTGGGACTGGGCAGGAGATTAGCACACTAGCTCTGCTAAGTTCCCACCCGCTCCCCTTGCTGGCAGACGATAAGGGGTGGAGAGAGGGAAGGAAGGGTGGGGGAGTTTAGCAGAGCTAAGCTCTTTCCCCTCACCAGATGGTATTCCAGGTTGCGGTGTATACACACTGCAGCCTGGCCGCCTGAATGGGCGTTAAACCGGGAGATGCGGCCTCGACTTCGTCATGGCTGTCTCTCATCCATGCTATTTTCGGCCATGACACAGGTGTCCAAAAATCGCGGAGCCCGTGTGAAGGAGTCCTTAGTGTGTTGGGATGAGTTTGTATGAAGAACACTGCCATCTGTCAAAGTGACCAAGTATAAAGTTTCAGCATGCATTCGATACCATAACTTTAATAACATATAATCTCATTCCAACCAATGTCCTAGAATATATTAAGCATCATGGTTTATGATGAATTACCCCTTTTATAACTACTGTGAATATAAAAATATCATCAAGTAATTACTTCCTATTCATTTAATCTTCCTGCTTTTGTCTTTTTTCATTGTGTTTGTTCTTCAGCCACACTAATCACAATTAAGTAATTAGATTATGTTTTTTGTTATCGTAAACTGAACTATTTCTTCTCTTTCTGTAAAGATCACAGAATAGACAGTGGTTACAAAGAACCAGCCTTGCTGTCTGGCTTTGGAAACCGCAATTCAGACTAACGGATTGAGAAGAGAGATTACATTTCCAATTATCTGTTAATGATTAAGTTATATCTCATCAACTTACCTTTTCATATAATTTGACCACTCTTTGATTCTTGTATTTTGAAGGGGTTTTTTTTGCGTCTAACTGTATATTTTACTCAGATGTCTACATCTGCTTGTCTTAGCGTTAAACGTAAAGAAGGATCACAACTTATTTCTAAATGTTCTCGTTTGTGTGTTATTAATAGGCCATGTACAATGTATTCTGCTGCAAAACTCCATCAGGCATGACTAATTCAGATAATTAATTTGCTACAACATTAACACCATGAAATGAGCCAGCTAAACCGGTAAATTTAAAGTAAATTAAACTTAATTTGCAGGTTATTGCAATTAAGTCTGTCTTGTCTTTCTGAGGGATTTCAACATCCTCAGTATTTAAGAGGCAATCATAATGCATGCAAGTAGGCGGGCTTTTTGGCTAATTAACACAAGAGTCTAATCTGGTTTTCAATTAGGATAGATGTTTATTATATGCCAGCGACAGTGTTGCAATTCAGAACAGCATAACATGGGCGCATGGCATAATTATAGCTGAAACGAAAATCTCATGCAGAGCCTGTTTAGGGGTTAATGAGACATTGGCAGTTTCCAGCTGGGGAGATCGAGCCAGTTTAGTGAGGCTTCAAGAGGAAACCACCCATAGGGGTTTCCTTTGAAGTGTCAAAAGGTCCCCTTGTTCAGGGTGGCTTATGTTTCATTTGTCTGAGTGGCATATCAAAAATTGATGAGCTTCCAGCAGCAGACTTCATGACATTAATTCACCAATTGTGTTCCTAATAGTTTCATCCTTAAATACATTTGGCTGATAATACTATATAAAAAGTCAATGTTTTCGAAAACAATGAAAGAAACTTAAGTGGCTTCACATTCTAGTATGAAATAACAAGTACCTTTTGCTAAACTGACCTCCACTAAGCTTACCATTACCTTTTGGCATTCACTTTGACACTGTTTTCACTACACTAATTAGGCTTCCTACATAAAGCCCTAAAGGTCGACAATACTGTGTTGTTGTCAAGTGAAACTTCTCCAGATAAACTATTTTTTTTATCATCAACACTTTATTTCTATGATGCAATTTAATTTAAGGGTTAAGTCTATTTGAGCATTTCATTGCAGTGATATTACAATGTGACTACAAAGTATGATAAACAAAAATAAAGATAAAAAGCAAAAATAAAATATTCTTTCATTTGTGCCATTTTAACAAAAAATTGCATGTTACTTCTTTGCTGTCAAAATCTGTCTCTCATTCGTAGTCAAAACATGTGATGGATGAATATAATGCGAGTAATGTTTTAAAGTGTAATTAATAGTTTTTTATATTAGGAGTATATAAATGTTTGGAGTGACCTCCTAGCAGCAGAAGGAAGATGATGATAATCAAACAAAGGTAAATCAACTTGTGATTACATTTTGAGAAACTTTATAACATGTTAGAATCTTCTAGATTCTTTGTGCTACTTGGTTAGGCCATTGGCGTTTCAGAAAACATGGACTGAGGAAAATAACTGGCATTATATTCACATTTTATAATGAGGTTTTTATTCATTGCTTTCCCTTAGGTATTAGTGTTCTGCTTCTGTTGGGCACTGGTTTCTGTATCTTAGTAGTTTGTGCTCTGTGGAAAACCCTTTGTACTGCTTGCATTTCAAACTGTGAAAAGAGCAAGCTTCGAAAGCCAAACTTCTTCAAAATGATTTACTCACTCCCACCAAGTAAACCTGACTTTACAGGAGTCTCAATGACTTCAATAAATCTTACAAAGCCTTTGGAAACATTAAAATTACTTGAACAAGTGCATTCATTCAAACTATCCTCAAACGAATTACAAAGAAAAAAAATCGGAGTAGTTAAATAAAAGCAATAACTGAACTACAGAGGACACATTTGTCCACCCTGCTTCTATTTTTAATAAGGGTAATAAATAGGAAGCATTGTGTATACACAGTGTGAATATGTTGGGCAGAACATTAACATGTTGTCATTTTTGTTTGGGAATTTGCACTGGTTTCTGCCCCTGCAGTGACATGTAGCAATATTTGATGTCTGCACAACTATGTGGGTAAACTTATTTACAAGGAGACTTTCAAGACTGGCAATATCAGTGGATGCAGAAATGACAGTTTTATCTTAGAAGCTGTTTCAAAGATGGAGAGTACCCACAAAATTCAATAGTTGTGGCATAACAGGCGTTAAACCAGTAGGATCTGTAGCTGTGCCACAAGCTGGCAGCAACATGTAGAATGCTTGCCAAGCTGGGACATGGGGAGCAAATTGCGCTTGCTCTTCTCAAGGCAGACTGGTATATATATACATATGTATGTGTGTATATATATATACATATATATATATATATATACAGATGTGTGTGTGCGTATATATTCAATATATATACAACCGCCATTCAAAAAAAGTTGGGACGCCGTGTGACTTGTAAATAAATAATAAAAAAAAAAGAATGCATTGATTTGGAAATCTCATATAGTCATATTTTATTCAAAATATCACATAACACACATAGCAGAAGTTGAAAGTGAGACATTTTTCCGTTTCATTTTAAAAAAAATAAACTCATTTAGATATTGATGGCAGCAACACATCTCAAAAAAGTTCAAACAGAGTTAACAAAAGGCTGGAAAAGTAAGTGGTATTTATGAAAAACAGCTGGACAGTTTATACACATGGCTATGGATAAATAGAGCATGTTAGAGAGGCAGAGTCTCTTAGAACCAAAGTTGGTCAAAGGTTCACCAATCTGTGAAAAACTGTGTCTAAACATTGTGGAACAATTTCAGAAAAATGTTCCTCAATCTAAGTAAATTAATAACATGCACAGAGCTGTTCCATTCATGTCATTTAATGCACACATAGAGTAAAATTTCATATTGCAGGGAAAAAGTAAGTGAACCTATGTGTTAATGACATAATGAGAAGTACTTAGATTAACCCTTTCCAATCCAATTTGTATCCTGGTTTTCCTAGGGGGCTTACTCATTTTCTGCCATTCTACAACAGCGCTATATGCTGGCTAAAGTCAGTACTGCATGAGGTGACACATTGGATAGGCTCCGACAGCAGAGAGGCTGGCAATATACAGTAAGAGAACCCAGAGGGATGTCTTCCAACATCAAAGCTGTACAGCCTTAAATCATAATGTCCTCAGAGGTCAGACAGTGGGTTTGAAAGGGTTAATGCTTAGATTAAGGCGATGAGATTGTAAGTGTGGGTTTCACAGGTATTTTATCTATTAAATAAAGGCACCCAAAGCAGGGTTACTGACAAATCTGTTCTTCTCAAGAAAGACTGGTTAGTGTGAACCATAAATCAATACAAATAACTTTCAAAAGACCTTAGAAGACTTTTTATAGTGACGTGTTAAGTTGGAAACGGCTGCAAAAGCATTGCTAATGCCCTGGTATACATGAAAGCACCCAGAAGTTTTGAATAAAAAACAGCACGTAGCCAGCAAAAAATCTTGAAACTTTACTGATTTTCAAAATTAAAACTGATGGTCAGTGTAATTGCTTACATACTCTTAAGGCCCTTTTACACGCAAAGATAATCTTTGAAATGACTGAAAGACTGAAAGATTTAGAAATCTATTTGCATAAAGTGTTAATGGATTTAATGACAATTAACACTTTATCATCTTCATTTGCATGTAATAGGACCTGCATTAGTTGTTTGCTGAGCCCAGTGTGTGTGTGTTTTTTTTTAAAACAATAGTTTTTATTGAAAATTTTCCATTAGACAAAAAAATAGCAGTATGAAAAATTATGTTGGCGTATTATAAAAAAGTTATAACAACAATATTTGATCTGGTTTGATAAACAATACCAACTATTGGTGTTCCAATGTAACCTGAGTTTTCTGCTGTATTTCAAGTAGTAGCAATTTGCTGTTAACAAAGGCCTGGCCAGGGCCAATGACAGTCAGAGGGGAGGAGGAGTGAGGAGGGGATGTATTAGGAGAGAGTGGGGCTCTTATCTCTGGGAGTGATGATCCAAAAGGGGTGGGGGAAGCTGTAAGACTATGTTTTGGGTATTGGACTTATAGAGAGGTTGTTGGGCCAAGCCCTGTTGCAGGGAGGGCATAATCTATCCATGGTGTCCAAATGCTCAGGAATTTATCATACCTGTCTTCAGTTATTGACATTCGTTTTTCATTAACTAGATACCAGTTCATAAGGCGCTTAACCCCAGAGAATTCCAGGGAAGCGTTATGCTAACATTTAGCGATAGTTTGCTTTGTGGCTAAAAAGAAGAACAAGATTAGTTTTCTGGAAGATGGGGGTATATTTTTAATCCTCTTATTTAACAGGGTTTCCCATGGGTTTTTTCTCAGGTTATGATAGGTTACTGAATAAATTAGGGAATATGTCCTAATCCAGAGTCTTTTGACTCGAGGGCAGGACCACCATATGTGGAATAAGTCTTCTGGGGAGGAGCACCCCTGGAAGCAATCTCTGGAGTAGCCTGGAACCACATGTGCTATTCTAGTGGAAACTAAATACCAATGCAGTAGAATTTTATATGATGTTTCCAACACCAGTGTATTCCGGCCACCACAGTTGGTCGATCTCCATATCTGAGACCACTCGTCCTCTAAGGTATTACCGATATCTTGTTCCCATCTAGATACATATGATAGTTGTGCACAGTACAAGGTATGGACTAGCCTCGAGTAGATTTGTGAGATGATGCTTTTTGCTTGCAGGTATTTAAGAGAGCCCAGTGTGTGTTTAAACACACGCTCAGCTGTGCAAACAGCTGCCAGTAATTTTCCATTGTTCTCCTTGTGGCTGCCAGCAGATTCCATTGTTCTCCTCGTGGCTAGTGTAAACACACCATGGGGAGAACATTGTGCAGTCTTTTGAAAGATGAGCAAAATACATTCAAATGGAATGTATTTGCTCAGTCTTTCAGCAGCAGAACAATGGATTTTAAGTGAACTAAAATCCATCATTTAAACAAAAAGTGCACAATGCCCGTGTTCACACGTAATGATTATTGCTTATTTTCGCCCGTTTTGAATGATAATTGTTGCGTGTAAAAGGACCGTTAGTCATACATGGCCACTATTTGGGTGTTAATAGATCTAGATTGTGTATATCTATAATTGTTTAATAACATGACTTAGATAACAATCAGACCACATTATATTAGTAATCAATGCAGAGGTTCAGATAATTCCAAAGGGTTCACTTACATATACATAAATACATACACACACATTTGTATATTTATTGGTATTAATGTATTTAAAATGTTATAGTAAAATATACCACTCTTCCAAATGCTTCATATGATACTTGTAAACACATAGCCATATTTCATCCATAAATGTAAACAAAGTACTGTACACCCTTCACAGCATAAAGCATATCCTCTCAGAGATAAAGACTGATTCTTAATCTCTGAAAGCAGACAATTAAAAATGTTTATGTGAATTTTAACTAGCAAAGATGCAACCAAGAGAATGGATAAACTACTCTAACTGAAATGTATTTTCTTCACATTTTGCAGTGATGTGATAGTAAAACACTATGGGAGAGATTTATAAAACTGTCTAAAAGAAAAACTTGCTTTGTTGCCCATAGCAACCAATCACACTGCAACTTTCATTTCATGTTCAACTTTTGAGAAATTAAAGCTGTGCTGTGATTGGTTGTGATGAGCAACAAAGTCAGTTTTTCTTCTAGACAGTTTTATAAAACTGTCCATATATTTAGAACTTACATCAAACTTAATTCCAGCTACAGTAATAGCTCGTTATAAAAGTAATGACTCACGTTAGGATCTCCAGCACATAATGACTCAAATACATAAGTGGAAACCCTGGAATTCTCTGTAGAATTACATAATACCAAAGTATACACTGATTTCTAATCTTTTAAATAAGTTATTAAAGTGTTTCATCTCCAGTGTGTGAATATGTGCGGATTACATTCATATCTTGTAAAAGCTGTAAAGCACAATCGCTCTAATCCTAGATCTGTGGACATACAGTTCCTATTCTAATCCCCACTGCAGATCTCTTCTGACAAATCACGTTATATTTAGGCTCATAAATTATTCCTTTAACTATATTTTTGTTTACTTACTGTTTTGCCAGTTTTTATAAACTTGTATATCTATTGAGCTCTGTAGATCAAATGCACTGAATTTGTTTATATGGGCTGAATGGTCAGAGTATCTCACAGAAGTTTTCAATCGTTGAACAACCTTGAATACAAACACAGATTAGCGAGTATTAAGTAGGTTTTATATGACAATTTTATGGCCAATCAAGAGGCTCATTAGCAGGTTACTAGCTGCAACAAAAAGAAATGCTGATACAATTTGACAGTATGTATCTGAGGATAATAATTTCTGTCACTGTGTGACTATAGATAGCTTGGAAGCTGGTTCACATGACTTGATAAAAGTGCAATTTATTAGTAAATAATTGGCACACTCTATGAAATCCTATATTTTATTGAGTATCTATTTTCTTCAGTGAACTTCTAAATTACTTATAACTGTTTAGGCATTTTAAAATCAACTTATTTACATATGACATTAGTTGAACTATTGTGCTATGTTTTCCATAATGTGCTGAGATATCTGCTGTTTATAGAGATGTTCACTGCTAAATCTTGCTGTGTACATTCCTGCATGATGAATTTATGTATGTGTGTGTGTAACAGACAGTTAGAGACCATAATCTCTGCATTTTTTTGTGTACAGTCTAAAGAACACAGCAAAACAGTCAAGCTCCTCCTGAGGGAAATGAGAATCAGATATACAGCTTGCAGAAGGGAAAATGGGGAAAATGCAGGATACATGTTACATAATAGCCAGAAAAAGTGATATTCTTCATGACACAGCAATGTATTCTAAACAGTTACCTGAAAAGTCACGTATGCTTTAAAGCTGCTCACATATAGAGTGGACACCCACTTGCTATACGATAGGCTTGCAATGCAAGTGTGAGTGAAAATGCATGATGATGAAACCAGTGATTTTAAATGGTTTCATTCTCATTTGCGATGTTTTCAATGTAATCTCGCATCGCAAAGAAGAATGGGCGATATCGCCCATCATTTTCAATGGGGCCAGCGGCAGCAGCGCTAGCCCTATTGAAAACACAGGGAGAACATTGCGCTCCCCTGACACAGCTGTGACAGCTGTGGCATGGGATTCCTTAACCCCTGCGGGGATCGGAACTCCTCTTCTGCAGCTGTGGCAGAAGTTCGTGATCCTATCCTATTTCTTTCAATGCACTGCTGCAGCCCCATTGAAAGCAGTAGGTTTGCAGTGATGATTTTCGAGGAAGGACTTGAAATATAAGCCCTTCCCTGAAAATCATAGCAAGCTGTAAAAAAAAGTAAAAAAAAAGATGAACTCACCTAGAAGAGCAGTCCACAGTGCTCAGCCAATCAGAGACAGCACTCAGCTAGGCACTGCCTCTGATTGGCCACAGCGCTCAGAGCCAGACGGCTCTTCTCTGTGAGTTAACCATTTTTTTTTTTAGTTTTTTTTTACAGCTTGCAATGATTTTCAGGGAAGGGCTTATATTTAAAGCCCTTTCCTAAAAATCATCACTGCAAACCCACTGCCCCTGCGGGGTTGAAGGAATCCCCTGCCATAGCTGTGTCAGGGGAGCACAATGTTCCCCCTATGTTTTCAATGGGGCTAGCGCTGCTGCTGGCCCCATTGAAAACAATGGGCAATATCACCCATTCTTCTTTGCAATGTGAGAGTACGCTGAAAATATCGCAAATGAGAATGAAACCATTGAAAATCATTGGTTTCATCATCATGCGTTTTCACTCATTCTCACACCGCAAGGCTATCGCATAGCAAGTGGGTGTCCACCCATATAATGTTATTATTACTATAAAAAAATATTACACGTATTTTATAGAATAAACATCCTTCACATATACATAAAGACAATTCATCAGCATATAACTTAAGCTAGCTACTCAGGGCGAACCACATACTTAGGCCACTAACTAACTGACCCTACGAGGGATAGGACAATACCATGGCAAACAAGATGTAGAAGATAATATCCACTGTACCTACCTTTGAGAATACTCAGGCAAGCAGGAGATCCAGCTCCAAGCTTTGACTTCTATCACAGCCAGAGTAAAACTGAAATCAAACAGCACTGAAGCCAGCAAAAGGCTAGGTTGAATAGCCCTGACAAATTACCTTCAGGTGGGGCTAAGCACATCTCACCTAATACCACTCCTACCAGAGTCAGAAGATAGAGAAAAGCATACAAAACCTGTACTAGATTACTTAGAAAGGAAGCGATCCCAGAACCACCACAACAACCATAGTGAGAAAGCAGCTGAGGGGAGGAGTTCAGGCTAGGTTATAAGCTTGCCATAAGAAGTCAGTTGTCATGTATTCTGGTTTCAAAAGTGCCACGTAACACGAAGAAGAATGTAATGTGGAGTGTATAGCTTACAATTGTGGTAGGGATGTGCATCCTTTGTATCACAGACCTTTACTTTTCAGTGAAATAAAGATAAAGCAGAAGAGTCATTGATAGCAATGTCTAACCTATTTCCACTATTTCAGTATAATTTCCAACATAGCACTTTGCAAAATGAATGTAATTTAGCAGAAGTGACCATTTCTACAGCAAGCAATGGGATAATTCATAATAATTTCAACACGCTTCCATCATTCACAATAAAGTGACATAGTTATATAAGCTTAAAAAAGACATGGTCTATCAGATCCAAGCTTTTCTTTTGATCCATTGCACATGATTATTTGCTAGATGAATTATAACCCTCAATCCCATTGGTTATTAGTTAAGTATTAGAGATGAGCGAACGTACTCGTCCAAGCTTGATGCTCGTTCGAGTATTAGCGTGTTCGAGATGCTCGTTACTCGTAACGAGTACCACGCGGTGTTCGAGTTACTTTCTCTTTCATCTCTGAGACGTTAGCGCGCTTTTCTGGCCATTAGAAAGACAGGGAAGGCATTATAACTTCCCCCTGCGACGTTCAAGCCCTATACCACCCCCCTGCAGTGAGTGGCTGGCGAGATCAGGTGTCACCCAAGTATATAAATCGGCCCCTCCCGCGGCTCGCCACAGATGCATTCTGACATAGCTCAGGGAAAGTGCTGCTGATGCTGGAGCTGCTATAGGGAGAGTGTTAGGAGTGATTTTAGGCTTCAAGAACCCCAACGGTCCTTCTTAGGGCCACATCTGACCGTGTTCAGTACTGTTGAGGCTGCTTTTTGCAGTGTTGCACCTTTTTTTTTTGTATATCGGCTGTGCAGAGCATTGCGTCCTTAGTCTGCAGTAATTTTACATAGTATAGGGCCAGTAGTGCTGAGGCAGGGACAGTGAAAAACGTGAAAGACATATACTGTCTATATAGGCAGTGGGCTTTTCCAAAAAAATTTGGGAAAAAAAAATATATTTGGGCTGCCTGTGACCGTCCTGACTGTACTGCGTCTCTGCTGGGGGTAGTAGTCCTAATTAATACGCAGCCAGCTAAGTGTTACAGCAGGCTTGCGCAAAATTCTTTCCTGGCTCTGCGTTGCCCGTTACATTACCGCTGTCATCCTGTCCAGAGGGAAACAGTCTGCACTGCAGTAATTTTACATAGTATAGGGCCAGTAGTGCTGAGGCAGGAACAGTGAAAAAGGTGAAAGACATATACTGTCTATATAGGCAGTGGGCTTTTCCAAAAAAATTTGGGAAAAAAAAATATATTTGGGCTGCCTGTGACCGTCCTGACTGTACTGCGTCTCTGCTGGGAGTAGTAGTCCGAATTAATATGCAGCCAGCTAAGTGTTACAGCGGGCTTGCGCAAAATTCTTTCCTGGCTCTGCTGTGCGTTCCGTGAGCGAAGTCAGCCTCCAACCACAGGCCAATAAGCGGCACATTTAATTACAGCGTTCTGTTTCTGCACTACTGGTAATACACCATGCTGAGGGGTAGGGGTAGGCCTAGAGGACGTGGACGCGGGCGAGGATGCGGAGGCCCAAGTCAGGGTGTGGGCACAGGCCGAGCTCCTGATCCAGGTGTATCGCAGCCGACTGCTGCGGGATTGGGAGAAAGGCACGTTACTGGCGTTCCCACATTCATCCCACAATTAATGGGTCCACGCAGTAGACCTTTATTAGAAAATGAGCAGTGTGAGCAGGTCCTGTCGTGGATGGCAGAAAGTGCATCCAGCAATCTATCGACCACCCAGAGTTCTGCGCCGTCCACTGCTGCAACTCAGAATCCTCTGGCTGCTGCTCCTCCTTCCTCCCAGCCTCCTCACTCCATTACAATGACACATTCTGAGGAGCAGGCAGACTCCCAGGAACTGTTCCCGGGCCCCTGCCCAGAATGGGCAGCAATGGTTCCTCTCCCACCGGAGGAGTTTGTCGTGACCGATGCCCAACCTTTGGAAAGTTCCCGGGGTCCGGGGCATGAGGCTGGGGACTTCCGGCAACTGTCTCAAGAGTTTTCAGTGGGTGAGGAGGACGATGACGATGAGACACAGTTGTCTATCACTCAGGTAGTAGTAATTGGAGTAAGTCCGAGGGAGGAGCGCACAGAGGATTCGGAGGAAGAGCAGCAGGACGATGAGGTGACTGACCCCACCTGGTTTGCTACGCCTACTGAGGACAGGTCTTCAGAGGGGGAGGCAAGTGCAGCAGCAGGGCAGGTTGGAAGAGCCAGTGCGGTGGCCAGGGGTAGAGGCAGGGCCAGACCGAATAATCCACCAACTGTTTCCCAAAGCGCCCCCTCGCGCCATGCCATCCTGCAGAGGCCGAGGTGCTCAAAGGTCTGGCAGTTTTTCACTGAGAGTGCAGACGACCGACGAACAGTGGTGTGCAACCTTTGTCGCGCCAAGATCAGTCGGGGAGCCACCACCACCAGCCTCACCACCACCAGCATGCGCAGACATATGATGGCCAAGCACCCCACAAGGTGGGACGAAGGCCGTTCACCGCCTCCGGTTTGCACCACTGCCTCTCCCCCTGTGCCCCAACCTGCCACTGAGATCCAACTCCCCTCTCAGGACACAGGCACTACCGTCTCCTGGCCTGCACGCACATCCTCACCTCCGCTGTCCTCGGCCCCATCCACCAATGTCTCTCAGCGCAGCGTCCAGCCGTCGCTAGCGCAAGTGTTTGAGCGCAAGCGCAAGTACGCCGCCACGCACCCGCACGCTCAAGCGTTAAACGTGCACATAGCCAAATTGATCAGCCTGGAGATGCTGCCGTATAGGCTTGTGAAATGGAGGCTTTCAAAAGCATGATGGCGGCGGCGGCGGCCCCGCGCTACTCGGTTCCCAGTCGCCACTACTTTTCCCGATGTGCCGTCCCAGCCCTGCATGACCACGTCTCCCGCAACATTGTACGCGCCCTCACCAACGCGGTTACTGCCAAGGTCCACTTAACAACAGACACGTGGACAAGCACAGGCGGGGAGGGCCACTATATCTCCCTGATGGCACATTGGGTGAATTAAGTGGAGGCTGGGACAGAGTCAGAGCCTGGGACCGCTCACGTCCTACCCACCCCCAGAATTGCGGGCCCCAGCTCGGTGGTGGTATCTGCGGCGGTGTATGCTTCCTCCACTAAACCACCCTTCTCCTACGCAATCTCTGTCTCGCAATCAAGATGTGTCAGCAGCAGCACGTCGCCAGCAGTCGGTGTCGCGCGGCGTGGCAGCACAGCAGTGGGCAAGCGCCAGCAGACCGTGCTGAAACTACTCAGCTTAGGAGAGAAGAGGCACACAGCCCACGAACTGCTGCAGGGTCTGACAGAGCAGACCGACCGCTGGCTTGCGCCGCTGAGCCTCCAACCGGGCATGGTCGTGTGTGACAACGGCCGTAACCTGGTGGCGGCTCTGCAGCTCGGCAGCCTCACGCACGTGCCATGCCTGGCCCACGTCTTTAATTTGGTGGTTCAGCGCTTTCTGAAAAGCTGCCCACGCTTGTCAGACCTGCTCGGAAAGGTGCGCCGGCTCTGCGCACATTTCCGCAAGTCCCACACGGAGAGTGATGCTATACCACAGGACCCTGGCGGACAAGCTGATGGTAAAATTCCCATCCGACAGCGCTAGTGGCAGAAGGCGCAGTTCCGAGGGCCAGGTAGCAGGGGAGGCGCGGAGATCAGGCAGCATGTACAGCACAGGCAGGGGAACACTCTCTAAGGCCTTTGACAGCTTTCTGGCTCCCCAGCAAGACTGTGTCACCGCTCCCCAGTCAAGGCTGAGTCGGCGGGAGCACTGTAAAAGGATGGTGAGGGAGTACGTAGCCGATCGCACGACCGTCCTCCATGACGCCTCTGCCCCTACAACTACTGGGTGTCGAAGCTGGACACGTGGCCTGAACTCGCGCTCTATGCCCTGGAGGTTCTTGCTTGTTCTGCGGCTAGCGTCTTGTCAGAGAGGGTGTTAAGTGCGGCTGGGGGAATCATCACGGATAAGCGTACCCGCCTGTCAACCGACAGTGCCGACAGGCTTACACTCATAAAGATGAACAAAGCCTGGATTTTCCCAGACTTCTCTTCTTCACCAGCGGACAGCAGTGATACCTAAACAATACGTAGGCTGCACCCGCGGATGGAAGCATCGTTCTCTATCACCATAAAAAACGGGGACCTTTTAGCTTCATCAATCTGTGTATTATATTCATCCTCCTCCTCCTGCTCCTCCTCCTGAAACCTCACGTAATCACACCGAACGGGCAATTTTTCTTAGGCCCACAAGGCTCAGTCATATAATTTTTGTAAACAATTTTTATACTTTTCAATGCTCATTAAAGCGTTGAAACTTGCACCTGAACCAATTTTTATTTTAACTGGGCTGCCTCCAGGCCTAGTTACAAATTAAGCCACATTAACCAAAGCGATTAATGGGTTTCACCTGCCCTCTTGGTTGGGCATGGGCAATTTTCTGAGGTACATTAGTACTGTTGGTACACCAATTTTTTGGGGCCCTCGCCTACAGTGTAATCCAATTAATTTTTTGCCCACCTGCATTAAACCTGACGTTACCTCAGCTGTGCTGAGCAATGCAATGGGATATATTTATGTACCGCCGGTGGCTTCCTGGCACCCACCCATGCTGTCGGTCCACACGGAGTTGTAACTGCATGTGTCCACTTCTAAAGAACCTCAGTCTGACTGGGGCATGCAGTGTGGGCCGAAGCCCACCTGCATTTAACATGACATTACCTCAGCTGTGATGGGCAATGCAATGGGATATATTTATATACCGCCGGTGGGTTCCAGGGAGCTACCCATGCTGTCGGTCCACACGGAGTTGTAACTGCATGTGTCCACTTCTAAAGAACCCCAGTCTGACTGGGGCATGCAGTGTGGGCCGAAGCCCACCTGCACTTAACATGACATTACCTCAGCTGTGATGGGCAATGCAATGGGATATATTTATGTACCGCCGGTGGGTTCCAGGGAGCCACCCATGCTGTCGGTCCACACGGAGTTGTAACTGCATGTGTCCACTTCTAAAGAACACCAGTCTGACTGGGGCATGCAGTGTGGGCCGAAGCCCACCTGCATTAAACATGACATTACCTCAGCTGTGCTGGGCAATGCAATGGGATATATTTATGTACCGCCGGTGGCTTCCTGGCACCCACCCATGCTGTCGGTCCACACGGAGTTGTAACTGCATGTGTCCACTTCTAAAGAACCTCAGTCTGACTGGGGCATGCAGTGTGGGCCGAAGCCCACCTGCATTTAACATGACATTACCTCAGCTGTGATGGGCAATGCAATGGGATATATTTATATACCGCCGGTGGGTTCCAGGGAGCTACCCATGCTGTCGGTCCACACGGAGTTGTAACTGCATGTGTCCACTTCTAAAGAACCCCAGTCTGACTGGGGCATGCAGTGTGGGCCGAAGCCCACCTGCATTTAACATGACATTACCTCAGCTGTGATGGGCAATGCAATGGGATATATTTATGTACCGCCGGTGGCTTCCTGGCACCCACCCATGCTGTGGGTCCACAGGGAGTTGTAACTGCATGTGTCAACTTATAAAGAACCCCAGTCTGACTGGGGCATGCAGTGTGGGCCGAAGCCCACCTGCATTTAATCTGACGTTAGCTCTGCTGTCCAGGGCACTGCAATGGGATACATTTATGTACAGCCGGTGGGTTCCAGGGAGCCACCCATGCTGTGGGTTCACACGGAATTCCCATTGCTGAGTTGTACCTGCCTGTGACTATTTATAAAAAACCGTGGTCTGACTGGGGCATGCAGACACCTTGACAGAATGAATAGTGTGTGGCACATAGGTTCCCCATTGCTATGCCCACGTGTGCAGCTCCAGATGGAGGTGTCACAGGATTGGATTTCTCATTGCTTCTGTACAGCATTGTGGGCTATCGCCCCGCCCCTTTTAAAGAGGGTCACTGCCTAGCCGTGCCAACCCTCTGCAGTGTGTGCCTGCGGTTCCTCCTCATGGCAGACACACTTATAAATAGACATGAGGGTGGTGTGGCATGAGGGCAGCTGAAGGCTGCGCAGGGACAATTTGGTGTGCGCTGTGGACACTGGGTCGTGCCGGGGGGGGGGGGGGTTGGGCAGCATGTAACCCAGGAGAAGTGGCAGCGGAGTGTCATGCAGGCAGTGATTGTGCTTTGTTGGAAGTAGTATGGTGCTTAGCTAAGGTATGCATTGCTAATGAGGGTTTTTCAGAAGTAAAAATTGTTGGGAGGGGGGGGCCCACTCTTGCCGCTATTGTGGCTTAATAGTGAGACCTGGGAACCTGACATGCAGCTCAACATGTAGCCCCTTGCCTGCCCTATCCGTTTCTGTGTCGTTCCCATCACTTTCTTGAATTGCCTAGATTTTCACAAATGGAAACCTTAGCGAGCATCGGCGATATACAAAAATGCTCGGGTCACCCATTGACTTCAATAGGGTTCGTTACTCGAAACGAACCCTCGAGCATCGCGAAAATTTCGTCCCGAGTAACGAGCACCCGAGCATTTTGTTGCTCGCTCATCTCTATTAAGCATCTAACCCTTTTTTTATCTCAATAAGAATTCTTATTGAAAACTTTTAGGTGCACAGAGAAATAAGAAATTCACATAATTAGTCAAATAAGCATTGCATGAGTAATCTATAGATGCCGTAAGTGAAAAAGAAGTTCCATCAATAAAATTGAAGTACAAACTTGAAAATATTAACTGAAAAAAAAATAAGATGGGTAAAATTAAAGAGAAAAACTGAGTCCAAGGGTTCCATATTAAGTAGTATTCTTTCATAAACATTATGTTTCGGGATCATGGAGCCCAAAGTATTAACCCTTTCCAATCCAATTTGTATCCTGGTTTTCCTAGAGGGTTTACTTTTCTGCAGTTATACAACGGCACTAGTGGCTGGCTAAAGGCAGTACTGCATGAGGTGACACATTGAATAGGCTCCGACAGCAAAAGAGGCTGGCAATATACAGTAAGAGAACACCGATTGACGTCTTCCAACATCGGGGCTGTACAGCCTTAAATCATAATGTCTTCAGAGGTCAGACAGTGGATTGGAAAGGGTAAATGGAAGGAGACAGGAAATCTCCAATTTTTGGATATTTAGGGTTTAGTGGAGAGGAGAATTTGACACATCAGCCTACTGTGGGAAGGTAAAATAGAAAAAGCACTCTCATAGGATTACTGGTAATAGCTACAACAGTGATTTTTCTTATGAGGGAAAACACATCTCTCCAGAAATTTGACAAATACAGGCAATTCCAAAAATTTGAACTTGTTTGTCCACATCCTTTCCAACAGAGACGATCAGACCAGGAAAACATCGAGCAAGTGAACTTGAAAGAGAGGAACTTAGAGAAAATCTATTGGCCCAGTCAAGTGCTTAGAACCATTGATGTAGGAAAAAAGCTAGTAGCCAATTCTCTTTCTCAATTTAAAAAATGTGCGTTTTTGGATTTTCCCATATTTCCTGATAAAATGTTAAATATCAGTAGAATATTTGAATGATTTTTTTTGTTGTGTTGGCAAATAATGCAAAATTAATACTTAATAAATATTTAGGGATTTAAGAAAAAAACAGATTTGGGTATACCTGTATATTCTGCCACTAAAGGAGAGAATGACTTAGCTTTACCCTCAAACATAAAATCTGATGAAAATAGGATACCCCTCCTTCACCATCTCCCAGTATGTAGATCAGGAATAAAATATTCTAAACCTGCACTGAAAGTTTAACTGACACCATTTTAGTGTTGAGTGATCCCTTCTGGGGACAAACGTTCCAGGAATGTATTGAGGCCAACTTGAGGGGGAAAATATCTTGAGAGTTAGTAAGGAGACTTAAATTTGTATTCTCATTGGCTACAGCATGTGCTAATGGAAGTGAGTTCAATGGTTCCCATTTGTTTATATGTTATTCAATAGAAAGACAACTGGAATTAGGAATTTTTTTGGTCCCAATCTTTTAATTGGTTAAGAGCAATAGAACAGTAGAACCAAAGGTTTGGTAAACCCAACCTTAATTGTAATGAAGGTAGATGATAGATGCAGCAACTCTAGGTTTCCTACTGTTCCAGGCAAATCTTGAAAAATGCCTTTGAAATTTGACTACGATAGAGTGTGGAACAGGAATGGCTATGGTATGTAAATAGTATAACATTTTTGGCAGAATTAGCATTTTATAAAGTACCATACGTCCCAACCAGGGAAGTTCATGTTTTGAAAGGAGATCTATTTTCCTTTGGAGGGAGGATAGAAGGGATAAAAAATTGGTTCAGATAGAGGAAAACATAGTTTAACCTCCAGATATGAAATATTATTCTGCTGATAGTGAAAGGGAAATTCTCGTGGATAGACTCTTTTAAGGAAGCAGAAGCATTTATACCAAGGGTTTGAGATTTATTTGCATTAAGATTATAATGAGACCTGACTAAACTGAGACAGGGCATCTTGTACTGCTCTTAAAGAGAGTAGTGAATTTGAAAGGGTCAGAATCACATCGTCTGTGAATAATCCTATTTTATGCTGTCTGAGGCCTACAGTTACGTCCTGGGGATAACGTGGGATCATAAGAGATCTCGCACTACCTGGCAGTGGGAGCTGACTGTCACCGATAGCCGGCTTCCGCCTGCAACAGTGTGGGTGCATCAGGACAGTGACCCCCACTGTTAACTCCTTCTCTGCCGCGATCTTTTTAGATCGCGGCATGTAAAGGGTTCACAGAGGGAGCGCGCTCCCTCTGTGATGTCATTGGACTCTCGCGATGTAATGACGGAGAGCCCGATGGGTTGCCATGGCAACAGGACACTAGCTACAAATGTCCTTCATTGCCAGTGCCTATGATCGCTAATACAAGCCATAAGGCATTGCAGGACAGAAGTCCTACAATGCCTTATCATACCGATCATAGGTGCTATTGTACAAGTCCCCTACAGGAACATAAAAAGTGTTTAAAAAAAAAAGATAAAAATATAGTAAAAGAAAGAAAATTTTTTTAAAAAGCACGGCAAAAAGCATTAAAATAAACCATAAAAAACTGAGAAAAATGCTTATTTTTTTTTCATTTTGCATCCCAAATACACAAAAAGAGTGATCAAAAAACCTATATGTACCCCAAAATGGTACCAATAAAATCTACAGCTCATCTTGCAAAAAATAAGCCCTCACAGAGCTCAGTCAATGGGAAAATAAAAAAGGTTATAGGACTTGCAATTTGGAAAAAAATATTAATTGCCCCAAAAAAGGTTTTTATTGTGGAAAAGTGGAAAAACCTAAAAAAATATAAGAATTTTGGTATTGTTGTTTTGTACCGACCTGCAGAAAAAAATGTATTGTGTTTTTCATGCTGCATGATTAACGCTGTAGAAAAAAAATCTATGGCAGAATTGATGCGTTTTCTCTACCTGCTCTTCTAAAAAAAATTAATAAAAGTTTTAAAATAAAAGTCTTATAAACCAAAAAATGGCCCCAATAAAAATTACAGTTTGCGATGTAAAAAAGCCCTTATATGGCCATGTCGACGGAAAAATAAAAAAGTTATGGCTTTTGAAAAATGGAGATGAAAATCCGCCAAAAATTGTTGCGTCCTTAAGCCCAAAATTGTCCATGTCCTTAAGGGGTTAATGTTAATGTTTGTCCTAACTAATTTTACAAGAGGCAAACAGCATGGAGACTAGGGGCAGTCCTGTCGGGTACCATTAGTGATTTGGAATGGTTTGGAAAGAACTCCAACAACTAGAACCCTAACATAGGCGGCAGTATATAGGGCTTGGTTTGCTTTGGAAATGTTGCCATGCAAACTAAATTTATGTAATGTTGCAAATGTAAAATCCCAATGAAGTCTGTCAAATGCCTTCTCTGTGTCCAGAGCCAGGAACAGAAAAGGTATTCAAGAGCGTCCAGCTTCTGTTATAAGATTTATCATTCTTCTAGTAGCCCGGAGGCCTGTCTTCACCTTATAAATTCTGCCGGATCATTGTGAATGATAACAGGAAGAATTGAAAGAAGTCTTTGAGCTAATAGTTTGGAGAAGATTTTTGTATCACAGTTAAGCAGGGAAATTGGTCTGAAATAGGTGGAGAGTCTAAAGATTAGAGATATAGTGGACTGGGAAATGGATCCATCATCTTTTAGATTATAGAGATTAGAGTCGGAACTTAACTCATTATCAATGTGTTGCATATGGGTAATTTTAGTACCAGATCTGTCAGATTTAATAAGGTATGGAATTTGTTTAACCGAGGCAGCCATTAGTTTTGAGGGTTTATTGAAGAATGAGTAATATGTTGAGCTAAAAAAAAATCTATTCTTTTTCATACTCTTCTTAGGTCATTTCTTGTCTTAAAAAGATCAATATGTAAGGTATTTGAAGAAATAGTTTGTAAAATTTGTTCAAGTTTAGAAATTTGTGAGACATTTATTAATATGTGTTTGTTTATATTTTATATGCTGTGAGCCAAGTTTTTTCAAGATCCCATGCATGAATGCCTTGTGAGCATTCCAGACCGAGAATGCATTAATTTCTGGGATAGCATTATGATAAAAATGTTCATTAAGTTCTGAAGTTATAGGCTTGTTATATTGGGGGATTTTCATAAGGAAGATTTATTTCTCCATGACCAAACATTTTTTGGGAGACATGTCTAAAGACAAGGTCAATGTGATAGGAGAGTGATCAGGCTATGTAGTGGTACCAATTTTTGAAGAACTACTAAAGGAAAGTGCCCATTTATTACCTAAGAATAGATCTAAATGGGAAAAGGATCTGTGGCAAGTAGAGTAGAAGGCAAATATCCTGGAGAAGGAGTCTATGCATCTAAATGTATCAAAAAGATCTTCATTATGTAACCATAGGATGTGTGGGAGAAACCATAGTAGTGTTGCCAGTAGAATCCAATTTTCTGTCTGGCACAATGTGGAAGTCACCACATAGGGTATGAATTTACCTTTTTGAAGTTTACAAATTTTTTTAATAGTTTTGTTTAAGAATCTTATCCGGGAGGAATTCCGAGCATATATATTAGCTAAGGTCTAGAGATGAGCGAGTACTAAAATGCTCGGGTGCTCGTTATTCAAGTCGAGCTGTTCGTAATATTCGAGAGCTCTGTTCGAGTAACGAACCCCAATGAAGTCAATGGGAGACCCAAGGATTGGGTGCCGGGTGCCGAGTTTTTTTTTTGTTTTCTTTTTTCTCTTTCTCTCTCTCCTACATACTGCCGTGGACATGCAGACACTGGCATGTCACAACAGGAAGTGGTAATGCGGTGAGGGGTCAAAACGGGGAGGGGTCAAACTCAGCGTGGTACTCGCTTGAGTAACGAGCACCATCGAGTATGCAAATACTCGGACGAGCATCAAGCTTGGACGAGCATGTTCGCTCAACTCTACTAAGGTAATATATGAGTTTTTTATAGTCCTTGTCAGAATGGCAAATCTGCCCTTAGGATCAGTGTGTCAATATTCTCATTAAACATAATTGAGATCCAGTTTTTTTATCAGAACATTCCATACATATTTTGGGGTATTTCCTGTAAAAAAATCTAGGGCAAGCAGTAGAGGAAAAAAGGGGTTTCTTGCAAACATAAAATATCTGCTTTGTTGTTTATAGCATGCTTCCATACCAGGGATCTCCTTGAGGCTGCATCAGCACGGGCTACAAAATCTCTCTGTAAAACATCACTACAATGTGAAGCTCATGATTTCCAATGGGTTCTTTCACATGAGCAATGTTTTGTATCAAGATTTGTAACCCGTGCAGATGCAGCCTAAGGCCTCAGTCACACGGGCGCATCGGCACCAGTACACCGGCGCCGATGCGCCCATGTGACTGATAGTTAGAAGACGGCCGTACCTGAAGACAGCCGTCTTTCTCCAGCGCTGATCATAGAACAAATGACCGGCAATGGAGCCAGTCACATGTTCTTCCTCCCGACGCTGCAGAGAGACGGCCGTCTTCAGGTACGTCCATCTGCTGGTGTCAGTCACACGGGCGCATCGGCGCCAGTGTATGGGTGCTGATGCACCCGTGTGACTGAGGCCTAAGGAAAAATTTTTGCTTTTTTACATTTAGCGACAACATTTTAGGAGACATGGTGAGAAATAAAATTTATGTGGCGCAGAGCAGAACCTTAGTGTAAAGCATGGTGTGAAGTGCAGATAATATGAAACTAAATAAACAATAAAAGTCATAATAGAAGCTATAATGAGCCCCCCCCCCTTCCCCTAGGTATAATAGATGCTCAACAAATTGAGACTTCCAAATGAACTGAATACAAAACAAAGAAATCGACAGTAGATAAAAGTTACAGCAGGAAACTTAGCCTGTTTTTCTTTGCCTCAAAAATTTTAAACCTCCTGTGGCAACCTGGGAGTACTCGCTACTGGGATTTCAATCCTTGCTACTCAGCAGGGTGGGCACCATGTGCATAAAGGCTCAGGAAACTCAGACCTCTTGAATTTGTGGCTTACACCAGCTTTTATTTCTTATCACAGCACAACATTTGCAAGACATACAAGACTCAGGATTCACAACTCACAGGGTCTCTGTCATCATCCCCCACCTGGGGAGTCTAGAGTGCACCCTCCCCTGCCAGACCTTGTGATGGGCCCAGACTGGTCCACACCAGACCTCAGGACCTGGCCTGATACTGCTACTGCAGCCTGTTTCTCTGGCTGGCATCCAGCTCCCCCTTGAGTGTGGCAGGAACTGATCCTTTTATGTTACTTCCTGACACACACACAGGTGTTCTCTCTCTCTTCAGGTACAAGGATTACTGTCTACAACCACCTACAGGCTATTCAATGTTCCACACCTCCACAGAGTGGGTAACTGGAAATTGTTACCCCAGCGAGCAGAAGACTTTTGGATCCAGTCCTAGATTAAATTAGATTTTCTTGAGGATTATGTTGAATCCTGGTCTGATGGTTGTGGCAGTTGTATACCCAATGAAAACAGAAGTTTGATGCTGTTTTCTGGCTTCAGAATAACATGTGTGGGAGCCATGGCATCCCATCAGACTTGAGACATGACTGATTGACCCCCTTCCGTCTGCAAGACCACAGAGCCTCAGGGTGCTTGGAGAGCTGCCAATTAGGAGTTATCGGAACGTCGTCGCTAGGGCGCTCGCGTCCCTGCACCCCCGGTGGGGTCGTGACCGCCCGTACACAGGCGACTAAACCTGAAATTTGCCTCAGGGACTTAAGAGATATGGGAAATAACATTGTGATCCACAATTTGATTAAGTAGGTATCGCGTGGGAAACAACAGTTTATGTACAACGTCCACCTAAGTGGTGTCAAGCGAAAAACTAAAGATTGAAATCTGAATACGGAGATTTGAGACCACCCCCCATCGCCCCCTCCCCACCCCCTCCCCCTCTCCTTCCCCTCCCCCTGCTCCCCCATCCCCCCTCCCCGTTTTTCCCACCTTAGCCTTTAAGTCGTACCCTACAGATAAGTTGCAAAGTTTTGATAAGTATAGGTACTTGAATGCGATAACCTATGCCCACTCTGGCCAGATAAATAAAGCCTTTGAACCGGATGTCTGACCAGGCTGGGCAGTTCAGATACATGTCAGTTTGATATAATGTTATGATAGAAACACTCGCATACAATTTTGTAAGAAACTCTTTGTACTCCAATGTTATTGAAGTTTAGACAAACAGTTAGTACTTTTGTAAGATTGAACACCATGTATGAAAAACTCTTTCAATAAAAAGTGAATTAACAAAAAAAAAAAGAATAACATGTGTGGATCCATCTCTTCGAACCAAATTTTGGTGGGGAAGCTGTATTTATAAGGGATCTTCGATTTGCATAGAGAAGAGGTAGTAATAGTGAAGGCTTTTTTAACTTGAATTGTTGCTGATGAAAAATCAATGAAAAGTAGAATATCCATGTAGGGACTTGAAAGATTTCTGGTTTCACAGGCTGCAAATATCAATGTTTCTTTAATATGAAAAAAATGTGTTCTGGCTATGAAGTAACATGGTACCTTATCTGTGGGCTCTATCAATAATAAGTCTGTGTAATGAATTTGCAGGTAATAGCATTTTCATCAGTTGAAGTAAATATTTTTTTAATTCTAAGGGGAGCAGAAATTCTTTGAAATTTTATGTTGTTTCTGTGTGATGCAGAGTGCTAAGGAAGCAGAAATGCAGTCCTAAGCTCTCGCTCATGACCTAAAGGTTGCGAGTTGAATCCTTGAATGGTTTAGGTAGCCAGCTCAAGGTAGACTCAGCCTTCCATCCTTCCGAGATTGGTAAAATGAATACCCAGCTTGATGGGGGTAATAAATTACTTGAAAGTGCTGCAGAATACGTTGGCGCTATACAAATAACAAGATTTATTTATTTATTGTATTCTACTGCGATCTTTGGAGTCCGCTAGTTTGCTTATGATAGGGTCAACCTCTTCAGTTAAAGCATCAGTTAAGTTATTATGTGATTGAGTAAGTTCACCTATTTTGTATTCGGTATGATTTACCCTCTCACCCAGGTCATTTAGGGAGGAATTAAGATTAGTAGGTAAATGTGAAAAATCACTTTTCAGGAACTCCTTCAGCACCAGTATCATTTCTTTCATGAAAGCTTCTGTTACTGGTTGATTTGAAGATGGCATGCTGAGAAGGAGATCATCATTATCAGTTATTGTTGATTTATAAGAGTGGGAGACCTCCATTCTAGGTCTTTGTTTCTCAGGGCTGTCTGTTGGTGAGGGGAGAATAGCAGAGCTTGCTATGTGTTTAGGCATCATCTTAGAAGCCTGGGCTGTGTTGCTTATGGAGATTGTACTCCCAGCATTACTCATCATACTTGTGCAGTCTCAGGAGAAGTCGCTACAGGTTTGGGAGAAGTCTTCGGGGAGCCTGGAAAAATCCAGTCAGAGCTTCCTCTTCATTTGGTGAACCACCAGGAGAGCCTTGGAGTCACATCTGGGGTAGCAGGCCACAAAGAACTTCATCAGGCTCCTGGGCTAAGCTTTAGAGGTTCTGCCACGGGGCATACTGGAGCACCGGGACTCCCAAGGCAGGATCAAGTAACCAGGTAGGTAAAGCATCCGTGGGTAGCAGTTGTGCTACTTTGTGTGTATGCTCTTACCCACATTACTTGGGTTGAAAATTCCATAATTTTATTACTCTAACTGTAAAGGAGCCATTTCTATATAGATACGTAGGTTGTCTTTTCTCCAGACATAATTAATGCCCTCTGGTCCTCTGTATAGTTCTTGGGACAAATAAACCTTTTACCGGATCTTTCTATTGTCCACGCATATATTTATATATATAAAGAGGATCACCTCAAAGACTTTTCTTTTCTAAAGCTACCTTTAGCCTGGGCACTTAAGATAAACTAGCTTGATTTTTCTAGTGCCTCTTTGTAAGAAAGACCTCCCTTCTCATTCAATAATCTTGTCGACCATCTTTGAACCCCCCCCACCACATATGCTCCATCCTTTCTAGAATTTTAAGCCCAAAACTGAATCCCATATTCGAGATGTGATCTTGCAAGAGATTTATAGAGGGTAAAATTATATCATGGGTTGTTATCTCTCTTTTTATACACTACCAGATCATATTTTCTTTTAAAGCTGCTACTTGAGTATTGCCACTTACTGTAGCTTATCAGTAACTATTAAGTACTTTATTAAGTTTAACATGATAACGCCAACCACGTAATTGGAATTTTTTTAAATAAGCATTGCTAGGTACCCTGGTAACGTAAGGGAAATTTCATGTCAATTGATCTAGATCTCTTCATTGCTTACAAATTAACAGGTAACCGGTGCTGAATGGCAGAAATTCATGGCAATTTTTGGTTTTACTCTCCACAAAAATAATTTATGTAATAGCAAAGCATATTTAAAGGAAATGTAGACTAGCTTTATTGAGCTGACAGATAAGACATAAAAATAATTAATGCAAATATGTTATGCCAAGGAAGATATGCATATGAGCTTGCCACTAGTTGTGCAAGCATAAACATGGATCTCTGTCAAAGAGGGATTTCCAAATGTCATAAGACGGCCTCCTAAAGGAATCTTTTAGAGTGTCTATACAGATGAGCACTTGCTTATAAATGCATAAAGAAAGAAGGCAGATGAAAGCAGCAAAGGCTTTTTTTCGTGCTGTGACAGAAATCATATGCAAATGGAGCTCAGTTCAAGACTGTTTGTTAAGTGTCACACTGATGCACATTAAAAATAGTACATGTAGTTAACTAATCAACATATACTACTCCACTCATTTTATTCTCTAAGAAGCAGATCAAATATTCAGAAATTTCTTCAAAGCCCTGATATTTTCTTTGACCATTTAAATCAATTGAGTGACTTGACTCCTATCTACAAGTCTTTTTTTCATTACATGCCCTTTTTTTGTTTACCAATCTCCCTAGGGCAGCTAAACAAATTGTACTGATCTGTTCTTATTCACTGCACCTGTACAGCTGATACATGTAACAAGAACAGGGATAAAAGGGTGTAGGGTGCATATTGACATTTCAAATAGTCACATGTATCACCGAAAATGTTGTAATTTTCTACTTTATTGTTAGAACTTACAATTACTATATTGGAATTGTGCAAACAATGTAATATTGCATGGGAAACATTTGGCTTTGTTGAGTTATTTCTCAGTAGGTTTATTTCGTATTTCATCAAGATCGAAACGTAGAGAGCATGTCACCAAAATGATCATTTTCAGCGTTTTTTTTCTGTTTTGGCCAAATCATGTAACAATTATATTACACACATATTTTGAATTATAAGAAGGTTAATATTGCCTTACTGCGATCTTTCTGATCTTTATTTAAATCAAAATGGCCGATCATAAATATGTATTAGTGGTCCAGCCCTTTTAGGATAGATTTAGTTGCTTTCTCTGCAAGCTAGCAGCTGATAGGTCTAGTACGTGACCACCCTCAATCAGGAAGTGACGCTGGGGTGGTATCTCAACATCAGTCCCGTGCCATGTGAGCATGCCTTTGGTGCATGCACCCAGTCATTCAGCTCTGGGCACCAATGAGAACCTTCTTCCCGTCATTGCAGAAGGCTCCATGGTTTCATCTGTTAGACATTCCTCAGTTCAACCTGACAGATAGGCTGACAAGACCACCATATGCTGTACAATATGTTGTACTCTACTGCACATATAGCATTGTCATTGATAACTCAGATTATTTCTTTTGTTGGTAACATATTGTATTATTTTAATTACCCATTTTGTTCTAGGAATATGATCATGATTCATACCTGTTGACTTTAGATGATCACAGCACCAGAATGTTTCTTTTATATGGATTGTACCTGTCTTTTACATTTCAAATCCATTTGCGTAAACCGCATGTCTTCATATTACAGGGGTCAAATCCATAAGTAAAAATATAGCTTTTCAAAACTTTCAGTGTCAATCCCCGAGCAGAAACTCTCCAAACTACACATGCGGTAGGACACTGCATACTATGGGGCTAATTTATTATTAACCGTTTTTATAAGTCGGGTTTGCTGGAGGCTACAATACCGGTTTCAACAAAATAGTGACATGACCTACTTTGGTCCTAGATATGCTTGGCTTGGTACGGTCTGTTCATTAGAATGATTCTTGTCATCCCTTTCTGACCCTTTTGTTAACCAGTTGTTTACATCCACAGAATCCTCTTTCTCTAGATGTTTTTCATCGATCTTATCATTCCTTGTATACTCTTAACACAAGTTCATGAGAAAACCCTACATGGCTCACAATTTTTGAAATACTGGACATGGCTAGTCTAGCACCGATGCCTCATCCAAAAGTCAGATTGCTTGATTTTCCCATACTAATGTGGATGGACGGTGAAACTAATTCATGGAAAACCTGCTCACTTAAAGGGAACTTATCACCTCCCTACAGCACTATAAACATAGATTATGGTGCTATTAGGGAACGTGACAGGGAGCCGGGTGATGTGTTTTTATTTTATACTCTCCGCTCTCCTGAAGAAGATCACAAGAGTGCATGCACAGCAATCTGAGAAGAGTCACATTTCCATATGGTGTGCGATGTTCAGTGGGTAACAGTGCAGGAACCAGGAATAAAAAAAATACATCACCCGTCTCCCTGTCACCTCCCCTAACAGCAACATAACTTAGTTTTGTGGTGCTGTAGGGAGGTGACAGGTTTCTTTTAATTTTATATATACTCCTGAGCCAAGTGTCCATTTTCCACACAAAGAAGTTCCAATCATGAAAGAGTAGGTGTCTCTAATAAGGTGGTCATTCAGTATTGTTAGCTATGACCTAGATAGACAGAGACATAACTCGAAGCTAAACGGTCACAGGGTCCCCAAATACCATGTGATCCCTCAGTACTGCTCTTTCATCCACTAAAGATACCTTCACAGGGGACAACTGTTGGGCACATAAGCACCTGACTGCCGTTCCAGTAACTACTGCTGCTGTATTTTTACACAGATGTGATAGTCACTCAGTGAATGGAGGTGAAGTGCGCCAGAGATCTCTTCCGACCCCCATTCACTGTGAACAGGAAGACATTAGGTGAGCTAAAATTCAAGCAACTCTGACAAGTGAGTGATTTCTCACTCTTTGCCCTGTTGATGGCTGTGTGTCTATGGCTGACTCTTTCCAGTGATTATTTGGATGATAATCACCTTGTGTAAAGGTACCTTTATGTTCTAGGTCCCATGAGCAACTGTAATAGTTATGTCAGGAGAGATAGATAGATAGATAGATAGATAGATAGATAGATAGATAATGATTGATAGATAATGATTGATAGATGTTAGGTAGATAGATAAATAGATAGATAGGAGGTAGATAGATAGATAGATAGATAGATAGATAGATAGTAAATAGACAGATAGATAAAATATAGATAGATAATTGATAGAAAGCAGATAGAAGGACAGATGATTGATAGAAGATAGATAGATGATTGATAGATAGCGAATTGACAGAAAGTAGATAGATGATTGCTAGAAAGTAAATTGATGATTGATAGATAGATAGATATGAGATAGATAGATAGATAGATAGATAATGATTGATAGATGTTAGGTAGATAGATAAATAGATGATTGATAGAAAGTAGATAGATGATAGATAGATGGATAGATAGATAGATAGATAGATAGATAGATCTGAGATAAATAGATAGATATAAGATAGATGATTGCTAGAAAGTAGATAGACAGATGATAGATAGATAGATGACTGATAGAAGATAGATAGATAGATAGATAGATAGATGACTGATAGAAGATAGATAGATAGATAGATAGATAGATAGATAGATAGATAGATGATTGATAGATAGATGTTAGGTAGATAGATAAATATATGATTGATAGAAAGTAGATAGATGATAGATATATAGATTGATAGATAAATAGATGATTGATAGAAAGTAGATAGACAGATGATCGACATATAGATAGATGATTGATAGAAAGTAGATCGATAGATAGAAAGTAGATAGACAGATGATTGATAAAAAGTAGATAGATAGATGATTGACAGTTAGATAAATGATTGATAGAAAGTAGATAGACAGATGATAGATAGATAGATAGATGATTGATAGAAAGTAGGTAGATGATAGATAGATAGAAAGTAAATAGACAGTTGATTGATAGAAAGTAGGTAGACAAACAGACATGGTATTTAACCCTTTGTCCTTGTATTTCGCACCATATTTAGAATTAACATGCTTTTTATATAAGTAATAATAAATGCACTTGTTACTTACAGGCTTCAATCTTCACAATTACATTTTATTTTCCACACAGCAGAAATGAGAAATGTGATATATCGACTATAAGAATTGATTTCCGGGGTGCAGTCTGGTTTGTTGAGCTTGAAATATAATCACAATTCTATCAGCGCTGGTCTTAACTTGCGCAATGCAGGAAGCCTTTAGTAAAGTGGCACAAATGGTGTCAGGAATGACACTTGCTCAGGTTTATCAGATTGGTTTTGATAATTATTATTTGAGAACTGTTTGATGTCAGTGATGGATACTTGATTAGATTTTCATGAAATCAGTCAAGCACACCATTTAACATTGCTCATGTGAGACGATGCTGATTTAGCTGTCCACTAGCAGGTAGTCTGCATCTTAACGGGTCTGCAGAGCTGGTCTTTAGGGAAAAAAGAGGTGGAAAAAGGCCAAGTTTATGGGTAATGACATTGGATTACCAGGTATTTAAGCTAAGATATGTCTCTTCTCAATTATGTTCAGTCTCTATGTTATTGCTCTGGCTGCAATGTCTCCACAGAATCAATCTTAACTCGAGAATATTTTCCTGCGCTTTGCAAAAAAAAAAAGCCATCCTGCCACCATTGTCATTTCTGAAAGCTCTGGAGGATTTGCTGTGATAAACAATATTTCATATGTGGAATGCTTATGTGAATTTCACGGAAAGATAATCTCGCCTCTGCCTAACTTTGATGCATTGAGATTGCTCTATTTTTTTTCTAAAGTGCTCTTATCCCAGAGCTGGCAAATTAACTTAAGAGTAAGAAATGTAAAATGCAAGGCCACTTGGACTGTCTTGGAGAGGGTTTTATGTTCGGATGGCTCTATGCTTTTTCTTTTATTTATTTGAGCAGATTTCGAATAAAATGGCTGTCTTCTGTCAGTGGGCTATAGAATGTATAAGAGTAACAAATGGCGCAGCGTTCTATGAGGCTGTTACAACCTTTTAAAGATGGGGCAGGGAGGAAATAAAAGAAGCGTTCTCTCATTTTACATCATGGACTATGGCATATTGTCACGCTAACATTTTATAGAATGATTTTTACTTACAAGCAAAGCAAACTTCCTGGAAATGTGCGAACTGCGCATACAGTAGACCACGGCATACTGTGGGGCTCATTTAGTTCTAGTATTTTTAGATCAGTTTTGCTGGAGGCCATGTTGTCGGTATTTTCAACAAATGTATCATTGTGTATATTAGTTACATCTTTAACCCCTTAGGCCGTGGTCAGACGAGTGTGTTTTCCGCGGATGAATAGCTGCACAAAAAGATTGCGTCTATTAGAACCAATGGTTTCCTATGAAGTGTTCACATGGCTGTTTTTTAGACGCGCAAAATACTCATACCTGTAAAAGATAGGACATGCGAGTGCAAATGCATCCGTTCACACTATTTTTCTACATGGAATGTGCAATTTGTTTGTGCGGCTATTCATGCGCGGAAAACATGCTCGTCTGACCAAGGCCTTAGTGACATGGTCTATTTTGGACCAAAGAACACAACGATTTTTGGGGGATTTTCATCTCCACTTTTTAAAAGCCATAACTTTTTTTTTTCCATCCACATGGCCATATGAGGGCTTGTATTTTGCAAGGCTAGTTGTTATTGCTATTATACCTCATTCTGCCATTGTCTTTTCTTTTTGTTTTTTTTTACAGTGACATGAATGACATGATCATTTTTCTCTTTTGCACAATAAAAGCCATTTTTGGGAAATTATAATTTTATTTTCTATCATTGAATTCAAAGATCCATAGCTTTTTATTTTTCCATTGTCAGAGCTGTGTGAGTGATTGTTTTTTGTGTGACGAGCTGTAGTTTTTGCTGATAGTAATTTGGGGTACGTATGGCTTTTTTCATCATTTTGCATTTTTTTGGATTTGAAATGAACAGAAAAAGTATTTAGTTAGTTTTTTTATTTATTTTTTTTTTTGGGGGGGGGGTTGTGTTTGCTCTGTAGGATAAAAAGTATGTTCAATTTAGCATACTGGTCATTACAGATGCGACAATACCAAACATGTGATTTGTTTTATTTCTAATTTTTTAAACAAAGAGGGGAAAGTGTGCAATAAAGATTTTTGGAACTATATTTTTTTTACTAGCTTGATTTATTTTATTAACATTTTTAATTGTGGAGGGGACTTGAACCTAAGATCCTATGATCGCTCTGATAATACCTTGCAGTACTTCTATACTGCAAGGTATTATTGCTATTCCATGTGATCACGGACCATGGCAGACCCGGATGTCATTGTCTGGCATCCAGTTTCAATGGCAACCCATTGACCCGTTGCGATTATATGGTGGAGGCCGATGATGTCACAGAAGGAGTGCCCTCCCTCTGTCAACCCTTTACACACCACAGTGTTCTCACTGATCCCTGTTATTGCAGCAGGAGTAGGTTTGACAGCCACAACCTGCTCTGACTACGGATGTCTCGTGCTTAGAAGCTGAGTCATCCATAGGATGTTAGTTTACACTAGTTTACACTACCCACATACTGGTGGAAGAGTACAACAAATTTTGCAACTTTTTAAAAAGTCTCAATTCTTAAGCCTTTGGTCACCTTAGCATTTTTTTGACTGATCCAGTTTTCCTAAAACTCCAAGGGGGCCCATGGCTGTCCCAATCACCCCTATTGTAATTTGTACTGCTAAACCTCTCCCTGCATCTCAAGAGCATAGCAGCAATGAGGGACCCTAATACTACTGGGGCAACAATGGGGGGGGGGGTGCTATCACTACTGGGGCTGCAATGGGGGAGCCTATTAGTACTGGGGCCACAATAGGGGAGCCTGTTACTACTGTGGCCAATATGGGACTCGCTATTACTACTGTGGCCAATATAGGGGTTGCTATTGGGGACGCTGTTACTACTGGGGCCGATATAAGGGACACTATTACTACTGGGGCCAATATAAAGAACACCACTGGGGCAGCAATGGGGGACCCTAATGCTACTAGGGTAGCAATAAGGGACCTTATTACTAGTGGGTCTACAATAGGGGTCACTATTACTACTGTTGCAAATATAGGGGATGCTAGTACTACTGGGACCAATATAAGGAACACTATTACTACTGGGGCCACCAATATAGGGGATGCTTTTACTACTGGGACCAATATAGGAGATGCTATTACCACTGGGGCCAATATAGGGAATGCTATTACTACTGGGGCCAATATAAGGAACACTATTACTACTGGAGCCACTAATATAGGGGATGCTTTTACTACTGGGACCGATATAGGGGATACTATTACTACTGGGGCCAATATAGGGAATGCTATTACTACTGGGGCAACCAATATAGGGGACGCTATTACTACTGGGCCTACCAATATAGGTTTTGAAAATCTCATCCACACTCTGTGGAAAAAATTTGCACAAAGCCCATGCGGATATTGACATGTGGTCTGGGATTTAATTCTGCAACATGTTAATTTTAAACATAATGTAATCAATAGCCCATCCAAGGCTCCAGCCTTTCTCCCTGTTTTTTTGTTTTTTTTTAATGGCCCTGTCCTATTTATAACAACAGAAGTAAAAATCATATGTGGTGATAAGCCACGCCTCTAACCCCTTCCCTGACCACACCCTCCGTGGGGTTCCGCAAAAAACTTTTGCTACAAAAAGGGCTCCATGGCTGAAAGACTTTGGGAGCCACTACTTTATATAAATGCATTTCACTAGGTTATAACAATGTGAATGACATTACCTGTTGTTTTCTTCATATATATATATACATACAAGAATATTACTCTTGCTATATATTTACATGTGAACAGGTATTGAGGCTTCCTGTTGTCTAGCCCTTATATCAGCAGAGTTTTTTAAAGGAGGAGTACTTTCTCAAAGAGTCCATTCAGATGGTCATATGTGAGTTGTGTCCAAGTTTCTTGGCACAAGTTGCATCAGACAGCACATGGACATACGTTTGTGTGCTGTCCAAAAAGTGAGGACTATGGACACTGCTTGCCCTACTATTATCTGTGATATAGATGAAAATAGAACATGCTGAAATGTTTTCACTCAGATTGATGCAACACAGAGGACGAATCCACAGGGAAACATGGGCTACAAAACATTGCAAATCACTGCAAAACAACATACATGCAATTTGTAGCGCTGTTGCATCGTGAGAAATCACGCAATTTTGTCGCCCGTGTGAAAGAGGCCTAAGGGTACCTTCATATGGGGAAAATTTGCTGTGGAAAACCTATCCAGATTGCAACAAATTTGCAAGAAATTCAGCAGCAGCAAATTTGCATTATTTTTTTAGAGATTTGCCGCTGTGGATGGGGACAGAAAAAAAACGTTTTACTCATCTTCTCCATGCGCTCCTGCAGAGTCTTGCCTGCACCACCACCTGACTTTTTAAGTGCTGCAGAATTTCCACTACAAGCCAAGTGGAGGAGATTTCAGGAATCTCCTTCACATAATGCAGACATATTCCTCAACAAATTTGCAGCGCTTTTGGAAAACGCTGCCGATTCTAAATTTGCGGCATGTTTACTTCTGCTGCAGATTTATGTTGCAGAATTCAACCTTCGAAATACAAGGATTGAATTTAAAAATGCAGCCAAATCCGCACCACTAAGGTGCAGATTTGTCCTCCCCAAAATTCCTCTGGAATTACTGCGGATTTTCCATTGCAGAATGCCCACAGCGATTTTACAATGTGTGAAGGCAGCATAAGAGTATAAATGATAAGAATCAAGAGCATTGCTAGAATCTGCCACTTCTTCTTTATGAAATATCACAGATGCCAATCCAGTACATGGAAATACCTTTTAGCTTTCTATCAACATAGAATTATTTTTCCCAAAGGCAAATAAAAAAATAAAGTTATGTTAGGTGTATAGAAACAGCAAATTGTTTACTAGTACTACTCAGTGTGTGGTCTTTTCAAGAGCTATGTGAACAACTCTGTGTCCAGACTGTGAATGAGGCAATTCTATTTCCTTGTCTATCAGCAGGACATCTCAGCTCAATTTACAGCACCAAGTAGTGTCATATCTGGCCAATTGTAATAAAATTCTTGACTATATATGTATCTAAAGACGAGGATAATTTCCAGTTCAATGAATGGTGTTTATCTTGGTAATTTATCATTCTGGTTTTATTGACAAAGGACTATAAGTTCACATTAAAGGGATTTCCAGTCTGGAACACACTTGTTTGACTTTAGGACAAATTCAGAGGTGACCCCTAAAGTACACCGGTCTTCATCCGTTCACTCACCAGTTGGGATCTGAGTTTTGTTGAGGGGTTCCCAGACCATTACACTGTAAGTAGTCCCAGTTATGTAGAAGCTGATGCTACAATAGACCAGGGCTCAGTATTTGAGTGTGTGAAGGCTTAGTCAGAAGGCTCTGTGTCGAGGCAAGTGATGTACCTTCATGACAAGGGACATGCCAGAGGTTAGGGCATACAGAGTAGATTCAGTATGGTACAACAGGCCGGGAATGGAGGCAGACAGAAGAATGGTCAACACGACAAGCCAAAGTCAGGAGTGGAGAGAGCAGCGAAGCCAGGTATAGATAAAGTGTGGGTCAGGAGGGGTGTCATTTCTTCTTAAGGAGAGCACCCAAAAAGTGTGTGGAGACACCTAGGGGTGAGTGGGTCGGGGGATGGCATAGTCTCTCCCCAAAGAGTGCACCCAAAAGGGCTGTTGGGACACCTAGAAGTTTAAGTGAGGGGACTTGTAAGGCCATGCTAGCTCCTCTGGGTAATTTAGGCAAATAAAGAAGATTGAAAAATACATCTGCAGCGCCACTGATTGGATGGCAGCATTCTTAAAAATCAATCTGACTTTCTAACAAGCCTTAATGATTGTAAATAGAAAGCCAGAGAACCATGCACAGACAGAGTTTGAAGTTGGGAAGTTCAGCACAAATGAAAAGCACTTTAAACTGAACCATGAAGACCAAAAGCTTAGGAAACTTCCTTAGGGAGAAGGTGCTTTATATAAATATAGGCAGGGGACAAATTAGCAGGATGCATGTTGGCCCTTTAAGGCCATGAGTGTGTGCATGCGCATTCAGTAGCAGAGAGGGGCAGGCAGGAGGCTGTTAAAGACATGGAGAAAATGCCCGCCTCTAAAGGAGGACATTGAAGTAAGTTGAAGGTGCAGCGTCCGAGGAGCAGGCCCACAGCCGAGGAGGTGGCGGGGTAAATAAGGATTTCGACAATCTCCTCCCCTGAAGGTAGCTCGGGACCCGTCCAAATTACTGCTGGGGGAGGTCACAGGGAAAGAATAACTGGCGGTTACCTTAAAGGGGTTGTCTCACGAAAGCAAGTGGGGTTATACACTTCTGTATGGCCATATTAATGCACTTTGTAATATACATCGTGCATTAAATATGAGCCATACAGAAGTTATTCACTTACCTGCTCCGTTGCTAGCGTCCCCGTCTCCATGGCTCCGTCTAATTTCGCTGGCTTCTTGCTTTTTTAGACGCGCTTGCGCTGTGCTGTCTTCTGCCCGGTGAATGGGGCCACTCGTGCCGGAGAGCTGCTCACCGAGTCGTCATCGTAGCTCCGCCCCGTCACGTGTGCCGATTCCAGCCAATCAGGAGGCTGGAATCGGCAATGGAACGCAAGGAAGGAGAAGAAAATCCACGGTGCACCATGGGAGAAGACCCGCGGTGCACCGTGGGAGAAGACCAGCGGCGCCATCTTTAAAAGAAGAATAGAAGAAGCTGCAGAACGCTGATGCAGGTAAGTGCAATGTGCTTTTTAAAAACTAACCTATGCTTTCTTTTTAACAGGGCAGAATGCGGGGGTAAGTGAAAAAAAATTTTTTCCGCTTTCGCCACGAGACAACCCCTTTAAAGTCTGTTGTCACTCATGATGCAACCATTCCAACCTCTGCGGTGAATCTTTAGGTTGCAATAAAATAGTCCACACACAGGGATAACTTTCTGAACATAATCAGGAATGATTGGAGATGTCCGTTTACTTCAACTTCCAACAAAGTAACAGTACAACAACGTAAATTACATTCTTTAAAAGTGGTGTGACAGGAAGGCTCTCTCAGGGAAATGCAGACAATCCACAGCTCCAGTTATCTGTGTGATCCTGCCCCAGCAACTTTCTTCTTCTTGTACTCTCTACTGGTCACCACTCACACTTCATGTGCTTTCCTGCTTTCTCTCTCTCATTCAGTGTCCTAGTAATGACACCGTCACATCCTGGGTAAAGCCGTCCCAGGCCAAGCTGATGGGTGTCTCTCTGCCTCTTCCATTCTTTACCAGACAGACCAGACAATGTCCGTGTGGCTCACACACTGACTTACTGACTAACTCCCTCAGACTGTCTAACTTAGCATCCTTACTAGAGATGAGCGAGCACCAAAATGCTCGGGTGCTCGTTACTCGGGACGAAATTTTCGCAATGCTCGAGGGTTCGTTTCGAGTAACGAACCCCATTGAAGTCAATGGGCGACCCGAGCATTTTTGTATATCGCTGATGCTCGCTAAGGTTTTCGTTTGTGAAAATCTGGGCAATTCAAGAAAGTGATGGGAACGACACAGCAACGGATAGGGCAGGCGAGGGGCTACATGTTGGGCTGCATCTCAAGTTCCCAGGTCCCACTATTAAGCCACAATAGCGGCAAGAGTGCCCCCCCCCCCGCACTGTCAGCGTAAAGATCGTTCTCCTCTGCCATAGCTGTAACAGCTGTGGCAGAGAAGAACGATGTTTGCCCATTGAATTCAATGGAGCAGCAATACAGCAGGTTCCACTGAAAGCAATGGGCTGTCGGCGATCGCAGGATGAATTGTCGGGAAGGGCTTAAATATATAAGCCCTTCCCTGCAATTCATCCAGAAATGTGTTACAATAAAAATATATACCGGCGTATAAGGCGACGGGGCGTATAAGACGACCCCCCAACTGTCACCTTATACGCCGGCAATACAGTGGAGCAAAGAATAAAAATCATTACTCACTTCTTCTGACGTTCTGCGGTGCTCCTGCAGGCTGTCGCTCCCTTCTGGTCCCCGGCAGAGCATTGCTTTCTGGACGCAGGGCTTGAAATCCCCGCCTCCAGAAACACACGTGCCTTCAGCCAATCACAGCCATTCAATGACATCATTGTCATTGGCTGTGATTGGCTGAAGGCACGTGTGTTTCTGGAGGCGGGGATTTAAAGCCCTTCATAGAGAAAGCAATGCTCTGCCGGGAACCAGGAGGGAGCGACAGCCTGCAGCAGCACCGCAAAACGTCAGAAGAAGTGAGTAATGATTTTTATTCTTTGCTCCGCTGTATTACCGGCGTATAAGGTGACAGTTGGGGGGTCGTCTTATACGCCCCGTCGCCTTATACGCCGGTATATATTTTTATTGTAACACATTTCTGGATGAATTGCAGGGAAGGGCTTATATATTTAAGCCCTTCCCGACAATTCATCCTGCGATCGCCGGCAGCCCATTGCTTTCAATGGAGGCGGCTGTATTGCTGGCTCCATTGAATTCAATGGGCAAACATCGTTCTTCTCTGCCACAGCTGTTACAGCTATGGCAGAGAAGAATGATTTGTCTTCTATATGTTCTCAATGGGGTCGGCGCTGCTGCTGCCGGCCCCATTGAGCGCATATAGAGAAGAGAACAGAAATCGCAGATCGCTCATAGGTGCGATCTGCGATTTCTATGGCCTTAAGAAGGACCGTTGGGGTTCTTGAAATCTAAAATACTCCTAACACTCTCCCTATAGCAGCTCCACCAAGATACCACTTTCCCTGAACTAATGTCAGAATGCATCTGTGGCGAGCCGCGGGAGGGGCCGATTTTAATACTCGGGTGACACCTAATCTCGCCAGCCACTCACTGCAGGGGGGTGGTATAGGGCTTGAACGTTGCAGGGGGGAAGTTGTAATGCCGTCCCTGTCTTTCTATTGGCCAGAAAAGCGCGCAAATTTCTCAGGGAAGAAAATGAAAGTAACCCGAACACCGCGTGGTACTCGTTACGAGTAACGAGCATCTCGAACACCCTAATACTCGAACGAGTATCAAGCTCGGACGAGTATGCTCGCTCATCTCTAATCCTTACCAACACATATATAAAACATAGTCAAATGATGCACAACAAGATACATTTCTCAGATATAACCCAGATGTTAACTCATTCTGTGCTGCAGAGATGCAATACACATCAAATGCACACTACATCTAAGACACTGACAATACAATTAGCACAAGACAAATATTTAACATTATGGAGGGGCCCGGCTAACTCTGAGCTGCTACAATGGCCGCAGCCATGAATCATAACATCACCTATCCAGATGATAAATGCTAGAATGGTGAGGGTCCAATCACTGAGACTCCCACTGATTGCCAATACAGAGGACCCTTGTCCCTGATTTCTCCCCAGCCACAAGACTGTGACTAGGAGTAGTCCGTCTGATGCACCAGTCGAGTATGCACCTTGCTGCTCCATTCATAGTCTATGGTACTGATGGAAACTGCTGAAAATAGCTGCTACTGTCAGTGTCATAGACTTTGAATTAATTGGAGTGAAGCTTGCTTGGCTCCATTCAAACTCCTACTAGCCATTGAGATGCTTAAACCAGCCATGACACTGCACAATTCTATCTTAGAATTTATTCTACAAAATTACAAGAGCAATTCGGAGCGCCTATGTTCAAATTAAAAATGAATACCAAGTACTGATATAACATCATTTGTCTCTAATGACTCTAATGTCTGTGGAGACTTCCAGTAATTGTACAAAAAAAGTGGCCTGGTGTTGGAACTTTTTCTTGGCTATTTGTCCCAGTTAATCCTCCAATATCAGACTAGGGATAAAAGAAGTAGGAGAGTTATAGCATTTGATGATATGTCATTAGGTGATATCATGATGTGTTAGCTGTGGTTTTACATATGGCTAAGTATTACTCTGGTCAACAAAATGGAAAAAAAAATTGGTGCCGGGAATGTTACAACTGAATTAGAGTATATTTGGCCTATTATTTATGAATATGCAAACAGTTTCTCTCCATCAGTTTCGGCACATGCACATGGCCAGCTACACCGCGTCACATCACCAATCTCATTCGTACATTTAGTTTGTCCTGAACGTTAGTGAGGAACAGTTGTGTACATTTATCCCCAAAGGTGTTGTGGGGTGTTGTAGCTATGCAATCTTTGTGTTCAGGGGCGTACCTAAAGGCTCAGGGGCCCGGGTGCAAAAGTTCAGCTTGCCCCCCCCCCCTCCTTCCTAAATAGTGCTGCATACATCTGTAAAACAAATTTCCATACATGATCTAGCCCCTTGGTGTAATCTTTCCAAATATGACGCATTTCCTGAGCTACATGAAAATTTGTTTGTAGCCCCTTAGGCCACTCTCACACACACACTAGAGTGGTAGAGTACACACACACTAGGGTACCATGTGATCGCTGACTACTCCCATACGGGTGACATCATCACAGGTCCTGGAAGCTGCTGTTGGCTCTGCCAGTGTGTGAGACGGCTGCGAGGTGAGTGATAGCAGCGGCTGTCCTCTTTACTCCAGGACAACTGGGGTGATCTTCTGCCGGCATCCCTTCCTCCTCTCCCGCAACAGCTACACACTGCTGGTGACCAGCCAGCCAAGCACTCAGCGTGCAATCTCTATATTGCGGGGGCCGCTGGGCCCCCTGACCGCATGGGCCGGGTAGGAATCGCAACCCCTGCTCCTCCTGGCAGTACGCCTGTGGTTGTGTTGTTTGAACGTTTATACACAAGACGGCCTCCTCCCGTCGGAGAAGTTGTTTAAATCACCCAAATGTACTTTGCTACATCTGTGGAGAATATACGATAAAAGAAAATAGAAAACCTATATCAGACTTCGTAAAACAGGTGTAACATGCATACTTTGGTGTAAAGCTTGGTGATCAAGACAAAAGTTCGGCTCCAGATGTTGTATGCAAACTGTGTGTTGAACACTTAAGACAATGGAGTTATGGGAAAAGAAGAAGCTTAAAATTTGATGTGCTGATGGTGTGGAGGGAACAAGCAAACCACACTGATGACTGTTATTTTTGTAAAGTGAGTATTACTGGACTGATTTGAAGGAATCATAGCAAGTGGACATATCCTGATTTACCCTCAGCAAGATGCCCTCTCCCAGACTCAGATGACGTACCAATTGCTACTTTTCATGAGTTACCAGATCTTTCAGAGGATGAACTGACTACTTCAGATGTTCATTATGATACAGAACATGACAGTGACATTGACTTTGTCAAACTTTTGGTATGCCCCAACATTTTAATCAAAGTGAGTTGAGTGACTTAATCAGAGACCTTAGCCTTTTAAAAGAAGCTGCTCAATTACTTGCATCTCGATTGAATGACAAGAATGTACTTGAACATGGAACAAAAATAACATTCTACCGTACGAGGGAAAGAGATTTGCTACTATTTTTCTGCGAAGAAAACAATCTAGTATTTTTTAAAGATATTAAAAGACTCGTGATGAACATGAGACATCCTCAATATGTTTCTGATGATTGGCGTCTATTTATTGACAGTTCAAAGAGCAGTTTGAAATGTGTTCTTTTGAACAATAGAAACATATATGGGTCAATACCAATTGCCCACACCACCAGAATGGAAGAAGAATATGAAACCATAGCTTTGGTCTTGGAGAAGATACACTATCATGAACATCAATGGGATATATGTGCTGATATAAAAACGGTCAATTTCCTATGAGGCCAACAAAGTGGGTACACAAAATATCCGTGTTTTATGTGCCTCTGGGACTCTAGGGCCAAACAAGACCACTGGGTGAAACGACAGTGGCCTGTGAATGAGAACATGATTGTTGGTGAAAGGAATTTGATTCGAGAACCATTGGTTGGAAGAGAAAAAATAATCCTGCCCCTACTTCACATAAAGCTAGGCCTGATGAAGCAGTTTGTGAAGGCTCTTGATTATGATGGACGATGCTTTCAATATATATGTAGGAAAATGCCTGGCCTAAGTGCAGAAAAATTAAAAGCTGGCATTTTCGATGGTCCACAAATCAGACAATTTATAAATGATAGTGGCTTCATCGACTCCATGAGTAATGTTGAGCGCAGTGCATGGATGTCATTCCTTCAGGTTATTAAAAACTTTTTGGGCAACCACAAAGCACCAAATTATGCTGAGCTAGTAAACAACATGCTTAATAATTGCAGAGATCTTGGATGTAAAATGAGCATTAAGGTTCACTACCTTCACAGCCACTTGGACCGTCTTCCAGATAATTTGGGTGACTTCAGTTAAGACATTAGGACCATAGAAGATCGTTATCAGGGACGATGGGATAAACATATGATGTCTGATTACTGCTGGAATTTGCAAAGAGACTCTCCTACCAAAGTTCATTCACGAATGTCCCATAAAATAAGTTTCCTAAACTAATATCCGTTTCATTTATGGTTTAATTTTCATTATTTGGAATAATACAATGTAACATAGCCCACTTTGTTTTGTTCCTTGCATCAAAATATTGTAGAAAATAACACTAATTTGTACGGTATTTGTTTAATTATATCGATCATATGTGTAATATGGAATAGGGTAATAAAATTCAATCAGTGCCTATATCCCAGAAACTAGAGCTGATAGGGGAAAATGGATGGCATATATTAAATCAGCACACGAAATATACCTTATATCAGCTATCAAACGCTCTGCACCAAAATACGTGTTGGCCAGTGTTATTATTTAGTTATCATAGTGATGCAACAATGCAAAGTATCAAAATTAGAGATGAGCGAGCATACTCGCTAAGGGCAATTACTCGAGCGAGTATTGTCCTTAGCAGGTACCTGCCCGCTCGGAAGAAAAGATTCGGGTGCCAGCGCGGGGGAGCGGTGAGTTGCTGGAGTGAGCAGGGGGGAGCAGGGGGGGAGAGAGGGAGAGAGAGATCTCCCCTCTGTTCTCCCCCGCCGCTCCCCGCCCGCCGCCGGCACCCGAATCTTTTCTTCCGAACAGGCAGGTACTCGCTAAGGACAATGCTCGCTCGAGTAATTGTCCTTTGCGAGTATGCTCGCTCATCTCTAATCAAAATCCCAAAGGTGTTAAATGATAAAACCGCTATGCTACAGCTTCAGCCAAGAATTTAGACTTTCTTTAAAATGTTGTGAGCCAAATTATACAGAATAAATGCGTAAAAGTTTTCTCAGGAAGTCTATTAATGTAAGGAAGAAGCCAGAAATTGATACATAGTACATTGCTATGTAAGTATAGACCTATGTTTTCCAGTAAATGCTAATAGAAAAAAATGAAGGAAAAATAATCCTCAGCATAATCATAATAATGGCCGCAGTGCAGCAAATTGACTTGCTTGGGTAATTACCAATTTTTTTTCTAAAAGTATTTACTGTAACTCTCCCAACAATAAAATGAAATCCATAGCACAGCTCTGTTGTCTATTGTTTTAGCTAATGAAAGTACTGTATTTTCCTTGCCTAAGAAGAGAGCAGAAAATGACAGCGACTTTATATTTAATGCATTTAAATAAATGGCAGACTTTTATTAGTGCCAAAGAACAGTTTATTGAGTTTTAGCTTCAATTTCCCATTTAGATACCGCGCACACGAATAGACAAAGTTAAGATTCACATTGTTTTGCAAGGGGCAAATATGTTTATAGGCTTATATTGCAGTACATATTTAATTGGAAATCCTAGAAAATATTGTGATTTTACATTTATTACTTTATATATATATATATATATATATATAGGTAGGATTATTTAGATTAGGTTGTTAGTTTATTTTATACTGTGTTTAATGGTGGAAATGGAAGGAAGCGAATTATAGTGCCAAGATAGATGGCACTCTCAAGAAAGTATAACAATCCAATAAATATTAGTGTGCATGGGACTAAAAGTTGCTTTATTACTTTTTAGGAGGATGACATTGAAAATGTTACCATTGTTAAGGTCTTTTATGAAGATATTCCAATGTTGTCCAGTAAAAGAAGCACGACTAACATTTAAAGAGGATCCTTCAGCTTACTGACTTGTCTCTTTTAGGATCTTAGTGTTGCTGAAGACATGTATAGCCCTAACCTTAAACCCCAGGCATGTCATTTGGGGTGGTTTCACCATTACATTTAAAAAGCTGTCTGAGGGCTTCAGAACGAAAATGATAGATTCTTGTATTGTTACCACCCACCGGGCTGAGGTCGGGTTTGTGCACAGGCTATTACCCCAGCAGCTTATCAGCTGCATTTGGTTTCTTTATTTCGACCAACAGCTGTTTTACCAAATACACCATAAGGCCTTAGTCAGACGGGCGTTTTTTCGCGCGATTTGCGGATCGCATGACGGATGCGCATCCGCAAATAGCGTGACCAGTGCCCGAAAATCGCCCGAAAATCTGCTGCTAGCCGCGTTTCATTAGAAACGGGCCGGAGCTGTCCAGCGCATTGCATTCAATGGAGCCGGCAATACAGCGGCTCCATTGAAAGCAATGCGCTGTGGGCGAGTGTGGGATGAATTGTTGGGAAGGGCTTAAATATATAAGCCCTTCCCTGCAATTCATCTAGAAATGTGTTAAAATAAAAAATATATATATACTCACCTGCTCCCGGCAGTCGGAGTTCCCCACGGCCGGACGGCAGTGGGTGTGAAGGGGGTGTGAGTCAGACCTGCCTCTGATTGTCTCAGCGCTGAGCCAATCAGGGGGCAGGTCTGACTCACACCCCCTTCACACCCACTGCAGGCCGGCCGCGTGGAACTCCGGCTGCCGGGAGCATGTGAGTATGTATATTTTTTTTATTTCAACACTTTTCTGGATGAATTGCAGGGAAGGGCTTATATATTTAAGCCCTTCCCGACAATTCATCCCGCGCACGCCGGCAGCCCATTGCTTTCAGTGGAACCTGCTGTATTGCCGGCTCCATTGACTTCAATGGGCAAACATCGTTCTTCTCTGCCACAGCTGTTACAGCTGTGGCAGAGAAGAATGATTTGTCTTCTATATGTTCTCAATGGGGTCGGCGCTGCTGCCGCCGGCCCCATTGAGCGCATATAGAGAAGAGAACAGGAATCGCAGATCGCAGATAGGTGCGATCTGCGATTTCTGTTCTATAATTTATCGGACGAGCGCATAAAAAGCGCTCATGTGTCCGATACCATTGCAAAGCAATGGTTTTAAAAAATCGCCGGACGCATGCGCATGCGCAAATCGCGCAAAAAAACGCCCGTCTGACTAAGGCCTTAGCATGCAAGCTGAGCTGTGGCTGCATCTTTATATATATGGCCTGGTTATTATATATAGTAACCTGGTTACTTTCTTTTTATCTGTAGTGCGGATGGTCCGTCGGACATGCGCAGAACAGATTTTTCTTTTTAAACTACTACCTTTCCCACGTCATTGCCTAACAATGACGTGGAATCCGCGATCTTTTTTTAAGAAATGTCAATTGCGGAAGGGCCCCGGATTAGATGGCTTCCATTGACTTCAATGGAAGCTGTCTGCGTGGAAGCCGCAAAAAAATGGGGCATGCTGCGATTTTACCGATGATTTCCGCAGGTGTGCAGGAAGAATCAATTTCCTATAGCATGCTATGGGCAGTATTTGCTGCGGGTCCACAGTGTGGACACTGCCGCCAATTCTGCAGCGAATATCTGCATGTGAGCAGGAGGCTTTAGGTGTAAAAATGGGGTGTAAACTTTTCCTCAGAGAACCAGTTTTCTTTAACTTTTTTTTCCTCTCCACCTTCGAAGAGCCATAATTTTTTATAGCCATATGAAGGTTTGTTTTTTGAGGGGTAAGTTGGTTATGGATTGGGTACCGTTTTTTCAAAAATCACATGGTGGAATAGAAACAATTTCAATTCTGTCAATGGCATCAGTGTTTTTATGTTTTTTTAAATTATTGTGTTCAACTTGCAGTAAAAATAACATTCACTTCTGTGGGTCAGTATGATTATGATACCAAATTTATAGTTTTTCCTATATTTCACTACTTTTCTAAAGCAAAGCCTCGGTCACACAAGGGTTTTTTTGACGCAAGAATAGGCGCGCAAAAGAAACGCTTGTCTGACCGAGCCCTAAAAGATGTTTTGATTTTCGTTTTTTTTTCCTTTCTGTTTTCCATGTGACAGCTCCCTTTTTATTTTATTTCTTTGAAAGGCCAAATGATGTTACAATCAGCAGAATAAATCCTGCTGCACCATTAGCTCCTGCATTCTCCCGCTGTGCAATTTCTCCCATAGCTGACACATTGTAGGGAATCAGTTCACCACACTGCTTAGCTTAGCCTTGTGACAGGGAGCAATGTCTGACTGGTTGGCCTCTCTTTAAATGTTTTTGGTTTCTGTAGTATGACACAGTTTATAGCTGTGACAATATATGTTCTATCCAGTAATCCTTGTTCTAGTTCCAAGTTCCTAGTTCTAGTCGAACCCTGTCCAGTCCGTCCAGCTGGTATGTCTTGCTCTTTGGCTTTCTAGTTCAGTCTGTATTTTTCACCTCGTGGTTTGTCTAATATTTTCTTGTTTTCTTTCTGTCAACCTTGGATCATACTAATATTTGCTTCTTTAGCCTTTTGCCTTTGTCTTTTTTGTCCTCTTGTTCTCAAGAACAGTGTTTTAGACAGGGTCATCGATAGAGACAACTTAGAGCTGTATAGGGATAGCAGAGTCAAGTGTTAGAGGACAATCAGGTGTAGATTAGGTAGAGACATAGGAAGAGCCAGTATTAGGGTCAGTATTTCTCTTGTTATTTTGGTTTCATATAAGCTGTTCCAGTCTATACTGTTAGTTTCATTGCATTGCATCATCATCTGATTACCATTACCCCTTAATTGTATGTTTGTCTTCACCGTGTGGATATATGCTTCACATTTGTATTTCTTGTGATGTCTGGTTGTTATACTGTTCGGCTCTACTGTTAGAGCTGGGGGTATCTTTGTACTGGGAGACACAATTAGTACCCAGGAACAGTGATGTTACAAAGAAATTATCCCAAAGGCCACAATAAAACGTAAAGGAGTATTACAATCTGAGAGATTTATGGCATATCCTAAATGTCATGAGGTGCTGGTTCCACTTTCAAGAATTCCACAAATGGGGTTCGCTTTTCCCTTGCTTGCACTCCAGAAAGGAAAAGGCTTTGCCTGCATGCTGCTCTCTATTTTAGTTCATGTAAGTTGCTGAAAATGGCCAAATATTTCACTGCTGTCATAAACTACAATAAATATATAGTTGCACATATGTATGAACACCTCTCCAACTTATCTACTCCTTAATGGAGTACCTCACATTTGTCAAAAGACCCTAATTCAATCAATATACGGGGGTCCCAGCAATGGCCAAACCACAGACAAGTGTGCAACCACCAAACACAGACAAGCATAATTATGACCAGATGGTTGGGGCAGCATAAAATGGCATCACAGGCGGCATGTAGCCTCTGGGACATAGATTGTACACCTCTGCCCTAAAGCAATAGTATCAGCAGTCATGCGCACCACAGGCCTGCAACCCAGGTTTAAAACTGTTCACTTTGACTGTTGTCTAAATTCATCATACTTCACAGTATAGACAACTTTAAAACTAAATTTTATTAGAAAAATTAAAAATATACAATAGGGCTAGAACTGACATACATAAACTCAGGCGATATACTCTACCATGTGATGCATTAGATTCCAATGCATCAGATCAGACAGGCGATTTTCTGTGGTGTAAATGCGCTATCTTGGGCGGCCGGGCGCTTTTACGCTGGGAAGGAAAGATAGTCCTGGAACTATCTTCCTGGCCGGAGTACATCAGCCACTACATAGACTCCTATGGGAGCCAATGACAAACTCCCTCCACCTTCTATCCTCCTCTCCGCCCCTTGTCGGCTGTTTGCAATAGGAGGGGGTGGGAGCTAGTTGCTAAGCTCCTCCTCCACCCCACCCCTTTCTTACTGTTTGCTGCCGATAAGGGGCAGATAGGGGCGGGAGCTTAGCACACTAAGCTAAACTGTCTCCCCCCACCCAATGGCATTGCAGGCTCGGCGTATATGCACCGGGTTCCAGGCTGTTTGAACAGACTCAGAGACAGCAAATCTGTGCACCCGCTCACGCGTTTTTCAGCCACGCCATGGCCATGACATGGCTGGCCAAAAAATGCTACGCTCATGTGAAAAAAACCCTCAGGGATATGCTTTTTCTGTGAGGTGGACATGCCACACATGACACAATGTTGTCTGAGCATTTTACTAATTAGACATCTGTTGTGTCACATGCCTTTTACTGGTTGAGAAGTAACACAGCTAAGTTAAGCTTCCATTCCCAGTATACCCATGATGTGTCATCCATGAGCATTCTCCACACCTTTTATGCTACTAATGCACTGCAACAAGGCTTAAAAGGGTTGTCCAGTTGTAAACTATTGATAAATCATGAACAGTAGATCAGCTGGGGTCTGACACTGGGTCAGCTTCCTGCATTCTGTAGATAACGCTCACTGAGTGCTATGTAGCTTGTACAGGAGAAGGCAGATGTGGTTCAAATTGGCTTTTTTTCTCCTCCGGGTCCTCACAGGAGATTGCAGGATCTTTAATCCTGTGCTGTATTTTTACTATCACTGCTTGGTCCTTAATGGGTTAATATTACAGGCTAAGTTCTAATTGAAATGAATGGGAACTTAACCAGCAATTTCAAGCTGGACCACTACAATGAGAACAGAACTGCCTGCTTCCTCCTCAGTGCATAAGTACACCAGCCTAGAGAACAGCAAATCAACAGTGGTCACAAGCTATGGATCACCCCAGTCTACTAATGACGATCTATCCTGAGGATAAGACATCGGTAGTTTACAACAGGACAACACCTACAAAGTGGCAGACTGGCACGAGTGGGGAAAATGTAATAAACATACCTTAGATCAGGGGTCTTCAACTCCAGTCCTCTGGGACCCCCAACTGGCCATTGAAGGTAAGAACACCTGTGGCAATGTCTGAGGCACCAACAATAATTACATCACCTGTGCAACACTGAGGAAATCCTGAAAACATGACCTGTTGGCGGTCCCTGAGGACTGGAGTTGGGGAACACTGCCTTAGATCACATTTATATAAATGTTCACCAGATTGACTGGCAGCAATAGAGCAATTTTTGGGGTTACTAACTAGCAAAACGGATAACCTCTTGCAATCACAAACAAAAATGAGCAAACTTTTGTATAAACTATCAACCAGTTTTGTCCTTGAAGAACCAAAGATCTTGCTTCATTTCTATCTCCACCTTTAGTTTTTTCTTGTTTGATTGCTGCACTAATGTAGCTGACTGTGACCTATTATTTTGCTGCAAACTATCTCAGGATACATGCAATAGTATTTAAATCATATGATTTTTTCTATTATCGTAAAAATGCAGAAAAAAAGCATCTTGATATAACTGTCAGCCTAATAAGATTTGATGAAAGTTCTCTTGTCTGACTCCACTAACAAAACTCTCATGTCTATGGCCGGCTTTATAAACTAACCTCCTGAGATGGATAAGATACTGTTCGCAACATAAAACATTCCTTTCCTCCTTACTTGCCTTTTTGATGCTGGGATCTCATATTGTAGCTGTTTGTGGCAAGCTACTTAAGTTCTTCCAAAATGTACGGTATGTAAAGTCAAGCGTTGGTATGTAATACATTTGACTTTTAAATCATAAATATGTGTTGAAAGCATTTCCTGCCCTCTTGTTAATTATGTGCCATTGCCACTGAAAACACATAAAATCGTTGTGATGTTTACAAATGTGGAATGTAAATAATTGCAGTGTTTCTGTGAAATGTAGCAATTTAAATTTGCTGACAGAGTTGCTAAGGAACAAACCTTTTGATTCTGTGAAAGTCTTGTTTGGTACAGATACGTGTTCTGACAGTCTAACCTACCGAACAAGAGTGAGAAATTTTTTAAAGAAAATAATCTGACATTTGTTATGTTTCTGGAGTCTTTTACATATTGCTGCATATTCTTTAGTGTCAATACTACTATGACTATGGTTTAGGTGTGTTTCATTTCCATAGCTGCTTATAATTACACTGGCTTGTGTTCTTAGGACTTTTGTGAGAGAGAAATAACGGCTTTGGCAGTTTCTTAACCTCCAAATGATCATCAACACCTGCTTTAGTTATGTTGACCTACAAAAGATCAAAAGCTGAAGAAAGTGCCTTTGCTACTTCCCTTTCTTTGATGAGTCAAGAAACAGCAACAGTGCAAAAATATTCTTTTACTATGTCTGTTAGTGCACAGGATAAATTACACAGTTAAAGGGCACAGACATCTTTTAGTCAAGTATTACATTGTATTTACAGTATTTTACGCTTATAGTCTAGCATTCATGTGTATATGAAAGACAGACCTGCATGTCTTTTTTTACTCTTTTTTTACAGCCAACAGTAATAAAAAATAACATGAATCTGTATGCCATACTTTTGTATATGTCTATCCATAGTTTTTTATTTTAAAAAACAAAACAACCTTGCAACATAGTAACATAGTATGTTAGGCTGAATGAAGACAATGTCCATGTAGTTCAGCCCGTTTCAACCTCCCTGTTGATCCAGAGGAAGGCAAAAAACCCCAAGAGGCAGAAGCCAATTAGCTCTTTCCGGGGAAAAAATCCTTCCCGACTCCCTAATAACAGTCAGACTAATCCCTGGATCAACTTCTAATAGTTCCTACCTGTCTGTAAGACCCGGATCAACAACCCGCTGGTCACCTAATATTTATATCCTGTAATATCCTTCTGCTCTAGAAAGACATCTAGTCCCATCTTAAACTCATCTATGGATTTTGCCATCACCACGTCCTCCGGCACGTCCTTGCAAGCAGTCTTGATTAGCAATATTCTACAGTTTTGGGTTTACAGCTACTATGGAGGGAAATAAGTCTCCATGATAACAGGCTACTAACAAAACCTGCGTAGTCTGATCCTGCAGTCATGCATATACCCTTACATTTGTTTTCTAATTCTCACTAATGGACATTTAGTAGGTAAGAAATAGAGGACTGATTGAAAGGAGTATCAATACAAGATCAGACTACATATGGTTTGTTTGTAGTCTGTAACCATGGAGACATATAGGACTTTATAGGTTGACACACTGTCACATATCAAGGCACCTGACACGGTGTCAACCTTCGATACACTGAGTGCTCAGAAAAACATCAACTTTTACTGATATGTGTTCATTCATTTTTTATACACTAGACTCTAGAGTATTATAGGCCTGCTGCAAGCTCCTATCATAGAGATATCAGTGGTTTGTAGTGGAGCTGTGAGAGTAAACTATTGCTGTAGTAAGCTGTAGTAGACATGGTAGTACATAGGGGATGTTGGTGACCTAAGTTCGGTTCAGTAAAACTGTGGAAAGTCTGTGCATGGCGCCACAGCGCAGCGTATTTGCACATAAATGAGGTTTGAAGAGGTACATAAGCTGTGTATTGCGTGCCTATCTGCACATAGTACTGTACTTTTTGCACACGCAAGGCAAGTTCACACATGCACATGACAAACCCTTTCCATGGATTTAATGGCTATTTAAAGTCTAATGAGCTCCAAATGTGTTATCTTCACTGTGTTTTGCACAGTGTCCCACAAAAATATATAAATGTTACTTTTTTTATTCTTCTGCAGGAAAAAAGTTGCAAGAGTTTTTGAAATCATAGGGCAAACTGCTGAATAAATCTGTTGTTGTGTGTTTCAAGCTCAGTGGTAGCTATTAGTCCTAGGTAGGATGTAGCTTGGCATGCGTAAGCATAATTGTTTCTGGATACCTGAATGTTATTACCTTTCAGTACTGTAAGACCACTTTCACATGACAGCATTCTGGTCAGTATTTTGCATCAGTATTGTAAGCCAAAATCACAAGTGGAATAAACAGAGAGAAATAGTTAGAGGGCTTAAACAGATGGGCATGTTTTAGCCCCGTTATGTGACCGTGATAATCACTTCCGCATAATGGGACAAAACAAAACCATTGATTTCAATGGTTTCATTTTCACTATCATGATTCTGATCCATTAATCGTACGGGCAAGAAAAAATCTGACTTGCCCTATCTTTCCCACACGTAGTTAATACTACATGCAGGAAAAATAGGGCAGAACCTATCTTACTAACTACATTTTTCAAACTCCTGCACTATAGTGCGAAGTTTGAAAAGCCCGACAAGAAAAAAAAAACTTGTTCATGTGCAACTACGCACCGCAACGGCGAGCGTATGCGCATATGGCTGCTTGAAACTGCCCTAATGGGAATATTAGCACCTTTTTTGTATGTTGGACCCATTCCTAGGTTTGGAATGGAAATACTGATGCAAAATAATGATCAAAATACTCCTGTGTGAAAGTGGCTTCAATGAGTGTTCTAACATTCAGAGATACTGGAGTCTGACCTAGATGTCCTTCAGCATGCACCTGGCACATGCACATCTGAGCACCCATTCTTCATGCTGAAATACAAATGAAGTGCTGAACTGACTGTCAGTACTTATTGCATAACGCAATAACACACTGCAGTGATTATATATTATACTAGCTTACCCGTCGCGCGTTGCTGCGAAGACAGACAGACATACATTCATTCGTTTTTATATATCTAGATAACAACCAATCACAGCGCAGCTTTCATGTTACCTCAGTGGTATAATATATAACAACCAATCACAGCGCAACTTTTATTCTGCCTCAGCAATATAAAAAATAGCAACCAATCACAGCGCAGCTTTCATGTTACCTCTGCGGTATTATATATAGCAACCAATCACAGCGCAGCTTTCATGTTACCTCAGTGGTATAATATATAATAACATATCGCAGCACAGCTTTCATGCAACCTCAGTAGTATAAGAAGTAGCCACCAGTCACAGCACGGCTTTCATGTTACCTCAGCAGTATAAGAAATAGCAACCAATCACAGCACAGCTTTCATTTTACCTCAGCATTCTCAATTGTCTTGCGAAACGTTCGGCGGATGCATCATTTTCTGGTTGAACACTCATCCCGTTGCTCGTAATGCCTTTTGCTTTCGTGCTTGAGAGGGAAATCAAACGATCTTTGTCTGGGGGGCATAACTGTCGACGATGCTCGCACGCGCGCCACCTATCATAGGATAGTTGTACTATGCCTATAATCTTCCCAGGAGTGTACTCAACAACTTCCCAAAGTCTCATGGCAATTGGATGAATGGTGTAGTAATGCATAAAGGACAGACAGACAGACATTCATTTATATATATCAGGAAGTGAGAAAATTAGATTCCGTACGTAAAATTTGGACGCTAATTCTTTTGCGCATAGAATTGAATAATCGACTTGGGACCGATTAACGTTTCCTATTTATGGCATAATCAATGCCCGTGCCAAATTGCAAGTTTCTATGTGAGAAAATTACATTCCGTACGTAAAATTTGTACGCTAATTCTTTGGCGCATAGAATTGAATAATCGAGTTGGGACCCCTTACCTTTTCCTATTTATGACATAATCAATGCTCGTGCCAAATTTCATGTTTCTACGACATCGGGAAGTGAGAGAATTAGTAGCAATGATGGAAATCGAACGATCTATGTGGGGGGGCGTAACTGTCGACGACGCTCGCACGCACGCCATTTATCGTAGCATAAATGTACTATGCCTATAATCTTCCCAGGAGTGTACTCAACAACTTCCCAAAGTTTCATGGCGATCGGATGAATGATGTAATAGCGCATAAAGGACAAACAGACAGACACACAGACACACACGCATACATTCAATTTTATATATATAGATGTATCAGCAGCTCAGTGCTTCCAATGCACCACAAATAAACAAATAAAGCTGCCTTGTACTCACTCACATCGTTAACAAATTAATTGAACCTTGATTGCCTTCATTTTCTCTCTCTTCAAAGTATTGACCCTTAGCAGTGATCACAGTATTTATTTATTGCCTGGATCAGGGGTGTACAACATACGTCTCGGGAACCACATGCAGCCCACAATGCCATTCTGTGTGGCCCCAATCATTTGGGCTTAGAAGTATCTATGTTTAGTGATGAGCATGTATACTCGCTAAGGGCAATTGCTCGAGCGAGAATTGCCCTTAGCGAGTACCTGCCCGTCGAGACAAAAGGTTCGGGTGCCGGCGGCAGGCAGGGAGCTGCGGGAGAGAGCGGGGAGGAACGGAGGGGAGATCTCTCTCTCCCTCTCTCCCCCCCGCTCCCCACTGCTGACTTACGCTACTCACCGCTCCCCCGCGCCGGCACCCGAACCTTTCATCTCGAGCGGGCAGGTGCTCGCTAAGGGCAATGCTCGCTCGAGCAATTGCCCTTAGCGAGTATGCTCGCTCATCTCTATCTATGTTTGAATATTGTTGTAGCCATGCCTGGGCCCCCTATATATTAGGAGAATAAAGTTTCTTGACTCGTTTGTCACTCCAGAAATAGGGGTATTGTATATGCATGCAGCTCTCTGCATTGTAGTTTATACTTACGAAATGTCAGGCTGTTACCTCGACATCCATCATCCACAATGGAGAGAACCACATCCAATGTCTCCTCCTCTCCGAAGTGTTGAGTGGCTTGGTCATTGGTGTTGGACTAGCAGAGGCAGGTATTTTAAAACCTGCCAACTTTGGTCAGTTTTCTTGTGCAGTAGTGTTAAGAAAATACCAAGAAAGATGTGATTGAGGAAAAACATCCAGCAATAGGGAATCCTGTTGATGAAAGGAGTCAGGTGAAGATATCAAAAATCAATCTGACGAACAATTGGTGCACAGTCAAAATGTAGCTAAACACAATTGCTGGTGCTCCAACTAATGTATCCAAATGAATAATTTGTTACTTCCTAGCATGCATGGGCTATAACAGAAGACGAGTAGTTTAAGTGCCATTGCACAGAAAGGCAAGACTCTAGTGGGCAAAACAGAGCAAAAGAATGCAAAAAAACTGGATTACTGAGCAAAAAAAACAAAAACAACGCTTGATCAAATAAAGCCAGATTTCTGTTTGATCATGCTGATGGGATGGTTACAATTGCAGCAAGCATCATGAATTGAAGAACTCTCTCCTGTTAGCTTTTCAGAGCATAAAACAACATATGTTGCCAACAGGACAGTAACTTAACCAAGATATACTTGGGGAAGCTATAAAGGTGCAGGACATCCAAAATCCACCACAACCTTGTATCGCAGATGATGAAGCAGCGCATAGGAATCCACAGACGTTAAAGAATTTTCATGTCTGATGATGCAGCTTTATTTGCTCCAACACATAAACAATGTGAAAATTCTTTAACGTCTGTGGATTCCTATGTGCTGCTTTTCAGAGCATGTCAGCACCTCCATCTACTTTACAGCAACTGCAAGAAGCTATCCCTTCTACACGGGCCAATAGTCCTGCGGAGTGATTTCAACACCTAGTGGAGTGCCACAATGAATTGTTGCTGTTCTGAAGGGCGAAGGAGGTCCAGCACGCTGCTATATAGGTATTTCTATACACTACAAGCACTGAATCTTATCCATGGCATAAAACTATTTCGAAGCTACTTTAAATATACATATACAGCATACATACACTACAGATACCAATATGCATTCCTTTAAATGTAGCTGCACAGCAAGATGATGTATCATTATCTCTGAAATATGTTATGGGTTGTCATATGGATTGGAAAACAATAATGGTTTTAAATGTGGAACAAGTTTAGAACCTACCTGCAGGAGCTGTCAGCTTGTTTCTGATATCTTGTTTTCCCCTGTGTATTGCTCAATGGCAGTGTATTTCAACAGTGTCTGGCCCAAATAGTATATTACACAATGCTATTCATAATAAAACTACTGTGTTTGCACAGACATCTGGAATTGTGTTATAAATAATGCCAAACAAATTGATATATATATATATATATATATATATATATATATATATAAACCAACAGGACCGTGCTGCTCCTTAGACTGATGGAAAGTCAACAGGAGTGGAAAGTCAAAGCTCATATAATTAATCATTCTTGTCTTAAGCTTTGCTCCTTACAAACTTCTTCTGGGCCCTAAGGAGCGAAACTCAATTCAAGCAGTTGGCACTTCTAAAGGATGCTGTATTATATATTCACTGATGATTTTGTGTTACCATCTTGTGAGTATAATAAAAACCTGATGCGATATTTCACCATAGACCTCTTCTGTTTTCTTCCAATGCTTTATCCAATCTACAGTACAGTAGTGCCTTGGCTTACGAGTTTAATCCGTTCCGTGACGGAGCGCTTAAGCCAAAACACTCATATGTCAAGTCGCTTTTCTCCATTGAAATAAATTGAAATGCCATTTATGCATTCTGCATTAATGGCGTTTCAATTCATTTCAATGGGGAAACTACACATAAAAGAAGAATCATCAATACTCACCTACCGCCAGCGTTCCGGTCCTCGCGATGACATCATCTAATGGCTGTGATTGGTTAACCCAGTCCTGGCTTTAATTGACTGACTCAGCGCTGGATTAACCAATCAGAGCATTAACTTGCTGGAGGCAGGGCATTCAAGCCCTGCATCCAGAAAGAAATGCTCTGTCAGCGTGGAAGAGGATATGACAGCATGCAGCAGCGCCGCAGACCATCGCGAGGACCGAAATGCCAGCAATAGGTGAGCATTAGACACCCCCCCCCCGAGCCTCAGTTTGCAAGCAGGCTCGTAACCCGAGTTTTTGCTCTTAAATCAGAGCCCAAATTCAGGAAGGAGCCTGCTCACAAGTCAAAAAACTCGCAAGCTGAGGCACTTGTAACGCAAGGTACCACTGTATTTGGAATATTGAACATCATTGCCAGTCGTCACCATAAGCAATCAAGAGTACTAATGGGCATTTTGTTCAAAGATAAATAGATTCACTATATTAGCTTTCACTTATTACCCCTGTTGACTTTCATTTTCGCCAGTTTAAGGCGTGACACAGTGCTGTTGGTTTTATTATAGTATCCGTAGTTCTATTATCAGCATAAAAGCTTTATTACTTAGGTTTATATAGACATCAAAGTCATGTTTGACTTTTGCAATCACATTAGTTACTCAAAGTGGTCACCATTAACATTCAGACACTTCTGATCTGGTGAACTACTGCACAAACTACATTGGTTACAGAGTCCACAGGGATTGTCAACTTTGCCTCCATCATTTTATTTGACTCTTCTGACGGCCACATAGTGGTTTTAGCAATCGTGTGATAATTGACATCTTTAGAGCCACATAAAGCTACATATTGCCACCATAATTCAATTTGGATTTTAAATAAGGGCATAGATAACCACTATTAAGGTGTGTATATATTTTTGGGGCCATTCTGTGTTTATATACATAGATATATATACTCAGATAAGATATATTTCTATAAAAATCACAGGTTCAGTTGTGTCCACTTCCATTTCCTTGAGAGCAAATTATTATTATATGAGGGGCGGGGCTTGGCTGCCGAAGTATATGTCTGCCTGACTGCAGAGACCCTAATCCACCAGGGGTCTAAAGCAACTCCAAAGTGCTGAGACTACAGCAAAATGGACATCACTTGCTACTCAACTGTCCATGATGATGTGGAGAGGAAAACGACCATCAACTAAACCATAGAAGTTGATTAGTTTCTACTTCCCTCAGTCTCCAGCACAGAACCAAAATGGCACCGCTGGAAGCTCTCCTGTATCCGAACATCGGTAGTGCTAGCCTGATCACGCGTATTTCAAAGGGCTGAGGCGAATGTCTAGTTTGGAGCCATTGATTAATGAGCACTTACAGCCAAACTTCGCAAATTCACTGATAAGTCTGATGGAACATTCTTCAAACACCAGGCTAGACTTCCTTGGATGACCTGATCTGTTCACATGGCGAGCACGGCCTCCTCTACCTCGGCTAGTCCAGCAAAACAGAAGCAGAGAATAGATACAGGGGTGCATGGGTGAGTAACCATGATCTTCTTAAATTACATCCCCTGTTATTATAGACATTTTTGACAATATTCCTGTTAGTGCAAATTTCCTTACAATCCAACTTTGCTCAACTTATCCAACCTATCATTGATGTTGACAAATGAATCACCCACGTGAAGACTAAAAGTAAATTTAAACACACAGATGATCGCTCAAAATTCATCATTTACAAGTATTTAGAGATCAGCGGGTGGTCTGTTCTCTAAATACATCACTATTGTTCTCCAGTAAGACAGCAGCTGTTAACAGCTGTTAAAGAATGTTATCAGCGCTGCCCGCGGAGAACTCAGCGTGCAGTCCCTCTTATCAGGAGGAGGATTTCATGCTGACCTGAAGTCAGTGATGGACGAAAAGTGCACGGTAAGTGCACGATGGGCACACACTTACACACAACAATTATCACTCAAAAGATGGGTTTTGACTTTTGAGTGAATTTTGAAAAATAATTGTTGTGTGTAAAAGGGCCTTAAGGCGGCTGAATTCGCATAATCACAAAATAACCTTATTGATTCTCACTATAACTTAGAGTCAGAACTGGAAAAACTCTGTGGCGGACTTGGTAGACCGGTCCCGCAGCAACAACATCAAGTTACGAGGAATTCCAGAGATAGTCTCCACCTCTGAGTTGATGCATTACTTGCAGAATCTCATGAAATCACTATTACCAGAGTGCTCCTTGCAGGATCTTATAATTGATACGATACCCCTGTCCTAAACATCTGTTGGATTACTTACCAAGGTATGTCCTGGCCTGCATTCATTTCTTCCATATCAAAGAAAAGCTGTTGGAGGTGTTCAGGAAAACGAGCCCATTACCTGGCCCCTACAAGCATTGTCCTTATTTATAGATGTATCTACTGCAACTTTGGCACAAAGACAACAACTGCTCCCTATCACCAAATCCCTTAGAGACAATAAAATAGCATACAAATGGGGGTTCCCTGTGCACCTACTTATAACCTACAGTGACACTTCTTTTGTTGTTAAATCATTGGATGAAGGAACCAGTCTCTTACGACAATGGAACTTAGATGTCTCTGCCTACTAGAGATCCCAGACCACCGTACCATCACCTATCAGAGGAATGCCACATCGTGGTACCTTGAAAACAAGTTCACTGTTGACTTCCAAATCTGCCCTGCTGGAATGATACTATGATTCATCCAAAATTCGTAAACTCTAAAAAACTTTTACCCCCACTTATGGTAACTAGCTTTGGATGAGCTGCTACATTTTCCTTTTTCACAAGTTTGTGAAGGTCTGTTTATTGTTTTTGTTGGGTTCTCCTGTCTCTTTCTTTTTCCTTTTTTATCAAATACCAGGTATGACCATTGGTTGACATGGCATAAGAAAATTGCTCCCACAATGACAACTGTGCCCTGCTTTTACAGAGAAGGACTCTATGGTGCTTAAAGTAGTACCACTAAGTGTTAAAGGGCTCAACAGACCACAAAAACATGCATTTATGTGGGATAATGTCAAAAAGCTGTCCCAGATATCTTTTGCACACAAGAGACACATATAATATAAAAAGATGCCTTCTGCATAAAACATCCTATAATCTTTCAATCTCACTTTACTACTAAATCAAGAGGTGTTCTTGTTGTGATAAAAGACTCTGTAGCATTTCAGCTAACTCAAGAGATAATAGACCCACAAGGCAGATATGTTATATTGATCTGTTCCATAAATAATACAGTATATACTTTAGCTTTGATCTACGCCCCTAACAAAAAACAAAGAGGTTTTATGCATAAAATCCTACGTATTTTTTTCAAAACGCAAACAAGGCACATTACTTATCTGTGGCAATGCAATGCAGTCTCAGATAGCAATGATGCCACTTCCAACTTATGTAATTAGGCCCAATTTTTGGGTGACATATAGTGGAAGGAAGAACTTTTTAATGTTTGGCGAGCAATGCATAGCTCCGAGAGGGATTACTCATTCCACTTGACTGTCCACAACAGCTATATAATGATAAACATGTTTATATTAGATAGAAACCTAGGAATCTACAATTGAAGTCCAGAAATCTCCTTCACTAGCACTGATGAATATTGGTTCTCATGTGAACTTCCTCCACAATTTCGAACTGTGGCCTGTAAAGTACTGGTAATATCAAACTAAGGGCCCTTTTAGACATAACGATTATCGCTCAAAATTTGCTCAAAAACCATCTTTTGAGCGCTAATCGTTGTGTGTAACTGCATGCTGAAAGACAACGATCAGCATTATCAGGAATTCACAGCGGGATACAGTTGATACTGTTGTTTCAGCTGTATCCCACTCCCTGAACACAGGTGGGGTGTGAAGAACACAGTGGTCCAGCTGTGTTCGTCATACTCCGCACGGAGTGCACAGCTGTGTACCAGCTGAGCGCTCCGTGAACAGCCGGGGTTATGAAGAACACAGCGGTGCAGCTGTGTTCTGCATAGCCCGCTCTGAGTGCTCGGCTGTATAACAGCCTGGTGCTCCAAGCAGAGAACAGCTGGATGCAGAAGACAAGCGGCAGAGTGTTTAGACAAAAAGACATCCTTGAATTGTGGACTTCTTGCTGGCTTCACATAGAAGGTGAGACGCTGACTGAGGAGCATTTACACGTAACGAGAAGCCAGCGATCCAGTAATAGTTTTTTTACTGACTGAAAGTCAGCGATAATGACAAGTGAAGGAATAATGAGTAATTGTTTGGCGTTGACACTGCGCGGTTGTCACTCAAATTCATTCGTTTGAACGCATTTTGAGGAATAATCGTTACGTGTAAATGGCCCATTACTCTATAAAATACTTAACCAAAGACATGTATTACTTGGCTACTGAATGTTTTTTTTGTTATTGTACTCTTTTTTCATAATACTTGTTGGTTTATTAATATTTGCATTGTATATTTTTTGTTACATTTTTTTCCTAATAAATAGCAATAGTGACCATAATATAATACATTTTAACTTTTCTTTCAATAGAGAGTTTTATAAGGGAGCTACGAAAATACTAAACTTTAGGAAGCCAAAGTTCGATCAGCTCAGAGATGCTCATAACTTTATTGACTGGGACAATGTCCTGAAAAATTTGAGTACAGACAATAAATTGGAAATGTTTAAAAACACCTTAATTACTTACTGTGAGAAGTTCATATCTTACAGAAATAAAAGGGCTAGGAATAGGAGAAAACCTATGTGGCTCAATACAGATGTAATGGGTGCAATAAACAGCAAAAAGAAAGCATTTAAACTACTAAAACAAGAAGGCAGCAAAGAAGCACTAAAACCTATAAGGAAAAAATAAATTATTTAAATCAGATAACAGCAAAGATGGAGAAAGAGAGACATATTGCCAAAAAGAGTAAAACTAACCCTAAACTGTTCTTCAACTATATAAATAGTAAAAAGATTAATACGTAAAGTGTTGGCCCTTTAATAAATAATGTAGGAAAAATTGTAGAGGGTGATGAGGAGAAAACAAATGTATTAAATAGCTTTTTATCCAGTGGATTCACAGAGGAAAATGAAATTTCAGATGAGATGTGGAGTGATAAAGTAAACTCTTCACTAAATGTTACCAGTCTAACTCAGAAAGAAGTACAGAGCCATCTTAAAAAGATTAAAATAGACAAATCACAGGGTCCCAATGCCATACACTTCCGTGTTTTAAAGGAAAGTAATATGATAGACAGACCCTTATTTCTTATAATTAAGGACTCAATAGTAACGGGGTCTGTGCCACTGATTGGCGAACAGCAAATGTGGTGCTGATTCAAAAAGGGGTCAAAAGTGAATCTGGAAACTGCAAATGGTACTAATTCTTGCTACCATTGTGGGTAAACTTTTTGAAGGGTTTCAAGAAATGCTATCCTGGAGTACCTTAAGGAAAATAGCTGTATAATTCTGTATCAGCATAGGTTCATGAAAGATTGCTCCTGTCAAACCAGTCTGATCAGCTTCTACAAAGAGGTAAGTCCTAGACTGGAGCAGGGAGGGTCTGTGGATCTTGTGTATCTGGACTTTTCCAAAGCATTTGATACTGTGGTGCATAAAAGTTTGGTATATAAAATAAGAATGCTTGGTCTGGGGGAGAATGTGTGTAAGTGGGTAAGAGACTCTAAGTGGGTCACTGGCTTAGAGATGGGGATTCCGAGCTGGTGACCCACCTATATAATGTCCATTTTCCCTTATTAGATTAATGGAAATGGATTGTCTCACATTAAGCAAAGTCGTAAGATGATGCTAAGGTAGCCTATACACAATAGCCTTAATACACAATCATTTAGAATGTCTACACACTAGACATTTGACGTAATCACATACATAGAGAAATAGAAATGATAATGAGAGGATACCGTTGGTTTTACCACATTGTTGCCAATATTCTAAAAAAATGTGCAACCTAGACTTACACATGTATATTTTAAGCTTCTTTGCAGCCATGTCTCTGTATTCCCTAATGGCTAAATGGCTTACACAAGAGATTTGCATTCTAGAAAGTATAACCTTACATTAAATTAAGTCTCCAAGAGTGTATCACATAGCAATACACTAATGTTCTGTTGGCAACAAGTAGAATTGTGAATGCAGCTCCGGGCTATAATACAGGCTGTAAAACAGGATGAGTGCAAGATAAGTATGGTAGTACATTTTTTTTGTAAGTAAAGCATCGCTAAACATAAGTCTGTACATCTATAGAAAATGTATATTATTTTGTTTTCTACTGATTCTAAGCGTCCGTGTCTGATCAAACTACATGAAATGCACTCACTTAAAAATATGAATGGAACTTGTATTCCAATAAAGTCTCTTATGAGAAACAATGAAAAATGCTAAAAGGGTAAAACAATAATTATACTTTATCAACCTAAAATATACAGCAAGACATTACTCTATTCCGCTAATTCTTCTAACATGGTGCCACTGGAAATTTGGTGAAAGTTGCTTACTAGAGATGAGCGAGCATACTCGCTAAGGCAAATTACTCGAGCGAGTAGTGCCTTAGCCGAGTATCTCCCCGCTCATCTCTAAAGATTCGGGTGACGGTGCGGGTGACAGGTGAATTGCGGGGGGGAGAGAGGGAGAGAGAGATCTCCCCTTCATTCCTCCCCGCTCTCCCCCGCCGCTCACCGCCCCGCGCCGACCCCCGAATCTTTACAGACGAGCAGGGAGATACTCGGCTAAGGCACTACTCGCTCGAGTAATGTGCCTTAGCGAGTATATTCACTCATCTCTATTGCTTACTCAATGCAAACAAAGAAACTGTTTTGAAATCAATAATGAAAAACCATAGCTGCTATAATTTGTCTTAAATCTAATCAAACAGTACAAAATATACAGATATAGTGTTGCAGAAAGAACGCAGAGACTACCATCACTACAATACATCTATTATAGTTACACAGGTTCATACTTTATATCTATTCGATAGTGGATCACCTTGAAATTAGGGATTGACCATTGAATTTCTCTCTAAACTTAAGGGGCTCATGAGGGTTCCTGATGAACTGTTACCCCCAGGGAAACGCATTGAACCAACAAAATCGAACAAGATCGAACTATAATGAACCAATAACAATAAAGGGAACCAACATTTTATTTATCACTATTGTAACCTAAAAATCGACCTAACTATTTGAACTACTGAAAATACTAAATCAATGGAGATCTTTCTCTACTGGTATGTAGGCTAGACTCCTATGCCCAGACCTTGGCCACTTCTGCCTGATCATAAAGGCGCAGCTGAACTTTTGGTCCTGGTAGGGCTTCAGTACCAACCCTATAACTAGGGAACCTCAACCCCCCATACCCACAGGCCACAGGGCATCTCGGGCTCATATGTGGGAATTTATTGCTGGTTTAGGGGGACTCTATCTACTTCCTTATTCTTAAATTTGTGTTTCTGTGTTCCATGTTTGTCCAGGTATTCACGTTACCTCCTATTAATGATAGAGATTATGCTTATCTACTCCTACAGCCAAAGGAAGTGAGCAAGGATGGGTCTGCAGTAGGCATAATATATTTAATGAATTCTGCCTTTTATTTTGGAACTTTGTCGTTTATGTGCCATGATTCATACAATTGCAATCAAAATTATTTAACCCCTCATAAGAGCACACATTTGCAAAACAGGTGTTGTTTCAAGCACATGTAATGCAAGACCAGGTGTCCCCAACCACCGGTCCGCGGACCGGGGCCGGGCCGTTTGGTGCATACTGCCGGTCCGCGGCACCGCCGAGAACTTTTAATAAGGCAGGAACAATTGCGGGCCCTTCAGCTGCGCGCTGCGCTCTCACACTAACCTGCTGTGTGGAAGCGGCCCCTTCAGCAGTGCTCTGCGGTGTCACACTAGTCTGCTATGTTCCTTGCAGCGCGTGGCAACTAATCACAAGGCGCCTTCTTTGGCGCCGAGGACTGTGGCACCAAACAGCAGAGCGTCCGTCCCGCGAGTAGAAGAGAAGAGCGGCCTCTGCAAGTAGCAAGCAGCATCTGCGTGAGTGGTCAATTTCAAGTTGTGTGTGCGGGGGGGGGGGGGGGGTGGAGAGAAATTAAATGCTGGGGGAGGGAGGAATAACATACCTGCTGCCCTATGTGTGTGTGCTGGGGGAGGGAGGAATAACATACCTGCTGCCCTATGTGTGTGTGCTGGGGGAGGGAGGAATAACATACCTGCTGCCCTATGTGTGTGTGCTGGGGGGGGGGAGGATAACATACCTGCTGCCCTATGTGTGTGTGCTGGGGGGGGGGGGGATAACATACCTGCTTCCCTATGTGTGTGTGCTGGGGGGGGGGATAACATACATGCTGCCCTATGTGTGTGTGCTGGGGGGGGGGGATAACATATCTGCTGCCCTATGTGTGTGTGCTGGGGGGGGGGATAACATACCTGCTGCCCTATGTGTGTGTGTGGGGGATAACATACCTGCTGCCCTATGTGTGTATGCTGGGGGGGGGGGAAATAACATACCTGCTGCCCTATGTGTGTGTGCTGGGGGGGGGGGGATAACATACCTGCTGCCCTATGTGTGTGTGCTGGGGGGGGGATAACATACCTGCTGCCCTATGTGTGTGTGTGTGGGGGGGGGGGGGATAACATACCTGCTGCCCTATGTGTGTGTGCTGGGGGGGGGATAACATACCTGCTGCCCTATGTGTGTGTGCTGGGGGGGGATAACATACCTGCTGCCCTATGTGTGTGTGCTGGGGGGGGGATAACATACCTGCTGCCCTATGTGTGTATTTTGGGGGGGGGGGGAATAACATACCTGCTGCTCTATGTGTGTGTGCTGGGGGGGGGATAACATACCTGCTGCTCTATGTGTGTGTGCTGGGGGGGGGGATAACATACCTGCTGCCCTATGTGTGTGTGTGGGGGATAACATACCTGCTGCCCTATGTGTGTATTTTTGGGGGGGGGGGGGGAATAACATACCTGCTGCCCTATGTGTGTGTGCTGGGGGGGGGGGATAACATACCTGCTGCCCTATGTGTGTGTGCTGGGGGGGGGGGGATAACATACCTGCTGCCCTATGTGTGTGTGGGGGGGATAACATACCTGCTGCCCTATGTGTGTGTGCTGGGGGGAGGGGGATAACATACCTGCTGCCCTATGTGTGTGTGCTGGGGGGGGATAACATACCTGCTGCCCTATGTGTGTGTGTGGGGGGGGGGATAACATACCTGCTGCCCTATGTGTGTGTGCTGGGGGGGGATAACATACCTGCTGCCCTATGTGTGTGTGCTGGGGGGGGATAACATACCTGCTGCCCTATGTGTGTTTGCTGGGGGGGATAACATACCTGCTGCCCTATGTGTGTGTGCTGGGGGGGATAACATACCTGCTGCCCTATGTGTGTGTGGGGGGGATAACATACCTGCTGTCCTATATGTGTGTGCTGGGGGGGGGGATAACATACCTGCTGCCCTATGTGTGTTTGCTGGGGGGGGTAAAATACCTGCTGCCCTATGTGTGTGTGCTGGGGGGGATAACATACCTGCTGCCCTATGTGTGTGTGTGGGGGGGGATAACATACCTGCTGCCCTATGTGTGTGTGGGGGGGGGGGGGGAAACATACCTGCTGCCCTATGTGTGTGTGCTGGGGGGGGATAACATTCCTGCTGCCCTATGTGTGTGTGTGGGGGGGGGATAACATACCTGCTGCCCTATGTGTGTGTGGGGGGGATAACATACCTGCTGCCCTATGTGTGTGTGCTGGAGGGGGATAACATACCTGCTGCCCTATGTGTGTGCGCTGGGGGGGGGATAACATACCTGCTGCCCTATGTGTGTGTGGGGGGATAAAGAACCTGCTGTCCTATATGTGTGTGCTGGGGGGGGATAACATACCTGCTGCCCTATGTGTTTGTGTGGGGGAGGGGGGGGATAACATACCTGCCGCCCTATGTGTGTGTGCTGGGGGGGGGGAATAACATACCTGCTGCCCTATGTGTGTGTGCTGGGGAGGGGGATAACATACCTGCTGCCCTATGTGTGTGTGCTGGGGGGGGGATAACATACCTGCTGCCCTATGTGTGTGTGTGTGTGGGGGGAGAACATACCTGCTGCCCTATGTGTGTGTGGGGGGGATAACATACCTGCTGCCCTATGTGTGTGTGCTGGGGGGGGGGGGGATAACATACCTGCTGCCCTATGTGTGTGTGCTGGGGGGGATAACATACCTGCTGCCCTATGTGTGTGTGCTGAGGGGGGATAACATACCTGCTGCCCTATGTGTGTGTGGGGGGGATAACGTACCTGCTGTCCTATATGTGTGTGCTGGGGGAGATAACATACCTGCTGCCCTGTGTGTGTGTGTGGGGGGGGGGGGGGAGAACATACCTGCTGCCCTATGTGTGTGTGGGGGGGGGGATAACATACCTGCTGCCCTATGTGTGTGTGCTGGGGGGGGATAACATACCTGCTGCCCTATGTGTGTGTGCTGGGGGGGGGATAACATACCTGCTGCCCTATGTGTGTGTGCTGAGGGGGGATAAAATACCTGCTGCCCTATGTGTGTGTGGGGGGATAACGTATCTGCTGTCCTATATGTGTGTGCTGGGGGGGATAACATACCTGCTGCCCTATGTGTGTGTGCTGGGCGGGGGATAACATACCTGCTGCCCTATGTGTGTGTGCTGGGGGGGGGGGATAACATACCTGCTGCCCTATGTGTGTGTGCTGGGGGGGGATAACATACCTGCTGCCCTATGTGTGTGTGCTTGGGGGGGAGATAACATACATGCTGCCCTATGTGTGTGTCCATTTTGGGGGGGGGAAGATAACATACATGCTGCCCTATGTGTGTGGGGGGGAATAGATTATATACTGCCCAATGTGTGTGCTGCTAGGCGGGGGGGGATATATTATACTGCCCTGTGTGTACTGCCAGGACATTCTAAATGTCATAAATAAATAAGTATGCACTAAACTCCAACCCCCTTCATAACCCCGCCCCATATAACCAAAGCCCCGCCCATGTCCCGCCCCACCCTGCTGGGCCTTGTAAAAAATATCTTGCTTGAAACCGGTCCCTGGTGCCAAAAAGGTTGGGGACCACTGCTTTAGACAACCCCTGATTTGCAAGTGTGTGCTCTTAGGAAGGATTCTATTCAGGGGTAGAATTCTCCTGAGACTGCAGTACTCATTAAAAGTGACATTTGTTGTTGAATTTGGAGTAACCAATTGTTCTATTTAGTAAATAACTTATTTGTAATAGGCATAACTCACAGAAAAAAAGGCAAAAATGCCGCATCCGATAAACTGCAGGACATTTTTCGCTTTTTTCTGTGTTATGTCTGTAAAAAAAATTTTCTCACCTGTGATTTTCATTTGTAATAGGGGTTGAATAATTTTGATTGTAACTGTATTCTGCATATTTACATTACATTAAGCATCCATATTCAAAAATAGAAAAAACAAATTGAACATTATGTTTAGTGCACAGCCCAAAAACAGGAGCAGCATTCACAAAAAAACATAACACAAACTACAATAAGAAATAAGAACAAAATGGGAAAAGGGAAGGATTTGGGGAGAGAAGGGGAAGATGTTCATAGTCTTCTGCCTGCTATAAACTAAAACTATGATAACATTTACCATAAGTTGGCATCATATCCACAAGTGCAAACCGTATTTAGCTTGGCATCCATTAAGACTTTCTGTTAATCAAAATCCTGTAAGTTATATTTAGTGTTGGATGACTGGAGTAATAGGCTGACATTCTGTGTATTTTGATTGATAGGTCGTAGACCTCTTGTCCAGTTACAATTAGCTTCAATGACCATTACAGCAAAAGTGCAGAGAGGGAGATAGAGAAAGAGATTTTATTCTACAATAAACCAACATGTGCTTTTTCTATTTCACATGAGCATTCAATCACCCATCCTAAGGTTCTTATATATGTGTTTAATCCCCAAAGGGAAAGTGTATGTAAGTACCCATGTTCACAAGCCTTTCCTTATCAAATAAATGGAAAATTTTGACAATCCCCAATGGAGGGCATAACATGGAAAGCATTTATTAGGATTGACAAAGCCACATGACAGGCCCTAGATAATTCTCCAGTCAATGCACAATTGCCTTAGGAGTGAACTAAAGTCTTTTGTTCCTGTTAAGGCTGAAACAAGACAATCTGAAGTGAAGTTCCAGACAGTGTTCTGTGGAAATACTGAAAAATTAGGCCAGTTAGTGAGACAGACAAATAAATAGACAGAATGTAGAGCAATAATACAATTTCTGCAATTGGATCAGAAAGTATATTGTACAGGAACAAATAGTAAATATCTCATTTCAGATCAATTGATCAGTATTGAGAACTGGTTTGTATATATGATGATTTATCTAAGAATATGTGCGACATATGATATTAGATATGCGATAGATAGATATGAGATAGATAGATCTGAGATATGAGATAGATGGATATGAGATAGATAGATAGATAGATATGAGTTAGATAGATAGATAGATAGATAGATATGAGATAGATAGATAGATAAATAGATATGAGATAGAGAGATATGAGATAGATAGATGGATATGAGATAGATATATAGATAGATATGAGATAGATAGATAATAGTGGATGATAGAGCTGTAGATATATTAGAGTACTGTAGTTGTTACTACAAATTGTAGTATTTAATATGTCTATATTATTTTGCCTACTTTTAAAATGATGCCTGAGCATCAATAATAGTGTTTTTATAGTAAAATCTACCATTTTTGTAGTATATTACCATTACTATCAGCATCAATAATAGTGTCTTTATAGTAAAATCTACCATTTTTGTAGTATATTACCATTACCTTTTTTACTGCTTGTAGTTTCCACCTAGAAACCATAATCAAGCAGGTGAGTTGCTGCACTTAAATTGTATTATATATTTATTTTTTTCTAAATATGGCTTATGTGAGTACCCAGGATAAAGACCCATTTAATGGGACGAATGTTGGACAAACTATGCCCGAAACTCGTCCCCGCACATACTAGCTCTCGTGCTGCTGCAGGGAGCTAGTATCACTGGCTCACAGCAGGGCGGCTGGAGGAGATTTGTCTCCTCACGCTCCCCCGCCCCTCTCCATTGCCTTAACATGGCGACCGTTTAGTACTGAACGGCTGCTATTTACACTGAGCGATCAGCTCATTGTCCATCGTTTATGCAGCATAAATGATGGCCGATGAGCTGAACGATCATCATTCAGTGTAAATAGCAGCTGTTCAGCATTGAACGGCCGCTATGTTAAGTGAATGGAGAGGGGCGGGGGAGTGCAAGGAGAGAAATCTCCTGCAGCCTCCCTGCCCCTCTGCTGGCCCATCTGTGAGCGAGCCTGTGATACTAGCTCCTGTGCAGCAGCACGGGAGTGAGTGTATGCAGGGACAAGCGTCGGGCATCGTTTGCCCAACAGTAGTCCCATCTAAATGAACCTTAACTTAGTTTATTAAAACATGAATAACTGATATTCATTAACACATGATTAGCATATGATTACCTAATATTTGCATTGCAAGGCGTATTAATACTTAACACAGCACAAATAACTTCAAAATACAGTAAAAAATAGGTAATTACTATATATTGTAAATTTGGTAAATATTTGAATCACTACATTAAAGATATCTTTTAATTTATTTAGGCAAAAATAAGGTAAATATGGCAGTAATTTGGCGCATGAGTTTCAAGTGTCTCCATGTGCCAATGTATGTATGGCAAATGTGGGTTCCCTCGGTTGAAAACAGTAATTTTCGTTGCTATTTTCTACACAGAGTACCTTGCTAAAAGGGGCTATATATATTTACAGTATAATAAACTGTTTTATTACATATATTCCATTTCTTTGCCGTCACCTAGTAACTAAACTGTTTTGTGCTGTGTTACATTATATTTTATGTGAGAAGGGCCTGTGGTCAGATGACCAGGCCTGTGCAGATCCTCAACCTATATAACCTATATGCCCTCTATTACAAGGGAGTCATGGCTTCTCTGCTGTAGTGTTACATAACCGTGCACAACTAGTAAGGTGCTGGGGACACCATAATTAGTAGGGAGCTACACACAGATTGGTCCACAACAGTATGAGAACAATACGTGTTCATGCACTGCATTCTTCATGTGGACCTGGGGAAGTGGTCTATAAAGAGGGCAGTCTTTTGCACTAACAGCAGTGAAGTGTCCTCTAGCAGCAACAGTACCCTTTCTGTAGGATGAGCCAAGCTGTCTACCAAAGGCTGCAAGAGAGGAGGATAAGCAGGGTGACTAGAACACAAGCTGACCCATGCACCTTTCTCTCCAAGTGGAAGCTGACCCCAAGTCCAGACCTAAAAGCAGGTCTTAGAGAGGCTGTGCTGGATCGCCATATTGCAGGTCTTAAAGGGGTTTTATCACTAATCTATAGGATAGGTAATAAATGTCTGATTAGTATGATTCTCAACTCTGAGAGCACCAGTGATCCCCAAAATGGGAGTCTCTAGTCCCCCTCTTCTTGTCACTGCAGGGTCGCTGCACCCACCTGCACTGATGTCAGATTGAATGGCGCGGTCGTCATACTTGCACGGCCACTACTCCATTGATTTCAATGAGGCTAACAGAAATAGGTGAGTACAAGCGCAGTATCTCAGGCGGTCCCATTGAAATCAATTTTCTCATTGTAAAAGGTGTAGTAATCCCTCAGTGACAAGGAGAGGGGGACATAGGACCCCATTCTCAGGATCGGTTGAGACCTCAGCAGTGAGGCCTCCAATAATCAGACTTTTATGACCTATGCTATGGATAGGTGATAAATGCATATTCTGGTATAAGCCCTATGCTATGGATAGGTGATAAATGCATATTCTGGTATAAGCCCTTTAACCCCTTCTCGCTATAGATGGTACAGTTACGTCCTGCACGGTCGGTGTATATATATGAAGAGAGATCGCGGGGCTATCACTCTTCATACTTCACGGGTATAGGCTTTTTCTTACAGCCAACACCCAGCGGCAACAGCTGCAATCAGCTGCATGGTTGATCGTGGCTGTTAACTCTTTAAATACCTCTGTCAATTCTAACAGCAGCATTTAAATCCCCTGAACAATGTACGATTCCTACACTGACAAAGCAGTGATTACCCTGTATTAAAAAAGCGTGCAAAACCAGAATGCCATCCTGGGCTCTTCTAGCATCTACAGGTTTGTTAGCAGTCACCCCTCTCCCACCCTGGGTTGAGTTGAGTGGCTGCTCATTTAGTCTGGACATGGACATTTTGCTCCTCTTTATTGCAATTTGGCTTGCTGCATGCTACCAGGGTATATAGTGATTGAGCCTTCCTTCAGTATATATCTTGTACCTGGCTTCATTTTCTGTTAGGAAAGGGATTTTGTTGACAATGAGTGTATGTATTTTACAACCCTAACCAATATGCATTTCTTCCATATATATAAAATATTAGAAAAATTACAATAGTAGAAAATAAGTGACATCAGATAAGAGCAACCAGCCATACAGGCAACATTGGGTGAGTGCTAATAATCCAATCAGTGGGAAGAACATTAATAGTTACAGTAAAATGTACAATGTAGGGAAAGCTTTTCATGCTTGACTATCACCTGCCTCTAAACAGTTTGCTGGTAGGTGACTTTGCAGTTGTACCCTTCAAAGTACAAGGTAAATGAAAGCACTAACTGAAAACTGATTTCAGGCTGTACATGAAGGAATTTTGCAATCTAGATAACAAGGAAAACTGAGGATTATGATAACCTGTTGGTTAATGAAATTACTTGAATGGCAACAAAGGGAGATATTGTAACAATTATGACTTCAACATGCCTGATGTTTATTGGAATATCCCTGGTGGCCTTACAAACAGGAGCAGGAATTTGATAGAGGCACTTAAGAAGTATCTCTAAAACAGCTAGTTTTAGGTGGAAGAGAATTTGGGTTCCAGCAACCACCAATGTGTATGACTTGACATAAGAACAGACGTTTAGTGATCCTTCAATACAAGCAAAGTATTAGGTATTAGAAATACTAAATTTCAAGGAAATGGGTGAGTTTAAAAAAATGGATTCGCAGAATAGGATAAAGCAGTAGGAATGTGTGCTCAGTGGACATTATTAAAGTTGCTCTCTTAATCCCTTAATGTTCACTTTTTCCTCCCCACCTTTATCCCCTTAACCAGAGGCGTAACATGAAGCTCCTGGGCCCCAATGCAAAACCTGTAATGGGGGCCCACAACTATAACGCTTTATCCATACGGTAGTACTGGGCTCCCTATATGGAGAAGAGGGGCATTATGGGCCCCCTAAGGCTCCTGGGCCCGGGTGCAACCACATCCCCTGCATCCTCTATAGTTCACCCCTGCCCTTAACACTATTGGACGTACAGTTAGGTCCTTGTGTGCAATATCTCTTCATACAACACAAGTTGCCTGCAACAGCTCTGATAAGACGTCGCACGATTTTGTAGCAATGCAACATCGCTACAAAACGAATCTATGTGAAGCTCATGGTTTCCAATGGGTTCTTTCAGGCTACAAAACATCTCATGTGAAAGAACCCATCGGCAACCATGAGCTTTACAAACATGCGTTTTGTAGTGATGTTGCAATGATACAAATCGTGAGATTTTGTAGCCCGTGTGAAACAGGCCTAAAAGTTTGATTTTAATAAGGATATTCAATGGGGAAGTTTCTTGCCTTTTGGGTAATTTTGGTGTTAATTCAAGTTACAAATAGTATGATACAAGAGTTTGTCCTGTCCATTTTAATATGTTTATAAGTGACATAGGGAAAGGTTTACTTTTCTGTTTGCTGATGACCTAAAACTGTGCAATAGAGTCGATACTTCTAGCGGTGTCTTGAAAATGGAGAACAATTTAGCCATACTGGATAAATGGTAAAACAATGGAAACTGCAGTTCAATGTTTCCAAATGTAAAAAAAAATGTACTCAGGGAGAAGAAATCCTCGGAATGAGTATCGAATTAGCTGTTCGTTGTTATGTAGGACTTCAGAAGAGGACCAAGGGATTCTGATTTCTGACAGCCTCACAATGAGTCCACAGTGCAATCAGGGAGCAGGGAAAACAAGTAGAATGCTCAGCTGCATAGTTAGAGGTATTACCAATAGAAAGAGGAAGATTGTGATCCTGCTGCGTAAAGCTCTGGTGAGACCACATCTGGAATACCATGTTCAGTTCTGGAGACCTCATCTACAGAAAGATATTTATAAAATACAATAAGTCCAAATACGGACTACAAAAATGGTGGAAGGCCTCAAGAAATAAAGTCATCAGGAAAGACTTAAAGAACTATATGATAATGGTACCCTTCACAGATATTCTCTACGCATTATATAGATTTCTACATACCACTGTGACTCCCCTCTATATGATAATGGTACATTCACATGTGGTGGAAATGCTGCAAAATGTCCACAGCATTTCCTCATCCAAAACACAGTTAAAATGTTAGCATTGATGCGAATTTGGACTTAAAATCGGCTTCATATCTATAGTTGATTTCAGCAGATACAGCGCTCCCCTCACCCCCCAATGTTTGCTCTGTCTGCATGCCCCCGCAGCCTCTAGTGAGTGCCGAGATGCTAGTCAGTAGATTTGAAAGTGGCATGTGTGGATTTTAATTCTGTTTTGGATGCGTAAAGTTTGATGCAGAATTTGCCTCTGAATTTTCCGCTGCAGACATCTCACAGCATTTCCTCCCATGTGAACAGACCCTTAGGGCTTTTGCCCAATAGCGTTTTTTTTTTGCTGTGATATCGCTGTGATTTTTTCAATGCCACTTTCTAATGTTAAAATTGCATTGCACAAAAATTGCAAGTTTGTGCGATGCAATTTTAACATTGGAAAGTCCCATTGACATTTGCATAAAAAAAACGCAGTGATATCGCAGCGTTAAAAAAAGGTCATATATGGGCAGACTAGATGGACCATGTGGTCTTTTTCTGCTGTTAATTTTCTATGTGTCTATGTTTCTTATTAAATAATAAAGATAAATAAAGTTGCAACTTTTTCTTAGAACGGTTTTGTTCAATACATAGCTCATAAAGCATAAAAATACATATGCGTATTTGGTATTCCAGCAATAGTAACAAACTTGTAAAACAAAAAATAATATCTAATTTATAAATAATTGCATTAAAAAGCTTTAGAATTGTGGGCAGAAAAGGGTTGCATTGCATTTGATGGAAAACAAATATTAAGTAATGTGTCCTTCAAAATGATTAGTCTGAAAAGTACAACTCGTCCTGAAAAAACAATGTCCTGATACATCAGCCTCAACCTAAAAAAACATATAACCATCAGAATACAAGGAAGCAAAAAGCATATATTTCAGTCTTAAAGGCCAAAAATGAACTTCTCCGTAAAGAGGTTGGCCACTTTAATATGGTAGCAGCTAAATGACACGTATCTGTAACTTACTAATGCATCTTTATTTCTTCTACTATGCCATTGGGTTTTCTTCATGAAACCACTCTCTTCTGCTCAGACAGCCTCATGTACTATATAGACACTCCTGTCCATTAGATAGCAGCTAGAGATGAGCGAGCACCAAAATGCTCGGGTGCTCGTTACTCGGGACGAAATTATCGCGATGCTCGAGGGTTCGTTTCGAGTAACGAACCCCATTGAAGTCAATGGGCGACCCGAGCATTTTTGTATATCGCCGATGCTCGCTAAGGTTTTCATTTGTGAAAATCTGGGCAATTCAAGAAAGTGATGGGAACGACACAGAAACGGATAGGGCAGGCGAGGGGCTACATGTTGGGCTGCATCTCAAGTTCCCAGGTCCCACTATTAAGCCACAATAACGGCAAGAGTGGGCCCCCCCCCCTCCCAACAATTTTTACTTCTGAAAAACCCTCATTAGCAATGCATACCTGTTACCATGCAGGGTGGCGCTGGGTCCTGCGGCCGGCGCGCACCGCTCCGATGTCGGCTCCGGCGCCCCGGAGCTCTGCAGTCGGGGCTCTCCCGGCGGCATGGGGCAGCCAGCGTGCGGCGGCGTGGGCGTGTCCAACGTAGGGTGCCGCCCGCTCTCCCCCACCTTCCTTATGCACAGTGGGAGAGTCGGCTCCTCCTACTCTCCGCCTCCGGGCGGAGGCTTGAAGTTAAAAGGCTGGCAGTGACCTGAGCTCACTGCCAGTTATTGGTTCTGCTAGCCTCTAGTCAGGTCTGTTTCAGTCTGCCCTAGTTGCTTGTCAGTATCCTTTCGTTTGCCTGTGAGCTCCACCTCCAGCCTTGATTTACCTAGTAGTTTTGTTGGTCTGTTACACCTGCCTCTTCTGTCGGCACTCTGTCCCCCGTTAGTTAGTTCCATCGTGGTAGTCGCCAGGTCCCTAGCCAGTACAGGGACCGCCGCCCAGTTGCCCGCCTGGGCTTAGCCAGGGCCGAGGCAAGTAGGCAGGGACAGTGGGGTGCGGGAAGTTCAGGGCACCCCACCTGGCGCTCGGGGGGATGAGTGCCGTAACAATACCTTAGCTAAGCACCACACTACCTCCAACAAAGCACAATTACTGCCTGCATGACACTCCACTGCCACTTCTCCTGGGTTACATGCTTATAGCCGGTTCCATTGAAAGCAATGGGCTGCCGTCGTGAGCCAATCAGAGGCAGGTCTGACTCACACCCCCTTCACACCCACTGCCGGCCGCGCTGAACTCCGTCTGCCGGGACAAGGTAAGTATATATATTTTTTTTATTTTTACACATTTCTGGATGAATTGCAGGGAAGGGCTTCTATATTTAAGCCCTTCCCGACAATTCATCCCGCGCACGCCGGCAGCCCATTGCTTTCAGTGGAACCTGCTGTATTGCCGGCTCCATTGAATTCAATGGGCAAACATCGTTTTTCTCTGCCACAGCTGTTACAGCTGTAGCAGAGAAGAATGATTTGTCTTCTATATGTTCTCAATGGGGTCGGCGCTGCTGCCGCCGGCCCCATTGAGCGCATATAGAGAAGAGAACAGGAATCGCAGATCGCAGATAGGTGCGATCTGCGATTTCTGACTATGGCCTAAGAAGGACCGTTGGGGTTCTTGAAGCCTAAAATAACTCCTAACGCTCTCCCTATAGCAGCTCCGGCATCAGCAGCACTGTCCCTGATCTCTGTCAGAATGCATCTGTGGCGAGCCGCGGGCGGGCAGATTTTAATACTCGGGTGACACCTGATCTCCTCAGCCACTCACTGCAGGGGGGTGGTATAGGGCTGGAACATCACAGGAGGAAGTTGTAATGCCTTCCCTGTCTTTCTATTGGCCAGAAAAGCGCGCAAATTTCTCAGGGAAGAAAATGAAAGTGACTCGAACACCGCGTGGTACTCGTCTCGAGTAACGAGCATCTCGAACACCCCAATACTCGAACGAGTATCAAGCTCGGATGAGTACGCTCGCTCATCTCTAATAGCAGCCTATGAAGGAGCAGGTGAAAAATAGGTCATCGTGCCTCCTCCACACATGCAGATAGAATTTGCACTGTTTACCAATGGAAGACGCATGATAAACATAATTTATATTTAGACAAGTTGTCAAATTGTAACCTATTGATGATTCTTACAATAGAGCATCAATAGTAGATTGTTGGAGGTCTACTGCCTAGTACCCCCACTGATGAGCTGTTCTCTGGGTCGGTGTGCTTGTGCATTAAGCTGATTTCTGCAGGAAGCAGACAGCTCCATTCTCATTGCAGTGGCCAGGCTTAGTATTGTAGGCCAAGTTTCCATTGATACCAAGAGTAGCCACTGCAGAGAGAACGGAGCATTCTGCTTCCTGCAGAAATCAACTAACTACATGCGTGCACTGGCCCGGCAAACAACTGATTAGCATGGATCCCAGGCAGCAGAGTGCCACCAATTTACTTTTCCAGCCTACCGTAAGAATAGGCCAATAATACTTTACAAATGGACTACCTCCGATGACTTAAGGCCCATTTACACACAACGATTATCGCTCAAAATTCGTTCAAATGACTGTAAAATGACTGTAAATGAGCTATAATCGTTGCATGTAAACGCGGGCATCGCGCACTTTTCACCTGAATGATTATTTTAAGATGAGCTTAAAATCCATCATTCAGCTGCAGAGAGATAAAGTATCTCTCAACAGACCGCAGGCTGTGTTCTCCATTGGAGTCAGGAGATTACATTGTATTCTGCTGGCAGCCTGTGCGAGGACAATGTGGCTGTGTGTAGAGCCCAGACCACATGCTGGGCTCTGCACACAGCTGTATTGTTCTTGCATGGGCTGCCAGCAGAATACAAACAGCTCCCGGAGGCCTTTTACATGCAAATGAAGATGATAAAGTGTTAATGGGCATTAGTGTCCATTAACACTTCATGTAAAATGATGGCTAAAACTTTCAATCGTTTGAAGGATTATCTTTTACCTCACTTTTAGCCTATTAAAACCTAGATAAAATAATGAGGTTTTGTTTCATTTTGACTGACTACTCTTGAAAACCAGAGAAAGAGAGTGAAGAGGACCCTCTAGTGACTAGGTTCTCAGCCTGTAGTATGTGTAGCCCAGGAAGTATATGCTATGTCTATATGGGGGTATTTGACCTGCCTTCAGCTCTGCTTTTTCATAGGTGTAGCACTGTGTAGGAGCTATGTTTCAGGCCTTGTTCACATGAGCGCGTGTTTTACCCACACATAATGCACGCTTCTAAAAGAACCAATGTGTTCCTATAGAAGGGTTTATATGCGTGGAACTTGATGCGCAAAACAAAGCGCACCTAAAAAGATGGTGTGCGCTGTTGGTGCGGGTTTTGCAGGAGTTTCCATTGATTCCTATGGGAGTAGGAGTTAATGGAAACTGCTGCACTGCCAATTGGTTCTCCGCTACTTACAACAAGACAATTAAAAGGTGCTTCTTCCCAGAAGCACCTTTTAAATGTCCTGCTGTTAGCTCCTTAGTCGCCGCGGGGATGAGGGCACTCCTCGAGGGTTCCGTTAATTCCCGCGGGGAGTCCCCTCATCACTGAACACTGTGACAGCACTGCTGCCCCATTGAAAGCAATGAGATGAGGGCAACCCCTGCAGTGATGATTTTTGGAGGGGGAAGGGTTTGAAATATAAAAGCCCTACTCTGAAAATCATCCCTAGCTGCAGGGAAAAAAAGTTAACTCACCTAGAAGTGCTGTCCGGCTCTTCTCCCCAATCCCTGGCAGTCTTCTTCTGTCTGTCTGGTTGCCGGGGATTGAAAAATTCCAGCCTCCTTAAAAGCTCTGCCTCTCATTGGCTGAGTGCTGCCTCTGATTGGTCAGTTGCCTTCATCCCATTGCTTTCAATGGGGTGGCAGCAGTGCCAATGGGATAGCATCGCGGTCCTCTGCCACAGCTGTGACAGCTGTGGCAGGGGATTCTTTCGTGCCCACGGGGAGTCCCATCATCACTGACAGTGCTCTTACAGTGTTCAGTGATGAGGGGACCTTCGTGGAGCAGCTGCAAAAAAAGGCACATAGGCACGCAAAATTACACGCTTGTCTGACCGAGGCCTTAGGGGTACTTTATAGGAGATGGGGTTATTAGGCCTACAGAAAATGCAAAAATCTGCTCTACTGTAGGTGAATCTGGAACAGATTGAGAATAAATATAGCTGACAATAGTAGTTTACAGACTTGTTTATGGACATAAAAACCTTGATAGAGTTCTGAGCTTTATTTTAAAATACACCGTGAATAAAATAATGAAATGGTGTCCTCAGAGTCTAGAATCAGGATACAGTTAAACTATAATAAACCTGCCATCCTGAATCTTTCTCTGTGTAACATTTAAGGGACGTGTAGTAAGCGCTCCAGTCTCACCACATCCAGAAAGTCTTGTGCAAAAGAGCTTGTTCTATAAGAAAGTCTTGTATACTCTGGAGGAGAATACAAAAACAATCCCTGCAAGCCGATGCAGAGCCAGAATAAGGACGGAATGCATATTAGTAAGGTTGTACCCTGTTCCAATTCCAGCCTACGGGGCACGATTTCCTTTTTCGATAAGACATCCATTCCTGAATTACATGAAATTGTATTCCCCTTAATTTAAAACATGAATACGTTTTTGCGATCATTGAACATTTGTTACAGCTTTGGCTTCAGCTTTGTGTTACAGGCTATAGACCTGTCATACGTTAAGAAATTATCCCCATGTAATATCTTCATCAGGATTATCCGCTGTGTGGCTGAATTTTATCCTGTAAGATAACTTACAGAATGTAGAGCTCAGATGAGTAATGAGTTACTCTCTCCAGATCTATTGATCAATATTGTGTCATATTGTTATATCTATTTCACATTTACGTATTGCATATCTATCTATCTTCTATCTATCTATCTATCTATCTTATATCTATTTATCTATCTCATATCTATTTGATTTATCTATCTATCTATCTCATATCTATCTGATCAATTTATCTATCTACCGATCTATCTCATATCTTTGTATCAATCCATCTATCTATCTCATATCTATTTATCTATCTCATATCTATCTATCTATCCTATATCTATCTATCTATCTACCTCATATCTATCTATCTATCTATCTATCTATCTATCTCATAACTATCTATCAATCTATTTCATATCTTTCTATCTATCCATCTATCTATCTCATATCTATCTCATATCTATTTATCTATCTACATATTTCATATCTATTTATCTATCTATCTGTCTCATATCTATTTGATCTATCTATCGATCTATCTATCTATCTCATATCTATCTATTATCTATCTAGCTATCTATCTCATATCTATCTGATCTATCTACCTATCTATCTATCTCAGATCTTTGTATTAATCCAACTATCTATCTCATATCTATTTATCTATCTCTTATCTCTATCTATCTATCTATCTATCTATCTATCTATTTCCTTTCTATCTCCTATCTATCTATCTAATTATCTCATATCTATCTGATCTATCTATCTATTTATCTCATATATTTCTATCTACCTATCTGTCTATCTCATATCTTTGTAATTATCTATGTATCTCATATCTATCTATATTTATCTATCTCATAACTATCTATCAATCTATTTCATATATTTCTATCTACCTATCTTTCTATCTATCTATCTATCTGTCTATCTGATATCTTTCTATCTATCTGTCTCATATCCATTTATATATCTATCTACATATCTATCTCATATCTATCTATCTCATATCGATCTATCTATCTATCTCATATCTATCTATCTATCTATCTATCTATCTATCTATCTATCTATCTATCTATTTATCTCATATATTTTTATCTACCTATCTGTTTATCTCATATCTTTGTAATTATCTATCTATCTCATATCTATCTATTTCATATCTATTTATCTATCTAATATCTATCTATCTATATATCTATCTCATATCTATTAGTCTATCCTTATCCATTTATCTTTGACATATCTTTCTGTCTATAACTGACAAGATGCACCTTCTTATTGTGTATTGCTTTATTTCAGCCCAAACTTTAACACACCATATACTGTACCTGTCAATTAACAAGCATCATTTTGTTCTGAAACTCCAATGCATGTTTCTATCAATAAAGCCTATAACAGCAAAAGCCAAGGACCTCGGACAATTTTTTTGCAACATCTCAGAATTGTTAGCCGCTTGACTTAGCGGGCAGGTTGTCTCCAATGAGCACTGTTTGATCACACAATGCTTCATTATTAAGATTTGACTTCACATTATTGCTAATCAATACCTTGCCGGCTTCCAAGTCCCTTGTTATATACATGTCTCCCACAATCAGGAATGGAGGACCACTAATTGAAGAAAAGTCAGCGATTCAGCTACCACAGCCCTCAGGCCATAGTCCTGCATGTACACTTTATCTTTCTTCCTATACTAGCTATAGTAGAAATAAAATTTGGAGACATGACAGGCAAAGAAAAGAAAGATCAATTTCTGTCACTTGCCACCAATGTTTACTGCTTTTCTGGGTGTTCAGATGGTGTTTTTCTTCTATAGCTTAGGGGAACTTAACCTTTTCTAAATAGAAAGCTGGTGTTTCCATGCATTTTAAAGTATTTTATCTCATAATACCACAATCTGTATCCTGTCAAATGAGGTGAAATACTGCAATTGACAAACAAATGGGTATATATTTGTATATTTCCCTACATCCGTGTTCCAGGTTATGAGCTAATTAACTATTTTAAAGGTTACGGTTACGGATAATTTCCACATATCAAAATGAATAAATGAATAGCAGGCTCAACAATATGATCATGGGATATAAATCTCTCTCTGGACAATAACTGAAGGTGTCTAAGTGTTCATTTTTATTTTTTTTTGCTTAATACTTACAACATCATATAAGTTATACCAATGTCACCATAAAGACGTTAGGTAGAACACACTAATATATATATATTAAATACTGCTACAAAAATTAATGGAACACTTTGATTGCAAAGCGGTCATGCTTAATGAGCTTGCAAGCAGCATAATGTTCACCATGGCATCTCCAAACTCTTTCACTACTGTCATATGCACTTAGTATGAATCTGCTCTCATCGATGGAGAAAGTGAGACACCTGTCAATTTTGGTGTTCTCTGGCTAATGCAATCCAAACTGCACATTGCTGAACTGTGAGCACAGGTCACATTACAGGATGTCGGGCCCTCCTGTTACCGTCATGGAGTCTTTCTGGCAGTTTGGTCAGAAATATGCAGACCAGTAGTTTACTGGAGGTCATTTTGGAGGGCTTTGGCATTGCTCCTCCTGTTTCTTCTTGCAAAAAGAAGCAGATACTGGTCTGTTACTAAGTTAATGCCCTTCTACGGCACTGTTCAGCTTTCTTCCTGTCATGGCCCATGCTCTGGTATTCTCTCCATGCTCTTGCGACTCTACTGGGAAACACAACAAACCCTCCTACAATGGCACATATGGCTGTGCCATCATGGAGGAGCAGGACTAACTGTGCAACCTGATTGCACTACAGACAATGTCGAATTATCATTGAAGCACTGGCTCCAGGCCCCACATTATCCATTATTAAGAGAACCAGAAGCTGCTTGCTCTATAGCAGGCTGAGTCAAGACCCGCAACACTGGTTCTCATCTGTTCAGCAAAACCAATGAGAAGCAGTTAGACCAACCCTTTTCTTCTGGCAAATAAACCCTGACATACTGACCTGTTTCACACCGCCAGCCGCTCTGGACTGATCCTTCTTCCTTCTGGGTAGCACGAGTATGCGTACATGCCGAGAAACTTGACCACTGGCCAAACTCCAGTTTTAGACTCCCGCACCCAGGGTTAAGCAACAGCGGTCATGTGCCTTGGGACAAACCCACATTACTCATATATATAGTATTTTTTCCCAGCAGAAAATGGAGAAATATGACTTATGGTGACAAAAGACAGAAAATTATTCCTTATAGGGGAAGAAATGGCTGCATTATTATCTTAGGGGCAGAAAAGCATGATTTTTCCTGATGGGGTCATTATTACTTATGGAGGCTGACAGGAGGCATTATAACTATATGGAGACAGATAAGGAATTGTTACTGATGCGTCATAAGGGAGCATTATTACTGATAGGGGCCTAAAATTGGGAACTTTTGCTGCATGAAAGGCACTCAAAGCAGCACTTATTGAGTGGAGTCTTATTACTATCATGGGCACTATGGATAGAGAGATTGTATAGATGTATGGAAAACATAGGTTGGATGCTGGAAAGGCAAGGAACCAAAGATGTCTGTGTGTCAGATTCTGAAGAGATAAATTGTGGCCAGGAGAAGTCATCATGGTGATTTGTGCCAGATAGAGAATATAGGGAATGAGAACAACCCAATCAGAGAAAACGTCACCTGTGATCACTAGATCTAACTGCACTATGCTATTACTGTGTAGAGCTGGTATCTATAATTTAGAGATATTATAGTGCTGTGTGGAGGTCTCTGAGGGGCACTATTACCGTGAGAGGATAAAAAGAACATGTCTTAGCATAAAAGGGGTATGGCCTAAAACATTCCCCCTCCTTTCATTGTTCAAAAGTTGGAAGATATGATCTGGTAAGATCTATAAAGCATGGGAGCGATAGTTGGGAGCTAGTTGGCACGACGGGTGACGGGTGCTTATGCAATCAACACTCATCCTGTGTAAAAAAAATACCTCTAGACAGTGTTCAATACTAGTTTTAGGGATTTTTATAAACTTCTGGTTTGGTAGAAACAAACTGCATGAGGTTCAGGTCCCACTGAACTGAATTTTTAGGAAAATTCGACCCCAAATAAAGTTCTATTGGTTTAGTTCATTCAACACTACCTGGAAATTATAATTCAGTTCCCTCTTTATTGGCAATCTAGCCCTCCATCTGCCCCCTTACATATAATCGCTATGATAAAACATATGAAATCGGCTGACATCAGCATTCATTGAATACTTCTATATGTAAACATCAAAGTTTAAATGGAATCCATAAAGAAATGAATGAAAGGAACACATTATTTCAGACAAAATGCAAAACCATTTTGCCCATGACTTATTTACACTTGTCAAATGTAGAATTTTGACCATGCACAAATACTTATTTTTCAATAATTTTACATTAATTACATTTTATCCTTTCTACTTTGATATCTCATTAAAATCTTATAAGTGATCAAGCAGTGACCTTGAAAGGCATGCATAATACATGAAAGTAAACCTCTAGTAAAATGTATTTTTTTTCACTCCTCACTGACTACAGCTTGCATTTCTTTTTTTTCATCCCCAATGACCCCAATATGGAGAGTTCTGCTAGAGGAGCCAAGGTATGCAGTTGTGTGCTGCAAATCTCCAGCTCCATTAGCTTCCTCTCATGATGACAGATGCAATATGTTAATGGCTTGTGTTTGGATGTGATGGCCTTGCTTCTACTTAGGGCACTATGCTAATTACCATAAGATGGTGACAACAGGTGCAATTGTCATTTCACATCAGCATCAGCCCTATGAGAAAAATAGCTAGCAGCACATGAAGCGACTAGAAAAATGTATACTTTACATGTAGCTTGTGATTCTCAGAAGCGCTGCTCTTTAATGCTTGTGATTAAAGGGTTCCCAGCAGAACTTAGATGTATTTTTGCATGTACAGTCATTTTAAACTCTTTCCTCTGTCTTTCCTAAAATAAGCATTTTTGCATTAAGGTTGAATAACATCATTTATTGTTAAGTTTGGGTGAGATTCTTCAGCTTTATAATTGTTGTGAGTTTACACCCGAGTAAGCAGTTTTATGGCCACTTAGAATAGTTAATGCTGAATAAAGAAAAAGAAAGCAAATCCGAGCATTTGGCAATTGTAAGCCGCTCTTTTTGTGCTGCATTATTTAATTATGTCATTCTTTATCATTCCCACCCTTGGCAATAATTGATCATTTGCATAATCAGAATCCCATGCTTGTCAATGATATGTCTAGAAATAATGAGAGTGATTGGAGAACGGGGATGGCAGAAAAACCGTATTCATTTCTAGTTCAGATTAAACATCTTCTTGTTCTCTTGTGTTGCGCTCTTTAATAACAGCTGAGCTTTATGGTAAATCTAGAAAAATTAGATGAAAACTTTATGACAAATTTTAAAAAAAACAAATGGAAAATGTACATCATTTCCACCAAATGACACGGTGAGTGGAAAAAATAGGGAAACCGGAATAAAAGACATTAAAAAAAGCTCTGTCAGCGAGACAGAAATTCATCAGAATTGTTTTTCTCTTGTCCTGTGATATACTGAATATGGCAGAATCAAGGGGGTGTGATTAAATAACTCAACGATTATGATACATTTATCATGGGTCAGCGCCATTTTTGGCATAACATACTGTCATATATCTACAACAACTGTGAAGTGGCATAAAGAAAATAAAGCTACTACCGGTAGTATCTTGATAAATTTAGTGCAATCCCCCTTCCATTTGTGTAAATTTTTTTCTGCAGCACTATTGATAATATGCAAAAATGTAGCTTTTTCCGATCCTATTTCCTACCAGCTCTTAAGGCCCATTTACACGGGCCGATGATCGCTCAAAGATCGCTCAAACGACAGTTTGAGTGACAGCTTTGAGCTATCATTTTGCATACACTATTAAGTAGCTACTCAGCTACTTAGTACCAATGAAGTGTGCACAGCCTTAGCTGAATGCAGTTAATAGCCCAAGGGCTCTTATCTGCATTCAGATCCTTTGTTCTCCATGGGGAAATAATGCTATCAGCAACTCCCATGGAGAACTGCTGATAAGGCTGAACGACGATTTTTAGGTTGGACTGAATTTAACGATCAGCTAACAGTGCCCGAAAAGTGCACGATGGGTGCACATTTAGACTCCACGATTATCGCTAAAACGATCGTCTTTTAGCGATATTTTAGCGATCATCGGCTAGTGTAAATGGGCCTTTACAGGTTAAAAAAAAAAAGAAAACATAGTAAACACACTTACCCTCCTTAACTCACCACTAAGGCCCCACTAATAATTGCAATGTACAGTTCTAAGGAAAAGTAAGTGAACTTTTTGTAATTACCTGGATTTCTGCATTGATCACTAAATACGGTTTCATTATTATCTAAAGTCACATTTAGACAATGTAACTAAATTAATGACACACAAAAACTAACATGCCTTTTAAACAGCAGCTTCCGTTATGGAACCCTTCCATAAATACAATTCTTTTTTTTTTATGTATATCCTTTATTTAAAAAGTAACAACACTTTTTATTAATATACAAAATAGACAATTATAAGCATTTTTGCAATAGGCTTTATTAACCTATTCTGTACATTTGCCATACAAAACCCCTCTTCGGCTTTGCAACTAGTTCAAGACAGTGCTAAGAAATCCATCTTCAGCTAGTTAGCTGCATAACCGAAAAGGGTGCTCCAGCTGTGCCTGCACTGTTTTCTCTAGTGCTGGCACAGATTTTTCCATCTAAGGCCTTGGTCAGACGGGCGATTTTTGGTGCGATCTGCGCATGCGCATGCGATCGCCGTTTTTATAGAACCATTGCTTTGCAATGGTATCAGACACATGAGCGCTTTTTATGCGCTCGTCCAATTCATTATAGAACAGAAATTGCAGATCGCGCCTATCTGCGATCTGCGATTCCTGTTCTTCTCTATATGCGCTCAACGGGGCCGGCGGCAGCAGCGCCGACCCCATTGAGAACATATACTAGACAAATCATTCTCCTCTGCCACAGCTGTAACAGCTGTGGCAGAGAAGAATGATGTTTGCCCATTGAATTCAATGGAGCCGGCAATACAGCCAGCTCCATTGAAAGCAATGGGCTGCCGGCGATCTCAGGATGAATTTTCGGGAAGGGCTTAAAAATATAAGCCCTTCCCTGAAAATCATCCAGAAATGTGTAAAAAGTAAAAAAAAATATATACTCACCTTGTCCCGGCAGATGGAGTTCAGCCGCGGCCGGCCGGCAGTTCTCCTGAACTGCTGTGAGTAGTATTCAGCAGCTGGGATTTAAAATCCCCGCCTGCTGAATGAGCTGCCTCTGATTGGTCACAGCCCTCACTAATCAGAGGCAGCTCTCACTCACCCATTCATGAATTCATGAATAGGTGAGTGAGTGCTGCCTCTGATTGGCTCAGCGCAGGGACCAATCAGGGGCAGCTCTCAGCTGAATGACAGGCCCTGTGAATCCAGGCCCTGTGACATCACCAAGCTTCTGTTTTGTGACATCACTTTGTCGATTATCCCTGTTTAATTATATACTGTAACATCCTTATGTTCATGATCCTTACACTGCCACAAAATTCTGCCACAGATTTTCATTCAAATCTGCATACAGATTCAGCCCTAGTTAATAGGGCAAATTTGGTTTCAGCTACCCAAAGTAGTTTCTACAAGGAAACAATGTGAATTCTTCTTTTCCGTGCTGTGGATTTCCAAATCCGTGCCTGAAAAATCTGCGCCATATGAACTGCAGCATGGGTTTCCATAGTATTCAATTGAATGTTAACATGGTGCAGATTTCACAGTGGATTTTGGCATTGAATCTGTTGTGGAATCTGTGGCAAAATTGTACCAAGTGGATATGGTCTTACTTACTTTAGAAAAGGGTCTAGAATATTTAACTTAAGGCCCTTTTACACACAACGACTATCGCTCAAAATTCACTCAAAAGCCATCTTTTGAGAGATAATCATTGTGTGTAAATGTGCCCATCTTTCCCTTTTCTGCTGAACAATGATTTTCAGTTCGGCATAAAATCCATTGTTTGGCAGAAGAGCAGATAGGAAGAACCACACACTGTGTTCTGCCCGGGGGGGGGGGGGGGGGCGCTGATTACATTGTCTCAGCTGGCAGCCCTGCAGCAGAACACAGGGAATGTATTTAGAGAACAGTCCACCCGCTGTTCTCTGAATATAGCTCCTAGCAGCTCACACGCATTGCTTAAGCTACTAATTGGTACTAACAGGCCTTAGTACCAATCAGTAGTTTATGCAAAATGATCGCTTAAAAGCTATCTATTGAGTGATCATCTTTGTGTTTAAATGGGCCTTTACACATCTGCTGCCTAATGAATAATTACAATGGGTATGGTCTTGACTAGGTTTTCCCTTTTTGGTTCTCATTGATTAAAATACAGTATGTGTGACATTGTTATGCAGCTTTAGAACCATGCTTGAAATTTTAGGTGTAAAAATGAAATTGGATTTTCACCAATGGGCAAAATTCTTTTTTGTAGGTATATTTGCTGCATAAAAGACAATGGCAGCTAAAATGCTGAAATACAGATCAGCAAAACAGCCTCCATAGTCTTATATATGGCAAATCTGGTTAGTGTCTGTTGTAAAAATGCCAATTAGTTGTATTTCTACATCTTCATACAGCCCCTATCAAACTCAGTCTACCTGTTTCAAACATATCTTGAAAATATGTTGAGTAAATATGATTTGGTTCAGATACTGTGTATCTCCCCACGATTAGTGATCCAACTAATGCTCAATGTGGTGTGAAATATAGGCTATTATAAATATGGGCAAAGTTATTAGACAGAGGTAGGAGATAGGAAAGAAGTTATATATTACCAGACTCTGATTGGCTGATATTTAACTACTTCATGTACAAGCGTTCTGTCCAGTCATAAGAAAAATCTCAATTTGTAGGCCATACTAAATTCCAGTAATCTGATGTAGTGTAGCCTTCGTGAACCAATACCTCTAAATTTTGAAGTTTTAATTCTTTTTGTAAAAATCACATTTATAAAACACAATCTGCCACATTCTTTAAAATTTTGATTGTTTTTGCTATTAACACTACATAAGAATTGACACTTTTTGACAGCACTTACTATTAATTATATCTGAAGATATATAATAATGGATTCATTAGATTTCACATTTTGTACATTTTATTTAAAGAGAGCTTGTTCTGCATAGGCCGTTTGCAGAGTATTATCATGCTGCAGAGTACAACTGTTTTGTTTTTTTGCATTGAGTTTTCCGTCTCATGCATTCAGAAAGCCTTATTCTTGATTTGTTGGCTCTCCTATATTCAAATTTCTGGCTAGGACTGTTCACAGCATTGATCAGCTGATCTCTCTCATGAACCAGTCAAGCTCAGCTCCCCCTCTCCTCTCATTATTCAGAAGCTTCGCAGTATAACCATGCACACTCAATACTACATAACTAACTTCCATTATGTCTTTGAGTAGCTGCTTTATAAGTCTCCTCACTCACCTTCTTGGTGTTCTCCCTAAGGAGAGATGTTACCCCTCCCGACTAAAGGCCCATTTACACCAGCCGATGATCGCTAAAAAATCACTAGAAGGTGATCATTTTAGCGATAATCGGTGCATGTGAATGTGCGCCCATCGTCCGCTTTTCGGGGACTGCTAGCTGATCGTTAAATTCAAGCTAACCTAAAAATCGTCCTTCACTGTTATCAGAAGTTCTCCACGGGTAGTGCTGATAGCATTGTTTCACTGTGGAGAACAAAGGATCTGTGCATAGATAAGAGCCCTTGGCTATTAACTGCATTCAGGGAAGGCTTAATTTGCACACTTAATTGGTACTTGGGTAGCTGAGTAGCTACTTAATAGTTTATACAAAATGATCGCTCAAAGCTGTCACTCAAACTGTCATTTGAGCGATCTTTGAGCGATCATCTGCTGGTGTAAATGGGCCTTTACAACCCTCTATAATAATACTCCTACAGTAGATTTATCTACTCTTTGTCCTCCTAATCTCCCAGGTCCAAGGTGAAGACCGTGGGGCTGTCTTTACCAGGATGCCTACCCCATTTTTAGGCAGGGCTTCCCCATTTGCCTGAGTTGTAAGGGACAGGTTTCTCCATATCTCTTTTCGTGGAGTGGCGTATTCTTTGTTAGCATTGTATTGTGTGTGCTTTTTGCGTTTCTGTGTGAACGGCGCCCAGCATCTGTGCTGGGCATGATGGTCTTGTGCTGCATGAATGTGACACCTCCCTAACGCAGTATAATCTTGCATCCAGGGCTCAAACTTCATCCGTCTCCCCACAACAGCAATCACATTCATATCTCAGACCTCATCATCCCTTCTTCTGGTAATAACTTTTATTTCGCTGGCTATCATTTAGAAGGCAGAAGTCAGCAGTTTCTTTGTTGCTGTTTTACTCTCTGGCGAAACAGCGTATGTGATCATGTGTCATGGGTAGTACTTACACGCAGCACATGTTACTCTGATATGGTTCCCACTCAGGTCTGGTTCTGTATATGGTGTGGCAAGTCTGATCCAGATTTCCTAGCCTGGAGTATTGCAGCAACTTTGGTGGGCTGTCGTGACACCCTAGGTTTCCTTGGCAACCTTGGTTGGGAATTGCAAGTATAGAGACACAACCTATTGACAAAGGGAATGGCAACACCTAGTTGTCAATTTATGCATGCATTCCAGGAGGAATAACAAAGTAATAATACAGTTGGAGATTGCAAGTACCTATTAAAGCAATAAAAAAGTGAATATTAGGCCTCTTTCCCACGAGTGTATATCAGCCGGCTGTTTTCATGGCCGGCTGATATACGCTGTGATCTGATGAATTGAATTCCAATGCATCAGATCACATGGCCATATTCCTGAGACGTGAAAGCGCCCAGACAGCCCAATATAGCGCCAGACGTTTTTACATCGGGCCCAAAAGATAGTCCTGGAACTATCTTTTGGGCCGGAATACATTGGCCGCTGCACGGGCTTCTATGGAAGGTGGGAGGGAGTTTAACAGTGTGGCTGCTAAACCCCCTCCCTCTGCTCTCCTTTGCCTGTGCAGGCTCACCTCTGCTCTCTTCCCCGCTCATTCTTTGCAATGGGAAGGGGTGGGGCGGGTTTGGAGCTACGCGCCGGCCCGTCTCCTGCCATTGCTGGCTGTGGACAAGGGGCGGGGCGGAGCTAAGCTCCTGCCCTCTCCTTGCCCCTTGTGCATAGCCATTAAAGGAAGGAGGGGGGCCGGGTCGGCACTTAGCTCCACCCCCGCCCCTCCCATTGTAAAGAACGAGCTGGTAGGAGAGCAGAGGCTAGCCTGCGATGGGTAGGGAGGGGAAAGGGGCGACGGCATGGTGACCTCGCGCATATGCGCCGGGGCCCATGCCGTGTGAACAGGCACACAAACATTAGATTTGTGCGCCCATTCATGCGCTTCTACGTCCCATATGGTAGCATATATATTGGCCGACTGTGAAAACGCCGGCCGATATATGCTCGTGGGAAAGAGCCCTCAAGCGGAGGAAAATATTTTATCTTACCTATGGCTAAAATTAGAGGGGTTGTCTCACATAATTTTCACATTACCTATTAGGATATATGAGCATCATTGAGGGTAAATGCAGGGGGAAATGTATAAACACTGGTTGTTTTCTCCAGTGAGAATAAGCTTCAATGTAAAAGTTTCTGGCTTGTGAGGCAACATGATCACAAGGAAATATTCCCAGATAAGAATCTATTTAACCCTTAATATCCGAGTAATTTGTGTTTATTTACTTTGAATGATTTCCACACAAGTCAGTTTTCTTCCACTAACACTAAGCCTACAAATGTATCATTGGCTGGAGTAATCAAATTCTATAAGACTACATTTAAAGTTGTTGTTCGAGACTTTTGCTATTGATAACCTATCCTCAGGATTGACATGAAGGTTATGATGAAAAAATAAGTAATATGAAAATTGGAGTATATAGCCACAATGTTTAAGGCCAAGGAGCGTGAGCGAAGTAGTGCAGAATAACGATATATTACTCTTCTTATAATTAAGCATGCATCTTTGTTTGACAGAAAATAATGGGTCTGATTAGCAGCAAAGATTTTAGTGTAAGTCAAAGTTGCAATCTATTGTTTTTGCTTCCAGTGGAAATTATAGACCCATTAGCATGTAATTATGGCAACTAAACAAACAATGCTTCCGAATTAGTTATGGTATTGATCCATTATGGAATTACGATACAGTTCAACGTTCATGCAAGGAATGGAAAGCCATTGGTTGTAGACTTGCGTATAATATAGTGTGTGTATCTACATATATATATATATGTGTGTATAATATGAGACACGTGAAGGGACCACATTTATGTACATCATTTTAAGATTTATTAACAAACAGACAATTTTCTCTTTGGACTTGTGATTTTCTTCACACCTCCTATAGATTATAATATAAGAACTGATAGAATATTTCCCTGCTTCCTGATTTCCCCTGTGCATGAATGAGTATAGAAAATGCATAATTTTATTTCTTCACTGTTTTCTTTACCATTAGGATCAATACGCTGTATTTCAAATAGATTAGAGAATGAATGTGTGTATGTTGAATATAGCACACAGCTAAATGATACCACTGAAGATTTGAATGCACTGTCTGCCTGCAAAGAAATCCTTTCCAATCTCTGTCAATCTGCAGAGTTCATCCACACTAGCATATCTGCATCTTGGTCAATTTCCCTATAGAGCATCAGGATAGAATGTGAAGTCATTAGGGGTTCATTCATCAAATTCTCATGGCTGTAAATCTGGGGCAAACTGGAACATGAAAGACACCACATTTAATAAAGCATAAAAAATCCCAGTGAAAGCAATTGATTTTCAGTCCTTTAAAATCTACCAGTACTACTCCTCTTTGACAGGCTGTAGACTTTGATAGTGAACCTGTAGCTTTTCTGTGTTGCCTATTAGCTTCTACTTAACAAAAAGAATGAACATAGAAAGTTTCCAGATACCATTAAAATAATGCATGCCATAGAAATAAAGTTACTAATCATTGCAATCAGAATATATGAAACTACATGCTTTAATGGGAAACCATGAATGCTTTACTAGACAATGTGTCAAAGTAAAATGAGTTCTTGGAATGAAGTATTTATATTATTCGTAGATTTTGATATTGCTTCACCTTCTGTAATTTGTAGAGTCAACATATTCATATAATTGACAAAACAATAAATGTTTGGGGTTACTCACATGGTGCGGCCTACCCAGTGCCTCAGATCCCCAGGCAAGCCCGAAACTCAACTGTATCAGTATGTGCAGGAAGCCAATGCATTTGAAACCTACAGTAGAGAAGAGAGCCATAGACTCCTTGCCATACGACTCTCTGATCTGTAGATTGCAGGCAGCTTCTGGATTGTGGCCTACAGTAAGGCTGGAAGGACAGGCAGGTCGTCAGCATCCTGTTGCAGCCAACATAAAATGTCACTGCATCATGCTGCCTGAGCTGGCCCAAAAGAGGATTCTAAGCTTGTCAAGGTGAGATAAGTATGAGGGTTTTTTTTTACTATTTGAAGAATTTGGGGCACTGTAGCTTCTAAGGGGGCATTGGGGACAATGTAACTTTTAAGGAAGAACTATAACTTTTAAGGAAACCCTTGGCAACACTGTTACTTATAAGGGTGGACTTGGTTGCACTGTAGCTTTAAAATGGGCATTTTGTAACTTTTAAGAGGGCACTAACTTTTAAGGAGGTACTTGGATCACTATAACCTTTAAGGGACCATTTGGAGGCACTAGAACTTTTAAGGGGGAATGTGAGAGTATTATTACTTATAAGGCATCAATATTATTTCAAAGGGGCATACATGAGGCGCTATTACTTTTAAGGGACCATAACTACTTTGTAAGTACAACAGTGACGATTATTACACAAAAGGGGTATTATTGCTGCGTGACTGCACAAAGGGGGTAATATGAAATGAATATAATCACTTATATTATTCCTACATAATCACTTCTGTAAAAATGTTTGTATTACCGCAGGTCTTGCCTTCCATATTAGCTGTAGAGCAGCAGAAAAACTAATGAAGATGTGCTAAGCTATAAAATGAATGTGATCTAATGATTTCAGTGCAGAAAAGCTAAACATGGTTATTTTGCATCTTGATACACAGCGGAATAGACATATGTATATAGATTTCCTTAGTCCACAGCAATATCAACATTTCAAATTAGCCTGCATAAGAAAATACAAATAAATACTTATAAAAATCCTTTGTCTTTCTTTGGGGACCTGAAAACTATATATTGGGTATTAGACAATTAATGAGCTACCGTATTTACTCTGGTCCAAATTTTTCATATTTTACAAAATATTAAATATATATTTATTTGCAATACTCACCATTTAATGCAGTTATTCTGGATACAGAATGCAGCATTATACACATCTGCTTGTATTGTTTCTATTGCCTTGCCTTTACATGAATATAGTAGGTTTACCAGCTTCTCAACTAAACTGGTAATGCAGAAGGCAGTTACACAGTAGAACTTCAACACTGAGGTATCATATATGGAATTATTGCTATGAGATGATATATAAAATGCCTGGCATATTGGGTGTAAATTACACTCTTTTTGTAAAATTAGATAATGTATGTCTGTGGTAATAATTACTTTGTCAATAATAGCATCCATCTTCTATCTATCTATCTATCTATCTATCTATCTATCTATATAAAAATAAAACGATCTTTATAGGAGGTAGGTATGTTTTTGTTTCTGAATGTTTCAAAGAGATTTAAAAAAAAAAGCCTATTGTTCTAATAAACATTCGCATATAATAGGATTCTTAGGGTACATAGTGGGTCAAGCGATCCCTCAAGTCTAAGAAGATCACTATTCAATGTGTCCCTTTATCCACTAGCTCCTATAAAGATCATATAATGAAGTGTTCTATATACATCAAATACCCAACCCTCTTTTTTCTGAACATAGACCCCTGATGAGACTTAGTACAGTTTAAACACATTGGGTCCATTCTCAGGGTATATTTACAGTGTGATATCTATCTACGGAGCTTTTTGTGCCCAAAGTCACACTATAGTGCCTGTTTTCTCCACCTGAATAGAGTACCCTCTCTCACCTCAGATTGTTGCTGATGCGATACGGGTTGGAAATATCCAGAGGATAACACTATTATATGTGGTATGTCCATATGTATATACTGCCTAGAGCACAAGTTCTTTTAAAATTTTTAATTACAAGTTAGATTTTATTTTTATATATTTACCCACTTCTCAGTGAATCTAGAAAACCTTTACTCATTAATTTCTATTTATCTAGGCACAACTCTATGGAACCATTTTCAAAAATGGTTGTAGAGTTATGCTAAACATAACACAATGTATATTTGAATTAAAGGACCTCACTCTTCCATCATTTGCTAACTTTAGGCCCATTTACACGAAGCAGTGATCGCTCCAAAATTCTAAAAATCATTGTGTGGTCTTATCAGGACTGCACGCTGAGTTCTCCATGGGTAGTGCTGATAGCATTGTTTCAGCTATTTAACCCATTGGAGAACAAAGGAGTTGAATGGAGATAAGAGCCCTCCGGCTATTAACTACATTCAGCTAAAGGCTTCATTTGCACGCTAATAAGCTATTAAGTAGCTGAGTAGCTACTTAATAGCTTATGCAAAGTGATCGCTCACAGCTGTTACTGAAACTGTCGTTCTGTGTAAATGGGCCTTTACAGTACTGCCTTCTTTTTTTTCCAATTACTGTGACACATGGTTAGTTGTTCTACAGTATGGCTTTTCCTTCCTTTTTGCCTATCTATCTAGAGTCTGTATAGGGTCACACATTCCATGTGCTGCACAAGGCTCTGTATTACAGCTATACTAGATGTAATGCTTCTAATCAAAATTATCTCCATAAAACTGCATACAATGAAGTGGCACCCATATAAATCTAGGGTTTCCAATTGTTGCTCTGTACAGAAGCGAGGGTGTATTACACCCATGTGCATAGGAGCTTTAATTGTACAAATTGTTGCATCGTTTTAACTTCAAATAGGCCCACATTCTGTGCTGATTTATGTTATCATAATATATCTTTTTTGCTTTTGAAATTATATATTTTTTGATACACAGTTTGTAAAGCCCTTCTTTCCTTGACACAGATATAAAGTTGGATTTTAGTCAGAAGTGCAAATTATGTGATTTTGTTTCTGCTAAGGGTAATATTAAAATAACATGCAATTTTCAGCAATTTTGTATAACACAAGATGAAATGGCATAGTGTTTTACAGTACAATTTCAATATTGCATACTGTAAGTCACCATGGGACGTTGTCCTAATAGTCATCATTTAAAGTTAGGGGTTTTCTCACTAAATACTGTATATTATCACATATCTACAGCATGTATGATCGCTGGCGATCTAACTGTTGGGAAAAGCAACGATCACAATAACAGTGATCGCCAAATGAATAGAGTAGTGGTACACATACAGTTAGGGCCAGAAATATTTGGACAGTAACACAATTTTCGCGAGTTGGGCTCTGCATGCCACCGCATTGGATTTGAAATGAAGCCTCTACAACAGAATTCAAGTGCAGATTGTAACGTTTAATTTAAAGGGTTGAACAAAAATATCTGATAGAAAATGTAGGAATTGTACACATTTCTTTACAAACACTCCACATTTTAGGAGCTCAAAAGTAATTGGACAAATAAACATAACCCAAACAAAATATTTTTTTTTTCAATATTTTGTTGCGAATCCTTTGGAGGCAATCACTGCCTTAAGTCTGGAACCCATGGACATCACCAAACGCTGGGTTTCCTCCTTCTTAATGCTTTGCCAGGCCTTTACAGCCGCAGCCTTCAGGTCTTGCTTGTTTGTGGGTCTTTCCGTCTGAAGTCTGGATTTGAGCAAGTGAAATGCATGCTCAATTGGGTTAAGATCTGGTGATTGACTTGGCCATTGCAGAATGTTCCACTTTTTTGCACTCATGAACTCCTGGGTAGCTTTGGCTGTATTCTTGGGGTCATTGTCCATCTGTACTGTGAAGCGCCGTCCGATCAACTTTGCAGCATTTGGCTGAATCTGGGCTGAAAGTATATCCCGGGGCACTTCAGAATTCATCTGGCTACTCTTGTCTGCTGTTATGTCATCAATAAACACAAGTGACCCAGTGCCATTGAAAGCCATGCATGCCCATGCCATCACGTTGCCTCCACCATGTTTTACAGAGGATGTGGTGTGCCTTGGATCATGTGCCGTTCCCTTTCTTCTCCAAACTTTTTTCTTCCCATCATTCTTGTACAGGTTGATCTTTGTCTCATCTGTCCATAGAATACTTTTCCAGAACTGGGCTGGCTTCTTGAGGTGTTTTTCGGCAAATTTAACTCTGGCCTGTCTATTTTTGGAATTGATGAATGGTTTGCATCTAGATGTGAACCCTTTGTATTTACTTTCATGGAGTCTTCTCTTTACTGTTGACTTAGAGACAGATACACCTACTTCCCTGAGAGTGTTCTGGACTTCAGTTGATGTTGTGAACGGGTTCTTCTTCACCAAAGAAAGTATGCGGCGATCATCCACCACCGTTGTCTTCCGTGGACGCCCAGGCCTTTTTGAGTTCCCAAGCTCACCAGTGAATTCCTTTTTTCTCAGAATGTACCCGACTGTTGATTTTGCTACTCCAAGCATGTCTGCTATCTCTCTGATGGATTTTTTCTTTTTTTTCAGCCTCAGGATGTTCTGCTTCACCTCAATTGAGAGTTCCTTTGACCGCATGTTGTCTGGTCACAGCAACAGCTTCCAAATCCAAAACCACACACCTGGAATCAACCCCAGACCTTTTAACTACTTAATTGATTACAGGTTAACGAGGGAGACGCCTTCTGAGTTAATTGCAGCCCTTAGAGTCCATTGTCCAATTACTTTTGGTCCCTTGAAAAAGAGGAGGCTATGCATTACAGAGCTATGATTCCTAAACCCTTTCTCCGATTTGGATGTGGAAACTCTCATATTGCAGCTGGGAGTGTGCACTTTCAGCCCATATTATATATATAATTGTATTTCTGAACATGTTTTTGTAAACAGCTAAAATAACAAAACTTGTGTCACTGTCCAAATATTTCTGGCCCTAAACTGTACGTGAGCATCACTTCATTTATTACTAGAGATGAGCGAACACCAAAATGTTCGGGTGCTCGTTATTCGGAACGAACTTCCGCGATGCTCGAGGGTTCGTTTCGAACAACGAACCCCATTGAAGTCAATGGGCGACCAGAGCATTTTTGTATTTCGCCGATGCTCGCTAAGGTTTTCATGTGTGAAAATCTGGGCAATTCAACAAAGTGATGGGAACGACACAGCAACGGATAGGGCAGGCGAGGGGCTACATGTTGGGCTGCATCTCAAATTCACAGGTCCCACTATTAAGCCACAATACCGGCAAGAGTGGGCCCCCCCCCCCTCCCAACAACTTTTACTTCTGAAAAGCCCTCATTAGCATGGCATACCTTTGCTAAGCACCACACTACCTCCAACAAAGCACAATCACTGCCTGCATGACACTCCACTGACACTTCTCCTGGGTTACATGCTGCCCAACCGCCCCCCCTCCCCCCCCCCCCACAGCGCACACCAAAGTGTCCCTGGGCAGCCTTCAGCTGCCCTCATGCCACACCACGCTCATGTCTATTTAGAATTGCGTCTGCCATGACGAGGGACCGCAGGCACACACTGCAGAGGTTGGCACGGCTAGGCAGCGACCCTCTTTAAAAGTGGCGGAGCGATAGCCCACAATGCTGTACAGAAGCAATGAGAAATAGAATCCTGTGCCACCGCCATCAGGAGCTGCACACGTGGGCATAGCAATGGGGAACCTATGTGCCACACACTATTCATTCTGTCAAGGTGTCTGCATGCCCCAGTCAGACCGGGCTTTTTAATTCATAGACACAGGCAGGTACAACTCCCTATTGTGAAGTCCCTGTCGACCCACAGCATGGGTGGCTCCCTGGAACCCACCGGCGGTACACAGAAATATCCCATTGCATTGCCCAACACAGTTGAGGTAGTAATGTCGTGCTTAATGCAGGTGGGCTTCGGCCCACACTGCATGCCCCAGTCTGACTGGGGTTCTTTATAAGTGTACAGATGTAGTAAAAACTCCGTGTGCACCTACAGCATGGGTGGGTGCCAGGAAGCCACCGGCGGTACATAGAAATATCCCATTGCATTGCCCAACACAGCTGAGGTAGTAATGTTGTGTTTAACCCTTTCCAATCCAATTTGTATATGGTTTTCCTAGGGGGCTTACTCTTTTTCTGCCGTTATACAACGGCGCTATATGCTGGCTAAAGCCAGTACTGCATGAGCTGACACGTAGGATAGGCTCCGACAGCAGAGAGGCTGGCAATATACAGTAAGAGAACCCCGACGGACGTCTACCAACAAATGAGCTGTACAGCCTTAAACCCTAATGTCTTCACAGGTCACACAGTGGACTGGAAAGGGTTAATGCAGGTGGGTTTCGGCCCACACTGCATGCCCCAGTCAGACTGGGTTTCTTTATAAGTGGAAACAGATGCATTTATAATTCCCTGTGGACCCACAGCATGGGTGGGTGCCAGGAAGCCACCGGCGGTACATAGAAATATCCCATTGCATTGCCCAACACAGCTGAGGTAGTAATGTCGTGCGTAATACAGGTGGGCTTCGGCCCACACTGCATGCCCCAGTCAGACTGGGGTTCTTTACAAGTGGACACATGTAGGTTAAACTCCCTGTGGACCCACTGCCTGGGTGGGTGCCAGGAAGTCACCGGCGGTACATAGAAATATCCCATTGCATTGCCCAACACAGCTGAGGTAGTAATGTCGTGCGTAATACAGGTGGGCTTCGGCCCACACTGCATGCCCCAGTCAGACTGGGGTTCTTTAGAAGTGTACAGATGTATTAAAAACTCCGTGTGCACCTACAGCATGGGTGGCTCCCTGGAACCCACCGGCGGTACATAAAAATATCCCATTGCATTGCCCAACACAGCTGAGGTAGTAATGTCGTGCTTAATGCAGGTGGGCTTCGGCCCACACTGCATGCCCCAGTCAGACTGGGGTTCTTTACAAGTGGACACATGTAGGTTAAACTCCCTGTGGACCCACTGCCTGGGTGGGTGCCAGGAAGCCACCGGCGGTACATAGAAATATCCCATTGCATTGCCCAACACAGCTGAGGTAGTAATGTCGTGCGTAATACAGGTGGGCTTCGGCCCACACTGCATGCCCCAGTCAGACTGGGGTTCTTTAGAAGTGTACAGATGTATTAAAAACTCCGTGTGCACCTACAGCATGGGTGGCTCCCTGGAACCCACCGGCGGTACATAAAAATATCCCATTGCATTGCCCAACACAGCTGAGGTAACGTCAGCTGTAATGCAGGTGGGCTAAAAATTAATTTGATTACACTGTAGGCGAGGGCCCACAAAAATTGCTGTATCAACAGTACTAATGTACATCCCAAAAATTGGCCATGGCCAGCCAAGAGGGCAGGTGAAACCCATTAATCGCTTTGGTTAATGTGGCTTAAGTGGTAACTAGGCCTGGAGGCAGCCCAGTGTAACGAAAAATTGGTTCAAGTTAAAGTTCCAATGCTTTTAAGCGCATTGAAACTTATAAAAATTGTTCAGAAAAATTATTTGAGTGAGCCTTGTGGCCCTAAGAAAAATTGCCCGTTCAGCGTGATTACGTTAGGTTTCAGGAGGAGGAGCAGGAGGAGGAGGAGGAGGAATATTAGACACAGATTGATGAAGCAGAAATGTCCCCGTTTTGGATGGTGAGAGAGAACGTAGCTTCCATCCGCGGGTGCAGCCTACGTATTGCTTACGTATCGCTGCTGTCCGCTGGTGGAGAACAGAAGTCTGGGGAAATCCAGCCTTTGTTCATCTTGATGAGTGTTAGCCTGTCGGCACTGTCGGTTGACAAGCGGCTACGCTTATCTGTGATAATTCCCCCAGCTGCACTAAACACCCTCTCCGACAAGACGCTAGCCGCAGGACAAGCAAGCACCTCCAGGGCATACAGCGCTAGTTCAGGCCACGTGTCCAGCTTCGACACCCAGTAGTTGTAGGGGGCAGAGGCGTCACCAAGGATGGTCGTGCGATCCGCTACGTACTCCCTCACCATCCTTTTACAGTGCTCCCGCCGACTCAGCCATGACTGGGGAGCGGTGACACAGTCTTAGTGGGGAGCCATAAAGCTAGCCAGGCCCTTAAAGACTGTTGCACTGCCTGGGATGTACATGCTGCTCGATCTACGCACATCCCCTGCTACCTTGCCCTCGGTACTACGCCTTCTGCCACTAGCGCTGTCGGCTGGGAATTTTACCATCAGCTTGTCCGCAAGGGTCCTGTGGTATAGCAACACTCTCGAACCCCTTTCCTCTTCGGGAATCAGAGTGGGCAGGTTCTCCTTATACCGTGGATCGAGCAGTGTGTACACCCAGTAATCCGTAGTGGCCAGAATGCGTGCAACGCGAGGGTCACGAGAAAGGCATCCTAACATGAAGTCAGCCATGTGTGCCAGGGTACCTGTACGCAACACATGGCTGTCTTCACTAGGAAGATCACTTTCAGGATCCTCCTCCTCCTCCTCAGGCCATACACGCTGAAAGGATGACAGGCAATCAGCCGGTGTACCGTCAGCAGCGGCCCAAGCTGTCTCTTCCTCCTCCTCCTCATCCTCCTCATGCTCCTCCTCCTCCTCCTGAACGCGCTGAGATATAGACAGGAGGGTGCTCTGACTATCCAGCGGCATACTGTCTTCCCCCGCCCCCGTTTCCGAGCGCAAAGCAGCTGCCTTTATGGTTTGCAGGGAATTTCTCAAGATGCATAGCAGAGGAATGGTGACGCTTATGATTGTAGCATCGCCGCTCATCACCTGGGTAGACTCCTCAAATTTTCCAAGGACCTGGCAGATGGCTGCCAACCAGGGCCACTCTTCTGTAAATAATTGAGGAGGCTGACTCACACTGCGCCGCGCAAGTTGGAGTTGGTATTCCACTATAGCTCTACGCTGCTCATAGAGTCTGGCCAACATGTGGAGCGTAGAGTTCCACTGTGTGGGCACGTCGCACAGCAGTCGGTGCACTGGCAGATTAAACCGATGTTGCAGTGTCCGCAGGGTGGCAGCGTGCGTGTGGGATTTGCGGAAATGTGCGTAGAGCTGGCGCACCTTTCCGAGCAGGTATGACAAGTGGGGGTAGCTTTTCAGAAAGCGCTGAACCACCAAATTAAAGACATGGGCCAGGCATGGCACGTGCGTGAGGCTGCCGAGCTGCAGAGCCGCCACCAGGTTACGGCCGTTGTCACACACGACCATGCCCGGTTGGAGGCTCAGCGGCGCAAGCCAGCGGTCGGTCTGCTGTGTCAGACCCTGCAGCAGTTCGTGGGCCGTGTGCCTCTTATCGCCTAAGCTGAGTAGTTTCAGCACGGCCTGCTGACGCTTGCCCACCGCTGTGCTGCCACACCGCGCGACACCGACTGCTGGCGACATGCTGCTGCTAACACATCTTGATTGCGAGACAGAGGAGGAGGAGGAGGAGGAGGAGGGTGCTTTAGTGGAGGAAGCATACACCTCCGCAGATACCATCACCGAGCTGGGGCCCGCAATTCTGGGGGTGGGTAGGACGTGAGCGGTCCCAGGCTCTGACTCTGTCCCAGCCTCCACTAAATTCACCCAATGTGCCGTCAGGGAGATGTAGTGGCCCTGCCCGCCTGTGCTTGTCCACGTGTCCGTAGTTAAGTGGACCGTGGCAGTAACCGCGTTGGTGAGGGCGCGTACAATGTTGCGGGAGACGTGGTCGTGCAGGGCTGGGACGGCACATCGGGAAAAGTAGTGGCGACTGGGAACTGAGTAGCGCGGGGCCGCCGCCTCCATGATACTTTTGAAGGACTCCGTTTCCACAACCCTATACGGCAGCATCTCAAGGCTGATGAATTTTGCTATGCGGACGGTTAACGTTTGAGCGTGCGGGTGCGTGGCGGCGTACTTGCGCTTGCGCTCCAACAGTTGCGCAAGCGACGGCTGGACGGTGCGCTGAACTACACTGCTGGATGGGGCCGAGGACAGCGGAGGTGAGGGTGTGGGTGCAGGCCAGGAGACGGTAGTGCCTGTGTCCTGAGAGGGGGGTTGCATCTCAGTGGCAGGTTGGGGCACAGGGGGAGAGGCAGGGGTGCAAACCGGAGGCGCTGAACGGCCTTCGTCCCACCTTGCGGGGTGCTTGGCCATCATATGTCTGCGCATGGTGGTGGTGGTGAGGCTGTTGGTGTTGGCTCCCCGGCTGAGCTTTGCGCGACAAAGGTTGCACACCACTGTTCGTCGGTCGTCAGGCGTCTCTGTGAAAAACTGCCAGACCTTAGAGCACCTCGGCCTCTGCAGGGTGGCATGGCGCGAGGGGGCGCTTTGGGAAACAGTTGGTGGATTATTCGTTCTGGCCCTGCCTCTACCCCTGGCCACCGCACTGCCTCTTGCAACCTGCCCTGCTGATGCCCTTGACTCCCCCTCTGAAGACCTGTCCTCCTGAGTAAGTGTTGCACACCAGGTGGGGTCAGTCACCTCATCGTCCTGCTGCTCTTCCTCCGAATCCTCTGTGCGCTGCTCCCTCGGACTTACTGCCCTTACTACTACCTCACTGCAAGACAACTGTGTCTGATCGTCATCGTCCTCCTCACCCACAGAAAGTTGTTGAGACAGTTGGCGGAAGTCCCCAGCCTCTTCCCCCGGACCCCGGGAACTTTCGAATGGTTGGGCATCAGTGACGATAAACTCCTCTGGTGGGAGAGGAACCGCTGCTGCCCAATCTAAGCAGGGGCCCGAGAACAGTTCCTGGGAGTGTTCCCGCTCCTGAGCAGGTGTTATTGTAGTGGAGTGAGGAGGCTGGGAGGAAGGAGAAGCAGCAGACAGAGGATTCGGATTGGCAGCAGTGGACGGCGCAGAACTGCGGGTAGACGATAGGTTGCTCGAAGCACTTTCTGCCATCCAGGACAGGACCTGCTCACACTGCTCATTTTCTAATAACCGTCTCCCGCGTGGACCCATTAATTGGGCGATGAATGTGGGGACGCCAGAAACGTGCCTCTCTCCTAATCGCGCAGCAGTCGGCTGCGACACACCTGGATCAGGAGCTTGGCCTGTGCCCACACCCTGACTTGGCCCTCCGCGTCCTCGGCCGCGTCCACGTCCTCTAGGCCTACCCCTACCCCTCAGCATGCTGTATTACCAGTGATTTGATTTCACAGGCAGGAAATAAATTGGCGCAAGACTGCAGGCCAAATATAATTTTTTCCCTTTTTTGAAAACGAAAGGCCCCACTGCCTCTAGTGAATGAGTAATCTAAGTTTAATAACTGTGCTGTTTTCCTGCTAATGTGTCACAGAACGTGAGGGTAGCAGAGTTAGTAACTGTGGCAGAGCAGGTATTTTTTTTCCCAATTAAGGAAAGCAAATGGCGAAGCCAGGAGTAAAACGTAGCTGGGTGCGTATGATTTTTACAGGTTGCACACGCAGCCGACACGTGTCCACCGGCGTTAGGACGGACAGAGGCAGGACAAATAGAATTATTTTCCGTTTTTTTGCACCAAAAGGCAGCACTGCGTATATTCTATGAACATGAGAAGTTTAATAACTGTGCTGTTTTCCTGCTAATGTGTCACAGAACGTGAGGGTAGCAGAGTTATTAACTGTGGCAGAGCAGGTATTTTTTTTCCCAATTAAGGAAAGCAAATGGCGAAGCCAGGAGTAAAACGTAGCTGGGTGCGTATGATTTTTACAGGTTGCAGACGCAGCCGACACGTGTCCACCGGCGTTAGGACGGACAGAGGCAGGACAAATAGAATTATTTTCCGTTTTTTTGCACCAAAAGGCAGCACTGCGTATATTCTATGAACATGAGAAGTTTAATAACTGTGCTGTTTTCCTGCTAATGTGTCACAGAACGTGAGGGTAGCAGAGTTATTAACTGTGGCAGAGCAGGTATTTTTTTTCCCAATTAAGGAAAGCAAATGGCGAAGCCAGGAGTAAAACGTAGCTGGGTGCGTATGATTTTTACAGGTTGCAGACGCAACCAACACGTGTCCATCGGCGTTAGGACGGACAGAGGCAGGACAAATAGAATTATTTTCTGTTTTTTTGCACCAAAAGGCAGCACTGCGTATATTCTATGAACATGAGAAGTTTAATAACTGTGCTGTTTTCCTGCTAATGTGTCACAGAACGTGAGGGTAGCAGAGTTATTAACTGTGGCAGAGCAGGTATTTTTTTTCCCAATTAAGGAAAGCAAATGGCGAAGCCAGGAGTAAAACGTAGCTGAGTGCGTATGATTTTTACAGGTTGCAGACGCAGCCGACACGTGTCCACCGGCGTTAGGACGGACAGAGGCAGGACAAATAGAATTATTTTCCGTTTTTTTGCACCAAAAGGCAGCACTGCGTATATTCTATGAACATGAGAAGTTTAATAACTGTGCTGTTTTCCTGCTAATGTGTCACAGAACGTGAGGGTAGCAGAGTTATTAACTGTGGCAGAGCAGGTATTTTTTTTCCCAATTAAGGAAAGCAAATGGCGAAGCCAGGAGTAAAACGTAGCTGGGTGCGTATGATTTTTACAGGTTGCACACGCAGCCGACACGTGTCCACCGGCGTTAGGACGGACAGAGGCAGGACAAATAGAATTATTTTCCGTTTTTTTGCACCAAAAGGCAGCACTGCGTATATTCTATGAACATGAGAAGTTTAATAACTGTGCTGTTTTCCTGCTAATGTGTCACAGAACGTGAGGGTAGCAGAGTTATTAACTGTGGCAGAGCAGGTATTTTTTTTCCCAATTAAGGAAAGCAAATGGCGAAGCCAGGAGTAAAACGTAGCTGGGTGCGTATGATTTTTACAGGTTGCAGACGCAGCCGACACGTGTCCACTGGCGTTAGGACGGACAGAGGCAGGACAAATAGAATTATTTTCCGTTTTTTGCACCAAAAGGCAGCACTGCGTATATTCTATGAACATGAGAAGTTTAATAACTGTGCTGTTTTCCTGCTAATGTGTCACAGAACGTGAGGGTAGCAGAGTTATTAACTGTGGCAGAGCAGGTATTTTTTTTCCCAATTAAGGAAAGCAAATGGCGAAGCCAGGAGTAAAACGTAGCTGGGTGCGTATGATTTTTACAGGTTGCACACGCAGCCGACACGTGTCCACCGGCGTTAGGACGGACAGAGGCAGGACAAATAGAATTATTTTCCGTTTTTTTGCACCAAAAGGCAGCACTGCGTATATTCTATGAACATGAGAAGTTTAATAACTGTGCTGTTTTCCTGCTAATGTGTCACAGAACGTGAGGGTAGCAGAGTTATTAACTGTGGCAGAGCAGGTATTTTTTTTCCCAATTAAGGAAAGCAAATGGCGAAGCCAGGAGTAAAACGTAGCTGGGTGCGTATGATTTTTACAGGTTGCAGACGCAGCCGACACGTGTCCACCGGCGTTAGGACGGACAGAGGCAGGACAAATAGAATTATTTTCCGTTTTTTTGCACCAAAAGGCAGCACTGCGTATATTCTATGAACATGAGAAGTTTAATAACTGTGCTATTTTCCTGCTAATGTGTCACAGAACGTGAGGGTAGCAGAGTTATTAACTGTGGCAGAGCAGGTATTTTTTTTTCCCAATTAAGGAAAGCAAATGGCGAAGCCAGGAGTAAAACGTAGCTGGGTGCGTATGATTTTTACAGGTTGCACACGCAGCCGACACGTGTCCACCGGCGTTAGGACGGACAGAGGCAGGACAAATAGAAATATTTTCACTTGTTTTACAAGCAAAAGGCAGCACTGCGTATATTCAATGAATAATAACTGTGTTGTGGCCCTGCCTATACAATTCTTTCCCTGCAGTATCAATGGAGGGTGGAATGCTCTGCAGAGGCGATTTTGAGAAGCAAAAAAAAATGCAGCACAGCTAACAGCAGCCTGGACAGTACTGCACACGGATAAATATGGCCCTAGAAAGGACCGTTGAGGTTCTTGAAGGCTACACTCACTCCTAACACTCTCCCTGCCTATGCAGCACTTCTGTCCCTAATGCCAGGTGCAACGCTCTGCAGAGCCGATTTTGAGAAGAAAAAAAATGGCACTGCTAACAGCAGCCAACACACAGCTATCAGTGGCCCTTATAAGGACCTTTGGGGGGTCTTGAAGCCTACACTAACTACCAATTCTTTCCCTACAGCAGCTCCGGTACAAACAGCACTGTCCCTCAGCTAACTCACCAGGCATCTGAGCCGAACCGCGGGAGGGGCCGACTTTTATGTTCGGGTGACACCTGATCTTCCCAGCCACTCACAGCAGGGGGTGGTATAGGGCTTGAACGTCACAGGGGGAAGTTGTAATGCCTTCCCTGTCTTTCAATTGGCCAAAAAAAGCGCGCTAACGTCTCAGGGAAGGAAGTGAAAGTAACCAGAACACCGCATGGTGTTCGTTACGAATAACGAACATCCCGAACACCCTAATATTCGCACGAATATCAAGCTCGGAAGAACACGTTCGCTCATCTCTATTTATTACCTATGGAGGTAGCAGAGCACAGAGCTTGGCTATTTTTGTCAGTCCCATAAAAGTGAATGGAGCAGTGCTCATGTATGTGCCCCATCACTCCATGCTTTTGGGGAACTCAAGGATTGCTGTTCTCGTGAGAGCTTTCCTAAATTTAGCTGTAATGCACTTTTTAAATCAGTTGTAGAAAGAAGTTCATTTCTACAACTCACTCATAGTAGAAGAGAAGATGAAACTGTACCGGGCCTGCAGGTAACACTGTTTCCCAAAATATGTCTTCAGCTAGAAGTGCCCTTAGTGGGTTCTTACTGGTTGACAGTTCAGTAACATGTTTAATACAATCATCATGTCATACATCCTGTTTTTAAATTAGTAGTTCATGATTCTTCATTTTGGTGTTATACAAAAAACACAGTTTTAGTCATCATTCCTTCTTTGGTAATATTATTATTTTCATTATTATTGTTTTTCCATAAAGTTTTATGCTCCTTTTTCATTTTATATATTACATTTGCAATTTCTAGAGAAAGTGCTATTGGCAACATATCTCAGTAAATGTGCTCTCTGATCCAAAGAGAACACAATCAAATAACATTTACAGTGGAGTTTGTTTTCTGAAATCCTGTTACTGTATTCCTACCCTGCGCATGTACATATGAAAGTTACTCAAGCTTATCAGTAATCTTGTCTGTAATTACTTTCAAAACCATATCTATCTATCTATCTATCTATCTATCTACCGGTATCTATCTATCTATCTATCTATCTATCTATCTATCTATCTGTCTATCTCCATTATATCTATCTATCTATCTATCTGTCTATCTCCATTATATCTATCTATCTATCTATCTATCTATCTATCTATCTCATATCTATCTATCTGTCTATCTATCTCTCTCATATCTATCTATCTATCTATCTCATATCTATCTATCTATCTATCTATCCAACTGTCTATGTGTTTATTGATCAACGCATATATCTATCAGGCTATATACATATCACAGGTAAGCAAGCTCCTATGTGTAGTCTGCAAATATGCATTTAAGCATCAATTGTCATTCACAATACATGGTAGTAAAGTAATTAGTATCAACATCCCCAAGGCCCTTTTACACGAAACTGCTGAAAAATTGTAAGATTTAGTGATGGTTTTGCATAAAATTACACGCGTAGATAAGCAAACAGCTGAGCAAACATCTGGCTGGCACATTCCATTGTTCTTCTCCCAGCTGAGTAAACACTACACTAATTGAATATGCAAAGCAAAACAAAGCCATCACTGGCTGCTGAAAACATTGAACGAACTGCATTCAAACTGAGAGAATTTTCAGCAGTCAAACAATATTTCTTATGCCAGCCTAAAAACTTTGGCTAACGATAAGGCCTTATTCATACGGGTGACAAAGTCATGTTGCAGCAATGTGACAAATTGCATGTTTATTCAGCCCATGCTTTCCAATGGGATAATTCACACATGCGATGTTTTAGAGTGTGTGACATCCCGACATAAAAACTTTGTGGGACCCGTGATATGTATGCGGCTCGTGAGGTTTTGTAGCCCATGTTTCCCTATGGAGTGATTTTGGTGCAGTGCGGTGTAATGCAACTTCGACAGTAGGAAATTCTACCGTCAAAGCCATAACCTAAGCTCTAGCTGCAGGTAATTTTTTTTTTTAAGTATACATCACCTTAGAAGTGCTGTCCGGCTCCGCTGCTTCTTCTCCCTGCTGCCAATCATGCTTAGCCAATCACAGAAAGCACTCAATGAACCAATCACAGCCATTCATCGAGCACTGACTTTGATTAGCTAAGCGTCAGCCAATCACAGCCAGTGCTTCCAGGAGGCAGGAATTTTTTAATCCCGAGCCAGAAGAGATGAAGAAGAACAGTGCCGAGGACCGTTAAAAAGATGCAGCTGAGCTGACAGCGCTTCTAAGGTGATGTTTACTTTCTTTTTACATTTTTTCTGCAGCTAGGGCTTATTTTTGGGGTAGCACTTATATTTAAACCCCACCCCCACCCAAAAATCATAGCATGTGGTGCTACAAGGTGCCACATGTGATTTTGTAGTGCTACAAAATTGTGGTATCACAGCGAGAAACTGCTGCAATATTGCATGGACCAGCAATGCAATATCACTGGCATTTCTCACGGCGATGCCATGTCGCCTGTGTGAAAGAGGACTAATTGAACAAATAGTGTATGACTGCCCGTGTTTACATGTAACGATCATCACTAATTTTTGTCCGTTTGAACAAATTTTGAGTAATAGTTGTTGTGTTTAAAAGGGCCTTTAAAATTAGTTTGGAAGGCACACAAATATAACATACAGATGCAGAGGGGGGGGGGGACACCCGTCTTGATCTAAATAAATGTTCACACACAGAAATTTGAGACTTAGAATAACACAAGACAATCTGAGCAGAAAGATAAATACTCAATCAGTTCACTAAACTGAGGAATGTTTTACGATGTCTCTTATCTCTAATGCACATGGAAGAAGATGGAAATAGACTGCACATTGAAGAAGATCAAAATATTACCTCTGCAGCACCATTCTTCAATCAATTTCTGAATTTCTATGAGAGAAACAAACAATGATTGGGAAGAGGACACCCATATTGACCTCCTTCACACCTTTCAAATTCCCCACTTATGCAAGAATCCCGGGCTGAGGTTCATTCCATTCTTGAGGGTATCAAACATGGCCATAAACTTATACTCCAAAATTCTTCCATGACACTATAACTTGATGTTGCCCTTCAGCATGATAACTCTCATCTGCTCTATGCTAATTCCGCAACCACAAAAATATTTTGCCACAGGTAATTCCATCTTTTCCTCTACAATGAGATCTCAGTTTTTGTCCTGTTTCCCAGATATAAAGCCCCACAACAGGATATTTACTGCAGCAGATCAGGTACAGAACATTGGACATGAAACATGTGAATATCCCAGGAATCTTATAATCCTTCTGTGTGTTGGGGATCCGTATCAAGAGGGGTGTCCCCCCTCCCCTCTGCATCTATGTTATATTTGTGTGCCATCCAAACTAGTTTCATTCATTAGCCTGACAAAGGGTCGATAGAACCCGAAAGCTTGCTGTAACATCATACATTTTTGTAAGCCATTAAAAGGTATCATATATACAAGATTACTTGGTTTCTCTTACTGAGAAAAATCACACTTTACTCTACTGGCTAACACAGTACTAAACCATTTTTTCAAAGGACCTAACTAAACTAACTGCAATTCAGAACATGTTATTTATTGTGTCACATGCAATCCGTGTAACATTCAATAAATGGACTGTACTTCACGTAAGCTTAAAACCAATATAACCAAGCATCATTATTACTTCACAAACAGTATGCCCCAAACCTTTGGAGTTGCTGGCTATTTTATGATAATAATCACCTTTACAATTACAGCATGTAATAAACCCCTTTATTTATACAACACATGCATATTACTCAGCACTTTACATCACTTGGGATTATCTTTCTTGTCAAATCTCCAGGCTCACATTTTTTGCATTAGAAAAGTTCACAAACCTAAGCAGGGCAAGGAGCAGCAGCACCTTTTCTGTACTAGAGAAGCATATTGAATTTTACGCTTTGAATCCCATTTTCCTGATGGCATGAATGGCAAACACGATTTACTCTATTTTCATTAAACATTTATTGTTATTATATTATTGTAATTGGGTTTACTGTATCAGCACATAGTAATATATGTGTTTGTTTATTTTATTCTACTTTTTTTTTCACAATTGTGCCATTGCCATCTGTTACTATCTAAGGCCGCCTGCAAATGGGCGGAAATTCCGCTGGAAGCCTGCATAGGATTGCGTTAACAAACACAATCCTATGCAGACAGCTGCGGTTTGGCCGCGCAAAATCTCGCGCGGCAAACAAACCGCGGCATGCTCTACTTCTGCGAGCCGCGCACAGAAACGTCACTCACCCGCCCCTGGCTCCGGTCTGCACATGCGTCGGCTGCCCGGCAGCCGGCACATGAAAGAGTCGGGGCCGCGGGGCGCGGGTGAGTACGCGCTGCTCTCTGCAGGCGCTCGGGTCGGGTCCCGCGGTGAGAATTCTCGCTGCAGGATCTGACCCGGCCGTCTGCAGACAGCCTAAATATGAATGGGTTAACATCTCTGACAGGTGGTTCCTTGCATCATTTGGATTGGTTCCTAGTTCCTAAGTAGTGACCTTACCCTATTTCCATTATGCTATAAGTAAGAACTAAGTGTACAAAATGCATAGGAAAAATCACTGGAAAAATAGATTTGCTGTCATACACCTTGCTTTAAAGTTTACTTCAATACAAGTTTTGGATTTTACATTTTTTATGCTGGATCATCCTCTTCTTATTCTGCTTATTAGCACTTTTCAATGCAAGGAAACACCATGGAATTTGATTACAATTGTGTCTGTATATGCATACCAAGTTAGCATACTACTTTGCAATTTGTATATGTCTATCAGTCAATATACTTTTCCTTTAGTGTAATAAGTTCCTCCTTACATGAGCTTTTATAGCATTTCTACAACTTGTTTATTTGCTACAACTGGTTGCACAGAACTTTCTGAATTGGAATTCTGACCTATTGCACAACACCAGAGACATCCTATTTGGAGCACTAAGGAAGGTGTCTAACCTGCCCACTCTCCTGGACTTGCTTTGGCAGAAAGGGTGAGCAATCAGGAATATATACCTATTTCCAATTGCCTGATTGGTATCTTGCACATAAGGTCAATTCACCATCATGCTGAGACAAAAAGGTCATAAGTGCTAGGACTAAAGTTGTAAGGCTGACTGCACACGACTGGTTCGGATCCCGCATGTGGCAGCCTGCAGCAGAATCTGACCCTGTGCCTAGCCGGCGTCTGAGTGTACCTGTCATTTCGGACACCTCTTCTGTAATTCGGATGGTCTGCATGGCTCACTGTTGGACACACGCAGTACAGATTTTTTTTTTTGTCAACAGCGGAAGAGCCAGGGGTCGGATTGCTTCCATTGACTTCAGTGAAAGCTGTCCACATGGAATCTGCTCAAAAATAGAGCATGCTGCAATTTTCCTCCACGCGCGGAAAATCGCAATTAATTTCCGCTTGTGTGTAGGAAAAAGTGCTTTTCCATAGCATGCTACAGAAGGTATTTGCTGCGGAACCCAGAGGCGGATGCCCGCTCCGGATTCCGCAATGCAAATCCGGTCGTGTGCAGATGGCCTAAGACTTTCAGGGGAAACTTACACCACTATCGCACCCACAAAACATAACATTGGAACCTAATTGTGAAAAAACATGGGCTCATTGGGGAAAGAGACAGCATTAAGGCTCTTTTAGACGGGAGGAATGTCGGGTAAACGATGCCCGACACTCATCCTAGCACATACTAGCTCTCGTGCACCTGCACGGAAGCAAGTATCATTAGCTCTCAGCAGGGTAGCGGGAGGAGTTTCTCTCCTCGCGCTCCCCCGTCCCTCTTCATTGCGTTAACATAGTGGCTGTTCAGTACTGAACTGCATCTTTTTTCATTGAACGATGTTGTTTGTCCTTCACTCCACTCATAAATGCCAAGATGGACTTTCCCTTGAGCAGAAGCTTGGTTAGACAGCATATTCACTTTGTTCCAGCCACAGATAACTTATTAAATACCCAATATCCTTTCTCTTCTCCGGGCTGCACCTTATTTCGAGGTAGGACCCCTAGGCCACGAATGCTACAGGCAGTCTGCAGCTCCGAATGTTATCAACATTCATGTTGGCTTTATAGAAAAAATCTTCTTGCAAATATGTTTGGATTGTAAAGGTATTAGGGAGCATCACCAGAAAAGTGCTAAGGAAGTAAGTTAGCCATTTACTTTATAGGCTATGGGAGAGCAATGCTGAGTGGAATATAAAACAGAAATCGATATTTGATCATATGTATTTAATCACATCCCCCCCTTGTTTAAACGTCATCAACAAATCCAAATAAACTTCACATAACAGCAACTTAAAGTTCTTCCAACACAAAACACCAGTCAGTACACGCTGCAAAGTGGATGCATAGCAGCCATTATCTTTACAATAGCTGCATTGTCGTGTAAGCATAATAGATGAATTTAGCAATTCATGCAAGCATCACAAAGTGTTTCAAGAAAGGAGAGATGGCATCTAGCCCTGAAAAGACCCATCACATAAAATGCAGCTAATGTACTCTTTCTGATTCCGACTCCAGTTGCTTGTCCTAGTATTTATAGCTGTAATAAAACTGTAATGTTTTTCTTGGAAATGTTTCTTGGTTACTTACATTTGCATTTCTAAGGCAGCTGCAGTATGTTTTAGCACTGGATCATTTTGCATTGACCAGAATATAAACAAATAGATATAGATTCAAACAATCCTTATTCTCATATTCTTATGCTGCCAAAATATGAAGGATCTGTTATAACGTTTTTATTTTATATATGTAAAAATAAATGAATCATGAAGCTTAAGAGATAAAAATGGTCTGCTGTTTCCCAGAAACAGCGCCTCTCTTGTCCAAGGGCTACATCTGGTATGGCAGCTTAGCCCTATTCACTGAGATTCAATATCAGATACAGCTTATTAATGAGTGCCACTTTTTATGAAACATAAAAGCCAACTCATTCACAATAGGTGATGGTCACAGATCGCCTCCCTGCCTAATGAAATGCTTAAAACAGTCTCCTATAGAAGTCAATGGGTACTCACCTGTCCAGTGGAATTAACCCATGATTTTGGCTGTGAAGCATCTCTAAGGGCTCCGTCAGACAGGCGTTTTTCGGTGCATTATTTTGCGTGAAATGCATGCAAAACGCACGCAGCAAAAAATCATGTAACCGGACCAGGTGTCAGAGTTTAAAAATTGCACTTGGGTGCGTTTAAAATTCGCACATAAAGTGCGGTGCCATTGCTATCTGCTGCTGCGGCTGTGACAGCAGAGGATTCCTTGGATGTGAAATCCCTGGATGCTGTCACATGTAGGAGTTTCACCTTGTGGTCAATGGGGCCGGTGGCAGTAGCAGCAGCCCCATTGACAACATACGGAGAAGATCGCGCTCTTCATCTCCGCAGGGAGTCCCCTCATCACTGAACACTGTGACAGCATTGTCACAGTGTTCAGTAACAAGGGGACTTCCCGCAGGGGTGAAGAATTGCGCTGCCACAGCTATCACAGATGTGGCAAAGGAGCGCAATGTTTTCCCATTGCTTTCAATGGGGCCGGCGCGTCTGCGGTCCCATTGATAACAATGGGCTGCCAGCAACCCCTCCAGTGATTTTTGGGGAAGGGCTTTGAATATAAGCCATTCCCTGAAACTCATCCCTAGAATGTGTAAAAAATCAGCCATTCAATGAATGGCTGAGCGCTGTCACAGCGCTCACCCAATTAGAGGCAGCCCTTTCAGCAGGCGGGGATTTTAAAACTAGAGCAGTTCAGAAGGGCAAGCAGCTAGACACGCCTGAGCCCCAGCAGAGACAGAAAGGTGTGTATATATATATATTTTTTTACACATTCTAGGGATGATTTTCAGGGAAGGGCTTATATTTAAAGCCCTCCCACGAAAATCACTGGAGGGGTTGCCGGCAGCCCATTGCTTTCAATGGGGCTGCAGAAGTGCCAGCCCCATTGAAAGCAATGGGAGAACATCACACTCATTTGCCACAGCTGTGACAGCTGTGGCAGGGGAATTCTTCATCTCTGCGGAGAGTCCCCTCCTCACTGAACACTGTGACAATGTTGTCACAGTGTTCAGTGATAAGAGGACTCCCCGCAGAGTTGAAGAAACCCTTGGCCACGATCTTCTCTGTATGTTGTCAATGGGGCCGCAGTTGCTGCCTGCGGCCCCATTGACCACATCCAAAGAGTCCCGATGCTGCAGTTACTTGCGTTTTTCAATTCGCTGTCCTATATTTTACCGTTGAAAATTTTTTGCGCAGGTAAAAATTGGACATTTGACTTCTGTCATTGAAAAGCATTGGTTCTAATAGATGCAAATTGCAAACCCAAAAAACATGCGTAGCAAAAAAACGTCCGTCTGACTATATGTCCTAAATGCTGCACCACAGGCAAGATAGCCACCTCCATAGTCAAGTACTGACTATAGAATGAAAAAAATCTACAATCAGAAAATAAGAACACATTTAAAAAATGGAAAATGTTTCATTATGTGGTTTTAATTAGCAAAAAATATAAGTGCTACATTCCCTCTAACAGATAAAAAAAATAACATCACTTCATATTTTGAGAAAAGCAAAATCAAGTATGTGGTCCTATCAGGAGAAGGAAGCAAGAGAAAGATGCAACCTTGGATCTAGTGTAAGAAGGAGACTGGGCAGAAGGAGAGAAAACCCTTCAGAGAGTAGAAAACCAGGGAGGCATAGCTGATATGGAATAAACATATCCATTTAATAAAGCAGAAATGTTACCCACAGCAACACTACGTTTTCCACTTCTTTGTTACAGAGTTTAAATATATTTGCTTCTGTCTCCTTTAATAATAACACATTAAATTATCCTATTGTTTTGGTATTTAATATTTTTCTTTTTTTTTTTCCTTTTAAAATGATCTTCTGTGAGATGTGTGAGCAGGCAACTCTTTCTTAGAACTGTACATCCATCCTGTAGTTAAATGAGTTGTTCAGTACTAGGAAAAAGGGTCTGCCACCTTTCCTGAAACAGTTCTACAAATGTCCATGGCTACAGGCCCGGAGTGGGAATTTATCCGACCAGGCAGATTTCTGGTGGACCACACTGCAGTGGGTTGCTGATCCTGTCCTGGACGCTGCTGTCAAATGTATAAATGTCCGACTCATGTGGACAGTGTAGTAGAGCAGAAGTCCACTGTTCTGTAGACCACACATGCTGGGACTACACAAAGGAGGTTAGCGTCCCAGTACAAGCAATGCGATGACATCACTACATCATGCCGCCTACACCAGGACGCCAACAGAGGATGAAAGCACTCATTGGGGCAGCAAAGCTTAAGTTATGATAGGGCTTATTTTTTTAAGGGGGGCATTATTACTGTATACAGCAGCATTAAAGGAACTAAATACTGTAATGTAACCGAGCATGTGATAAGGTGTTTATATGTTCCACTATTTTCCTTCTGGTGTTGATGATGTGGTTTACATATTTAAAGGAATTGATCAATTTATCATTATTTTCACAGATGTGCTGGAAACAGCACTATAAATTACTTACTAGTATATTGTTGTTTCCAGCACATTTTTTGGAAAAACGTTTGAAAAACTTCTTTCAGTGAATGACGAGTATAATAAAGATCACCCCAGTGAGCATAGTGAGCTGCTATTTTTCAATGATTGGGGTATTTTGCATGTGGGCTGGTGGAGTTTGTGTGCTCTGGCTTTTTTTTAGTCCCAGTCTGGTCCTCCATGGCTTTGTCTAGTATTGCATCTCAGTCTTATTCACTGCAATCTAATATAAAAAAGCCTAGAGGCTTTTTCTTGAACCACACCTTTGGATGACCTTTAGTAACATAGTATGTTAGGCTGAAAGAAGACAATGTCCATCTAGATCAGCCTCCCCCCCCCCCCTCCCTTCCTTGTTGATCTAGAGAAAGGCAAAAAAAAAAATGAGTCAGAAGCCAATTAGCCCATTTGGGGGGACAAATTCCTTCCCGACTCCATAATGGCAGTCAGAATAATCCGTGGATCAATGTTTGAGAGTTCCTACCCACTCCAAGACCTGAATCAACAACCCCGCTGGTTATTTAATGTCTATATACTGTAATATCATAGTGCTCTAGAAAGGCATCTAGTCCCATCTTAAGTTCCTCTAGTGATTTTGCCCTCACCACGTCCTCAGGCAGAGAGTTCCACAGTCTCACTGCTACATCAGTAATGAACCCGATTCTATATTGGTGATGAAACATCCGTTTCTCTACTTCATTTGCCATTTTTCTACCTAAGTCCTCCTTTGTATTAATCGTCTTGCATAATTTTGTATCACAAATAGCCGCACAAAAAGATAGCATTTGCAAAAATCACATGAACGGGCAATGTTTCATGTGCAGAACACCTGAGCTTCATGCACATGAAAATCGCCTATTCACTGGAGCAGCTGCATTTTAAAAAGTGCAGCTGCTCCAGATGGAAAGAGAGAAGGAGCTCTGCAGGGATTCGTGATTTCCCCATGGCAGGGAGAGACAGAGTGGGGCTATGGGTTAATCCCCCATAGCTCCTCTCTCTCTCCCTGCTATGAGGGATTAAAGGGGTTGTCTCGCGAAAGCAAGTGGGGTTATACACTTCTGTATGGCCATATTAATGCACTTTGTAATGTACATCGTGCATTAAATATGAGCCATACAGAAGTTATTCACTTACCTTCCCTGGGCTGGCGTCCCCATCTCCATGGTGCCGTCTAACTTCAGCGTCTAATCGCCCGATTAGACGCGCTTGCGCAGAAGGGTCTTCTGCCTTCGGCTTGGTTCGGCAGCAGCGGCGTTCTGGCTCCGCCCCCTTCTACGCGTCATCGCGTAGCTCCGCCCCGTCACGTGTGCCGATTCCAGCCAATCAGGAGGCTGGAATCGGCACACGTGATGGGGCGGAGCTATGCGATGACGCGTAGAAGGGGGCGGAGCCAGAACGCCGCTGCTGCCGGGCAGACCCGAAGGCAGAAGACCCTTCTGCGCAAGTGCGTCTAATCGGGCGGGCGATTAGACGCTGAAGTTAGACGGAGCCATGGAGACGGGGACGCCAGCGCAGGGAAGGTAAGTGAATAACTTCTGTATGGCTCATATTTAATGCACGATGTACATTACAAAGTGCATTAATATGGCCATACAGAAGTGTATAACCCCACTTGCTTTCGCGAGACAACCCCTTTAATCCATAGTCCTGTTCTCTCTTTCCCTACTCTGGGGACCCCCGAGGGATATCCCAATAGTGCATAAAGTGTGGGCATGGCTATAGAGATGGGCGGAGCTATAGGGCTTCTCACAGACATTCCCCATAGAAAATATAGAGGGGCGGAGCATTGCTAGAGGGTAGATCTCTCTATACCCGCCCCATCCTCCCACCCTCTCAGGGAAAGCCCTGTAACCTCGCCCCCTCTCTCTCCACAGTATAGGGAAATCCCTTGGGGAGAGAGGTGGAGGGAATCCCCTACTGCCCCCCAATGTGGGGGAATTGCCCAGCAGCAGGGCTGGAGGAATACCTCGCTGTTTACAGCAGAGTATTTAAAGCATGTGTGACTTGCAGCTTTCGAGCAGCGGGCCCGCAGCTGAGGAGATGGTGGGATAGATAAAGAATTTCCATCACGGTGGCTCTGACATCTCCTAACTGGGGTCAACTCGGGACCCATCCAAGTTACTGCTGGGGGTGGTCACAAGGAAAGAGTAACTAGCCATTACCTTACAGTTCTTTGTCTCTCATAACGCCACAATTCCATCCTCTGTGGTGAACCTTGAGATGGAAAGAAAGTAGTCCACGCACAGGGATAACTTTCTGAGCAAACCAGGAATGGTCAGTAATGCTCCTTTACTTACGTCCAACAAAGTTCCAACAAAATCAGTAACAGTCCAGAAAAATAACACTTTAAACTCTCAGAAGGTGGTGTGGCATGGAGGACTCTCGGGGTAATCCAGACAATCCACAGTCCCAGTTATCTATGAGATTCTGCTCCTGGAAAAACTCTCTTTTCCTCTTTTACTCTCTACCAGTCATCACACACTCCTCTGGTATACTTCTCCTCCTCCCTCAGTGTGGACAGCGGCACTGGCACATCCTGGGTAGCGTAGGCCCAGGCTAAGGTGATGGATCTCATTCAGGTTCTTCCATTCTGGACCACACAGAGCAGTCAGTGTCTGTGTTGCTCCCTTGCAAACCTCCCTCCAACAACCTCCTTCACGAACCTCCAGAACCCACTCTTGCAAAGCTCCAGATAAAAAACGCCCTCACTCCCTTCCTTACCAACATATATATGAAACATTGTCACATGACATACAACATGATATATTTCTCAGACATAACCCAGACATTAACCCATTCAATGCTGCAGGGGTGCAATACACATCAAATGCATACAACACAGAAGACACTAACAGTACGATTGCACAGGACAAACACTTAACATTATGGAGGGGCCCCATTAACTCTGAGCCACTACACATGCTGCCTAGGAGCACATTTTAAATGTCCCATTGTGATTAAGGGGACACTCAGGGAGTCCCCTAATCCCTGCAGGGACTAACAGGAGTTTACAGCGGGACATTTAAAATATGCTTCTGGACTGCAGGTTTTAAATGTCTCGCTGTAATTAGCGAGGAATCTACTTTTCCTGGGCAGGGGTTTTCACAGACTCCTGCTTCCATAGGATTCAATGGAAACTCCTGTACAGCTTGCACCAAAGATGGGAGAGGTCCTATCTTTTATGTGCACCACTGAGCGACATGTGACCTGCACTCCCATACCCTATCTTTGTTAGGTGTGTGCCATTTCCCACACCTAACATTCTCTCATGTGAGCGTGTCTATAGGAACCTATTGGTTCCTATTAGAAATGCGTTCTGTACACTGCTAGCAGCATGAAAAAAACGCTCATCTGACTGAGGCCTTACTGTGCAGTCCCTCTTTCAGTTCATTGATAAATATATTGAAGAGAATGAGGCCTAATACTTAACCCTGGGGCACCACACTAGCAACGGTGGCCCAATCAGAGTACAAACCATTTATTACCACCCTCTGCTTTCTATTCCTGAGCCAGTTTTTTACCTAGATACACATGTTCTTGCCTAGACAGAGTTGTCCCATTTTATATATCAGCCTATTATGCAGCATGGTGTCAAATGCTTTAGAAAAAAACAGATATACGAGATCAATAGACTCTCCCAGGTCCAGCTTAGAACTTACTTCATCGTAGAAGCTGATCAGATTGGTCTGACATGATCGACCCTTCATGAACCCATGCTGATGAAGAGTTATACCGGTGGTGGATGGACAAGCTGTGTATGGCAAACAGTTCAAGCCGAATCCTTGGCACAACAGTTCTTAAAACATTTGCAACCATTTTTCCAAGCATTTTTGGTTTGTGTAGCGAACATCGGGTCAATCTAGTGTGTATAAGTTGTAATACCAGACATACACCATGAGCAGATGTGGTTCTGTTTCTTGAAAAAAAGAGACCCTTTTTTTTAATCATCAGAAAACATCCATATCTTTCTTTCAGTATTTGTTTAGTTATTGGATCCTCTTGGCTTCCTTCTGCGATGACGCATTGATATAATAAGCGAAAATCAAAGGCGACGTTGTCATATGGATCCTTGGTTTTACATACATCATTATTCTAAGGGAAAATACCTAGGATAATCCATTCGATTCATTTAACTTCAAACAAGTCTCTATTATATTCTTGGGTATCAAGTAGCCATTTCTCAAGAAAATCTGTGATCTCACTATTAAAGTATGCATTAATGATGAAAGCTATAGATATTGGGAATTCATCAGTAAGCAAGGTTTTTGTTTCTTTTTTATCTTTTACTTATGCATTTATTTATCCATTTACTATTTTTGTAGAAGCCATCCAGTCAATATATGTCATAAGCAGACAAAGGAGCTAAGGGGAGGAGGGAGGGACAAAGGAGATTGTTATATTCATGTGTTGTATTATAAAAGTCACTAGTATAGCAGAAAGAGGCTCTTTAGTTGCTCATCTATTTCTCACCATAAGCAATATGCTTAACCTAAAAAAAATGATCCATGTTGGGATTTTTTTCATAGGAGAACATGATAAAATTGCTGTTATTACAACTCCCAAATTCTAATAAATGAGTAACAATGTACTCAGCTCTAACACAAGGACAAAGCAATTATTACATGATACAGTGAAATGTATACTCATTCCTCCACGTTTCTGAATTTCCATTTCACTCTTAAAGCTTTCCCCGACCATTATTGCAAATAATTATATCAATATTTTCCCCAGTATTATGAACTGCAGCTTCCGGATGAAAGCAGATTGAATTTATTCACCTTAAGGATATATTGTTATCACATATAATAACGGCAGCATGATAATTATCATTAATTATTCATTTGGATTAAGAGGCAAATGGGCTCCAATTCAATGGTCCTCTGCAGCACTACTTATTGATGCAGTGCCCTGTGCACCAGTGTGACTAATTCTGAATATTTTGGTGCCACTATTGACATCTTACTGGTCCCATATGTATTAACATGGACAGAAAAAAGACAAAGTACCTTTCTGAAAGAAATGGCTCCTTTAAAAATAGTTTTCTATAGTGTGTAGATATCTTTTATAACAATTTATGAATAATTTAGAATAAAGGGATATAATTTATAATTGACAAATGTAAATAAGTATAGTAGAACATGTCAATATTAAATGCTAGCTAGTTTCAGATTATTTAATAGAAAATGCAAATTATTTCCAAGGAAAATTAATTTGTCTCACAACAGGTTCAAACAAGGATACTACTGGCACAAAAAGATATAGTAAAAACCTACAATATATTTGGGATACATAGTTTATGCAGAAGGACAAGTTTATGTAAAGCTGCCAAGAGAAAGCTGAAGAAGTGGTTATGCTGTGGTGTAACCTCTATATGTAGTACAACCCTTCTTTGCCATATGGGTACCATATGCCTTCTGCGTTACTTTGCCTGAGTTCTTATAGGTACACTATCAATAACAATATATGCAAGGCTGAAAAAAGACTCACATGCATTCAGTTAAGCCTATTATCCTGCAATAGTGATCCAGAGGAAGGCAAAAAAAAACATGACGTAGAAGCAACTTTTCCTCCTATGTGCACAAAAAAGCGAGTCTGATAGAACCATCGGTTCCCTATGATGTATTCACATATTCATTTTTTACAGGCACAAAATCTTTGCACCTCTGTGCAGCCGCAAGATCCGTGTTGTGCGTAAAATATTCATCACTGAACACTGTGACAGCACCATCACAGTGTTCAGTAACAAGGGGACTCCCGTGTGGACAAAGTAATCCCCTGCTGTGGCAGAGGATCATGATCTTCTCCCAGTGCTTTCAATGGGGCCGACGCTGCAGCCAGCCCCATTGAAAGTAATGGGGTGCAGGCAACCCCGACAGATTTTCGGGGAAGGGCATGAAATATAACCCCATTCTCTAAAAATCATTACTAGCTTGTGTAAAAAAAAAAATAAAAAAATAAAAAATATATATATACTCACCTCTCTGCCGCTGTACTGAATCAGAGGCAACTTTCAGCTGTCATTCAATAGCTGAGTGTTGTCTCTGATTGGTCACAGTGCTCAGCCAATCACAGGCAGCCCTTTCAGCAGGCGGGGATTTTAAATCCCCGCCTACTGAAAGCACTTCAGAGCACTGCAGTGAGAAGACCTGGCTGAATGCGCCTGAGCCCCAGCAGCTGTGGAGAGGTGAGTATATATATTTTTTTATTTTTTACACATTTTAGGGATGATTTTCAGGGAAAGGCTTATATTTAAAGCCCTTCCCCGAAAATCACTGCAGGGCTTGCCAGCAGGCCATTGCTTTCAATAAAGCTGGCTGTACTGCCGACTCCAATGAATTCAATGGGAGAACATCACGCTCCTCCGCCACAGCTGTATCAGAGGATCGCGATTTTCACTGTATGTTCCTAATATGGTCGGCGCTGCTGTCACATCCAGGGGTTTCACATCCAAAAAAGACGGATGCCGCAGTTACCTGCGTTTTAAAATCCGCTACCCTATATTTACCGCTGCGCATTTTTGTGCACGGGTAAATATCGGGCATATGACCACTGCCCTTATAAAGCATTGGCTCTTATTACATGTGGATCGCAAGCGCAGGTAACATACGTAAATAAAAACGCCCGTCTGACTGAGCCCTAAATAATGCAATATTTAGATGTTTTGGGCTTTTAAGAACAAAACCAAACCAATTATGTTTATTTTTCATAGTTTTGATTTTTATGTGAAAATTGGAAATGTTTTTTGAACTGATGAGATTTTTATTTTTTGTAATATTTAAAGTTTTGTTATGAAACTTATTTTTACCTTTTTTTTATCTAGAGAACTTGAACTTGGGATCTTCTGATCGTCTCAACAATACACTGCAATACTACAATATGAAGTACTTTTACCTAGCACAGCGAAAATCAAGGAAGTAAACAGAGGTACCATTTAGAAATCACTACATCCTAATTGTACCTTTGAAGCTATAGTTTTATTAATTCTCAATAAAACACACAACACCTGTTGTAGATACATAAACATGGACAATCTGATGTTTAAAAGCTATAGATGTACAGCACTGTGTAAATGTTTTAGGCAGATGTGGAAAAATGCTGCAAAGTAAGAATGCTTTCAAGATAGAATTGTTAACAGTTTTTTGTCAATTAACACAATGTAAAGTGAATGAACATTAAGCCCCATTTACACACAGCGATTATCCCTCAAAATCTGGTCAAACAATGTCTTTAGAGCGATAATCCTTGCATGTAAATGCTACCATTGTTTGCTTTTCGGCCAAACGATGATTTTTAGTTCAGCATAAAAACTGCTGTTTGGCCAGCCAGCTGATAGCAGGGACTGCACGCTGTGATTCTCTACGGGAGCGCTGATAACATTGTTTTCAGCTGCTGTCCCGCAGGAGAATAATGGACCTGTATGCAGATAACAGACCACCTGCTGTTATCTGCATACAGCAGGGAGGCGCGCAAATGAAGCTAATAAGCCAGCCGACACATCCACAGCTCAGAGTGAAGACGCCACACAGGTAAGCCGGAGGTCACTGCAGGGGCACAGGGTTGTATCCCACTGTGAGAATCTCGCAGTCTGAATCTGACCTGGCTGTCTGCATTTGGTCTTACCTGTGCTTACATATCTTCAAACATTATAGGAAGGCACTGGAGATGTGTGACTGGCACACTATTCTCCCTAAATACACCCTTGCTCTGCACCTGCCCTAATAAGAGTTTTTTCCATACCATGGTGGCTGACCACTAGCAAATTACTTGTTATACCCTCATATGCTAATAATTCAAATTTTAATTTCCACCATTTCAATATGTTCCTCCACCAAAGAGATTTTTTGGGTTGATCAGAGAATTCATCCATCATAGAGCTCCTTGGGGTATTCTGGGATTTCAGTAGATATCATGACTATCCCACTCAGAGATAGGGATGTCTAGATAGTAGACATATCTGCCACTGACTATTGGTGGGGTATTTAACTATCACTTATAACTATCCATACATTGGTTCAACCAATGCCATTTGTCAGAAACATCCATATCATCTGAATGCACATTACGTACAAACCTGCTGTTTTGAACATGCCAGATCTCCATAGATATGCTTCAGCAGTGCCAGAACTCTTAAAGATAAGTTGATGTTCAGAAACTAAAGGTAGCTGGAATGTGGTTAGACCATCATGCAGTAGGGATATGTAAATACAGTAACTGTATTGATTGCTCATTCAATAAACACGTTAAAAAGTTCAGGAGTCAGGAATTGTGAAAAATTGAGTTTCAATGAATGTAACTAAGGTGTATGTAAACTGCATATGGTAAACTACCTGTAATGACAAAAGTGTACTGAGAAAAATAAGAGTGGACAGATATTTTCTGCCCAAACGAAACCTCAATTTGTCACTGAAGACAACCTGGTTCCACTCCATAGTCTACAGTTTTGTTGTTCACGACAGCACTGTAAACCAAGGTGATGGTGGGTGGAAGGCAAAGGCAGTATATGCAATGGGCACTGTAAGACCAAATGTCCTTTAGCCAAGCCTCTGAAAATGGTTCAGACAGAGGGGCCTGCAACAATGGTGCCACCTGTCTCTGGACGGTGGACAATGAAAGAGTTGGAGCTGCTCAATCTTGTCGGATGATTAGACGATCCTCTCTGCTGGTGGTCTGTCAAGAGTATTCTGAGTTCGGTCACCTTGTGTACATGCCCTCACACAGAGTCAGAATGGCCCAGGTGGTGAATAGTTTGTCAATACGACCATCCAGCTTCTCACATTCCAATAATGCCCCCCTCACAAACTGTTAACTGGACAAAATCTCTTTGATTGCATCGTAGAGGCGTCTAGTGGTCAACAAGCTTTACACAAGTTGAAAAAGAGGTCAACGCACAGAAGTAGCCTTCCAGGGCCTCAGGTGGCAAAACCGTTCCTCACGCCACAACTCTAACCATTTAGATACCTGTCTTTGATGTAACTACATGCTGAATTTTGTAGCAAAAGGACAACTCCTAGGTGCTTGATTTTATTTACAAAGACTGCGTGTTTGTTGGTGTGTGTATTTATATTAAACTTTGCTGAGTACATTTTTGCCCAAGAGCCGTAAGTGCTACCCTATACTGGACAGTTTGTGCGTAGAAGAATCTTTCTTGCACAAGGCTCTTGGATTCATAATTTTACAAGGTATATTCAAATGCATTTTCTGCACAATAAAGCTTTCAATCCAGGAAATATTCAGATGTATGACGGAAAGAAATAGAACATTGATTCCTACTACAATCAATAATGGCCAAATACATCAAATCCAATTTAACTTATTTATATAATTTGCTACAGAAAGTTGAGATGCATTAAAATAACACCTGTCTGCAATTTAATGAAAAACCTGATTTTGCATAATGCTACATATATTTATGTGTGATATTTTACTGATCTGAAAACTTAGTGGGAAGGAAACTAAAAGTGTGGGCAGGTTTTAAATACAGTAGTAAAAAGGGTTTTACCATGATAAAACTGGAGCATTCTCTTGTCATGTGAGCTAGGCTGAAAAGTTAACTAATTAACCTCTGTAACCTTAAACTGTGGACGTGATTTATTTGTTGCTCTTCTGTGGACGTTGGGTCTCCCAGTCTCCTATATATTGTGGTTGATGTTCTATGCAATAATGAACTGGATGTTTACAATAACTTATTTTTATTAATTTTCAGGTTATAAATAATTTTAAAACGAAGAAAAATCAACTTTTAGTTATATATTTTGGTAATGTCACATAATAAAGAACTATAGGAACGTTTCTGCCTTAATTGACGACGCTACCTCCTCTTGTACCGGTCTTTTTGCAACTAAAACAAAAGCTACTGAGCTGCTTGGTCGCGGGGAAAACGGGGAAGTACGCGATTCTCGGAAATCTAGAATAAGGAGGGGTCTGTGAGACTCCACAGTTAAAGGTTAATCTTCATTTTTTGATGCAAAGTTTGCAGTAATAAATTAAAGTGTTAGCGCTAGTATCTATATTGTACTTGTGATATCTTTGCACAGGAGTACAGGGTCCTCTGATGTTAAAAGAGAATTTATAAAAATATTTCCTGCAGAATTCTAGCGCTACTTATACAAAAATTTGTGATTTGTTTGCCTTTTTACACCATCCTCTCTATCTTTCTGAGGGGGGCTTCACACGATCCTGTTTTTGTGCGTGCATACACGCGCACAAAACACGCTTCTATTAGAACCAATGCATTCCCTATGCTGGGTGCACATGTCCATGTTTTACAGGTGCGTGCCTGTAAAGAAAGGATATGCATGCACCATAGGGAATGCACGCATTGTCTTCAATGGAGCCGCGGCACCCCTGAATTGTTTTTCAGGGAAGAGCTTTACCTATAAGCTCTTCCCTGAAAAAGAAGAACTTTAGTGTAAAAAAAATAAAGAAAAATACTTACCTGTCCGCCGCTGCCGTGTCCCCTGCGGAGATAAAGAACATATCTGTCACATGCGGCAGATGTTTCCTTCATCCCCACGAGGAAAAATAATTCCCTACCAAAGCTGTCACAGATGACAGCTGCGGTAGGGGTCCAGCTGCCGGCATCCTGAAATTGTTTTTCAGGGAAGGGCTTTAAATATAAGCCCTTCCCTGAAAAACAAGAGAAAATGGTGATAAAAATTAAAAAAATAAAATACTCACCTTTCTTCAGCTGCCGGGGCTCAGCGACATCCAGCCGGCTCTTCTCTTGCACTGCTCTGAGGAGTATTCAGCAGGTGGGGATTTAAAATCCTCGCCTGCTGAATGGGCTGCCTCTGATTGGCTGAGCGCTGAGACCAATCAGAGGCAGCTCTCAGCTATTAAATGACAGCTGAAAGCTGCCTCTGATTGGTCCCTGCGCTCAGCCAATTAGAGGCAGCACTCACCCATTCCTGAATTCATTTATTTTTTTTACACTAAAATCCTTGTTTTTTAGGAAAGGGCTTATATGTAAAGCCCTTCCCTGAAAAACAATTCAGGGGTGCCGCAGACCATTGCCTTCAACGGAGCCACCAGCAGTAGCCGCGGCTCCATTGAAGCAATGTACGGACCTTCATACACGCGTGTTTTTGCGCGTACATAGGTGGGCACCTATGTACGCACAAAAACACACTAGTGTGAAGCCACCTTGAAAGTGGGTAGAGTTTATTGGAAGAGGGCAGTAGCTACAACAGCCTGACAAATTTACTATTATTTATGCCAGAAACTGGTGTAAATTATATTCAAGTCTATGCCCACTCATGCGCCACCTAGATTTGGCTCTCTGGTGCACCAACAGTTAGAGATGTATATACCTCTTAATAAATGTTTTGCATCTTACTCCAGTGGACATTACTAAGAGGGACATATAAAATGCTGGTTTTAGTAAATGGACTCCACGTTTACATAATTCTGTTTACCGTATATGGTATTTTAATCATACAGATGTCCCCAGATGGAGCTGTTCCCTATTATACCAATGCTACAATGCAAACTAGTGAAATATATAAAAAATCCTTCTATATGTGCCCCAGCAGATCTGCCATCCCCCTTTTCCTTCTCATTATCAGGCCATCCTTTCAGCAGTGGGAACTCTAAGGCTTTGTTCACACGGGACGGATTTGCTGCAAAAATTCTGTGTGGAATTTCTGTGCGGCAAATCCTCCCGCGGCTCCTAATTGCAGGATTAGCCAGCCATGTGGACGAGATTTTGCAAAAACCTCGTCCACATGGGGTGGCCAATCCGTTGCGGCAAAGCCGGGCGGAACCGGTGATTTGACGCGGAACTGACAGCCGCAGCATGTCAATTCTTTTTTTTTCATTGAGGCCTCACTCCTTCCTATGGGGAGAGATAGCCGCAGCAAAATGCCGATGGCCCAACAGCTCCAAAACCCATGGCGAAATGTCGCGGGTTTTGAAGTTGTGGCTCTCCTGCAGAAATATTGCGGCTTTTTGGTGCGGCCAGTCCGTGAGATTTTTGCGGGATTTCCATCCTGTGGGAACCCAGCCTTAAAGTATGTTCCAACAACAGCATCTACATTGGATTATTCTGTGAAAATTCCACCTCTAAATCGGCAGCAGAAATGAAGCTCTATTTCTGCCACAAATATGCAGATTTAACCCTTTTCCATGGAGAAAATCCATGGGAGGATTTCCTGACATTTTCCATATAGATTGGGCATCAAGAAGTGATGTCACATGACCATACAGTGCGGATTACCATGAAAAGCAATGGGATATGAATTTGACGTAAATTTGATACAAAATTCACGTGGATTTGATGCCCTTAAGTCTGCAATACTAAAATGCCATGTGAGTATATCCTTATCCTAATGCTATGTTCCCACAGAATGGAAAATCCACATTAAATTTGCTGAAAATCTGTAGCGGCAAAGGCACTTTTTGTCATGGATTTCGGTGTGTGTATTCTACAAATTTGCCTCAGATTTTACGCTGTGTATAAGCTACAGTATGTTAAATGCTTTTGTATAACAAAGGGTGAAATTTGCTGTGAAAATCCACAGCAAACCATTGACATGCTGCAGAGATGTACACCAATTTCCAGATGGATTTCTTGTGAAGTTTTTCTGCAGCGTCTGATGAAATTTGTTTAAATCTCATCCATTATTCTGATACTGCAAATTTTCCATGTGGAATTTAGCAAGGAAAATCCATGGCATTTAAGCCCTGTGTGGACATACCCCCCACGCTTATTTGCATATTACCCAGAGGAGCATAAATGGCTTTATAGATCTCCTCACTCACCTTCGAGGTGCTCTCCCTAAGGAGAAAAGTTAGCGTTCCTGACCAACATACCCTCTGGCATGCCCAATTGTCTAAGCTGTGCCGCTCAATCATCTAGCAAAAATGGGAGGGATAAGGAGAAGACTGACACTTGTGTTTCAGCAAGACACTTTTTTTCAGTAACATACGGAAAATCCTGCAGACTGACAAACAGTTTATCCTCAGATTATTTCTATCATTCATTACAAGGCTTAGTCTTCCGTTAATATTAAGCCTATATGACTTTCATATCCAGTAATAATAATAATCTTTATTTGTATAGCGCCAACATATTCCGCAGAGCTTACAAAGACAGGGGGAATACAGAAGGCCAAAAGTACAAAAATTGCAGAACCACGGTTACATGTAGTAATCAATTTAAGGAAACAGTAGGGGTGAGGGTCCTGCTCCAACGAGTTTACATACTACAAATAATGGGGTGATACAGAAGGTAAAGGGGCAGGAGATGTGCACAGTATGGCAAGGTGGAAAGTGAGGGATGTTATACACATAGACAATGGTCAGACATTAAACTATGTGACAGCAGAAACGGTGTGACTGTGGTGGTGCAGTTGATGGTGGCTAGCAGGGATTGCAGTCAGTAGGTCAGGAAGCATGTTATCATGCAGCATCCAGAGGGGTTTGGTTTAGGAGAAATGGTATGCCTCCCTGAAGAGGTATGTTTTGAGAGCACGCCTGAAGTTTTGTGAGTCATGGATTGCCTGGATGGCCTTTGGTAGTGCGTTCCAGAGGACTGGTGCTGCTCTGGAGAAGTCTTGGAGGCAGGAATGAGAGGTTCGAATTAAAGGGACACTCAGTCTGGTTTCATTAACAGAGCGGAGGGCGCGGGCTGGGTGATGGATTGAGATGAGGGAGGCAATGTAGGGCGGCGCGGCACTGTGAAGAGCTTTATGGATGAAGGTAGTGAGTTTAAATTGAATTATGTATTTAATGGGTAGCCAGTGCAGCGACTGGCACAGGGTAGAGGTGTCCGAGTAGCGACTCGACAGGAAGATGAGCCTGGCTGCTGAATTCAGGATGGATTGGGGATGGTAGAGTCTAGTGCAGGGGAGAACAATCAGCAACGAGTTGCAATAATCGAGGCGAGAGTGGATAAGGGTTACAGTGAGCATTTTTAGCGAGTCCACTGTGAGAAAAGGGTGGATTCTTGCGATGTTCTTGAGGTGCAGCTGAGATTGGATGTAGGGGGTAAAGGAGAGATCGGCGTTGAATGTGACCCCAAGGCAGTGGGCGTGCTATCTAGGAGTTATGGTAGTGCCACACACTGAGATGGAGATGTCAGGATGAGGTCGGTTAGTAGAGGGCGGAAACACCAGGACGTCAGTTTTTGAGAGGTTCAGTTTTAGGTAGAGAGATGACATAGTGTTAGAGACAGCAGACAGACAGTGATGTTTTGGAGGAAAGGTGCAGAGATGTCACAGGAAAAGGTGTTCAGCTGGCTGTCGTCAGCGTAGAGGTGGTATTGGAGACCAAATCTCCTGATGGTTTGTCCAATAGGGGCTGTGTAGAAGAAGAAGAGGGGGGAGCTGAGGACCGAGCCCTGGGGGACCCCAACAGCAAGGGGAAGAGGAGGGGAGGTAGAGCCAGCAAAGGAGACGCTAAAGGAGTAGTTAGATAGGTAGGAGGAGAACCAGGAGAGAGCTGTGTCCTTTAGGCCAATGGAGCGAAACATACTGAGGAGGAGTTTGTGGTCAACAGTGTCGAATGCTGCAGAGAGGTCAAGGAGGATCAGTAGGGGGTATACCTTGATTCCTCTGGTGAAATGGTTGGCTCATTTCTCTGTGAATTTAATAGATGCCATTACACATATTAAATGAAACGTAGAAGCAACAAGATAATAAAGGTAAGTTCCCTAATTACATAATTTTGAAAAAGTTGTGTACATCCAGCAAGTTCAGCCTTTCCCCAACCTAGCTATATGATCCAGAAGTGGGCAAACAATATCGTCAAGAACATTAAAAAATATTTATAATATTATTAAACAGGAATAGGTTCAAACTTTTTAAGAATTTTGCATTGCTATTTATTTTGGAGATTGGATGGGACTTCTAGCAATGAATGGCTGCCAAAACTTTATATTGTGCATGGGTCGGTGTATATATATAGCAAAAGGCAAAAGTTTTATGCAGGTGTGGAAAGCATTCTGCAAAGTAAGATTTTTTTTTTAAATATAAAAGGTGTCTGATTGACTCCAAAATTTTTGTTGCAGCAGTACAACGACTCCAAACATGAAGCCAATGTCCTAGGAAGTGATGCTATGGCCCCACAGAGCCCTGATCTCAACATCATCAAGTCTGTCTTACATGAAGAGACTGAAGGATTTGAGCAGGCCTACATCCATAGAAGATCTGTGGTTAGTTCTCCAAGATGTTTGGAACAACCTCCCTGCCAAGTTCCTTCAAACACTGTATGCAAGTGTAGCTAGAAGAATTGATGCTGTTTTGAAGACAAAGGGTGGTCACACCAAATATTGATTTGATTTACATTTCTCTTTTGTTCCTTCACTTTGCATTTTGTTAATTGACAAAACATTATTAGCACTTCTATTTTTTAAAGCATTCTTACTTGGCAATATTTTTTCCACACCTGCCTAAAACTTTTGCACAGCATGAACATGTAGTGACTACTGAAGCTGACACAGAGCAAACCCACAATACTCAAATTTTAAAAAATCTACAACCAGGAAATAAATACAAATTGGAAAAGAATATATTATATCATCTTGAAATGAAAGTAGTGGGAACTAACAATGGACATGGTCTGTATCCTGATCAGTAGAGTAGGATGTCTTGTATAACTTCTGCTCATGACCAATCAGCAAAGTAAAGAGGAATGAGATACTGAATGGCTGACATAGACAAGGAATCCCTCACTCCGTGCCTCCTACTAGCATTAGGGTATCTTCCTACAGGTTGGAAATTCACAGAATTTACTATAAAATCTCATCCACACGGTGTGGTATTGACATCCAGTGCACATTTTCATTGAATCATAAAATGGTAGAGCTGGAAGGGACCTCCAGGGTCATTGGGTCCAACTCGCTGCTCAATGCAGGATTCACTAAATCATTCCAGACATATATGTCCAGCCTTTGTTTGAACACTTCCATTGAAGCAGAACTCACCACCTCCTGTGGCAATCTGTTCTACTCATTGATCACCTTCACTGTCAGAAAGTTTTTTCTAATATTTAATCTGTGTCTTCTCCCTTTAAAGGAGACTATTAAGTCTCCTCTCAGCCTTCTTTTTTGCAAGCTAAACATTCCCAGGTCCTTTAACTGTCCTCATAGGACATGATTTGCAGACCGCTCACCATCCAGGCAACTCTTCTCTGAACTTGCTCAAGTTTGTCTGCAATTTTAATTTGTTAATTTATGCTGAGCATTTCCAGTGCGGGTTCCACCTCTTTAAATGAAGGAGTGAAATCTGCATAAAAATCCACACCAATGGGTGAGAATTTGGTGTGGATTTTTCCACATCAGTTTTGCTGTAGATTTTTTGCTAAAAATCCACAGCAAATATGCAACATGGAAACATCCCCTTATGATAGCACATGCAATTATTAATAACATGGTTTCACTCACATGATTTGAAAATATTTGTATAAAAATTATATTTTGCTAATAGCTCCACTTCTATTGAGACTTACCCATGTGGTCTGTCAATATTACTAACTATAGACACAAAAATGCATACTACTGCATTCCCCTGTAGTTGTTGGTTGTTCATTCATATAATTAGCTTTATATAACCACTAATTGAAATCACACACTGCTTACTCACAGTAAAAATAAGCTTTACTGGTAAAAAAAATTCTAAAATTTCCTATTCAGAAACTATTTTAGGCAGTCTTTATTAAAATCTAATTACGTATGAGTTAAATATTTTAAGTTGTAAACACAGTTTTCGCTGGTGTAATACTGTAGATATCCCGGCTACATGAAATTATAGTTTTTCATCAATGAAAACAAGAATGGGTTGTTTTCTTTAAATTCATATTTTAAAAAATCTTATAGTATAAGTTTATGTATCACTTTAGCTCGATGCTGGTGCTTATAATTAAATGTAAGATTATTTGTTTTTGTTGCTTTTTCTTTGAGAAACCCAGCTGGGACTGAAAATGCTTCTTCACCTAAAATACTTTTTCTTTTGTAAACCCCTTGAGTACTGAAAGATAATAGTATTTCTTGCATTATGATTAGGAAAGAAATAAAATATTTAAAATAGTGATAATAAAAAAACAATAGTATCAAAAGTAAACATTGAAACAGGCAAGCCCCAACCATTATAATAGGTAAATTACATCTATCGAACCAAAAAAAGTAAAGATAGCCCATTATCAAAAAATAATAACATATGCTCAAGAGGATAAACAGACCTGGAGTGATACTGAAACCCCTGAAGGCACAACATACATTAGTAATCAAGAGAGGCCATGCTGTGAGTACAGGGCAGTCTTCCCCCGCCCAGAAAGACATTCACACACCTTTTCATGCATAAAAAAGCACTTGTTTAACCTAAATCAGACACTCAGATGTCCTAAGTGGAGAAGTGTTTTGACTCTACTAGGACCAGGTATGCAGTTTTTAACCAAATATAATTACTTAATAAGCTGTTGTTCAAAAGGCTGCAGATGTTCCATAGAGCTGAGACTCTTTGTCAGGGCTCGAACCCCCAATCTCCTGCACTCCAGTTGGCAGCTTTCGCCACTAGGCTATTCAGGGTTTGGACAGTTCCTCTGCTGAAACCTAGCTTTGTTCTGTGTTCCTGCTAGTCAAGTTCCTGTCTCTCTGTCCTGGGCCCACCAGACCACTAATTAGGACTTCCTATAAACGCCTGCCCCTGACACTCCTTTCTTGCGTGATTATTGTGCTCTACTAGCCATTGATCAAGCTCCACTTCCGCCTGCTCCTCTACTATTCAACTAAGATCTTCTGATACCGACCCCTGGCTTCCCTTCTGACAGCACTACCTGCCTCCTCCATTTGTAGCACGATACTGAGACCTTCTGATAATGACCTCTGGCTTCCCTCCTGACAATGCAACACACCTCCTCTATTTGTACTGCAAACAAGATATCCCATTGCTGATTCCTGGCTCATCCCATGTGTTGGTGCTGTGAATCTATGCTATCTAACAACAGTATACACACTAGAAAATTTTTTTGGCCCTGCTGAGAGCGTACGCTATATACCAGTCTCTGGAGGCTGTGAATCTGCGCTATCTAACAACAGTATACACTGTTTTAAATTTTTCTGGGCCTGCTCAGAGCGTAATCTATATACCAGTGTCTGGGGGCTGTGAATTTGTTCTATCTAACAACAGTATACACACTGGAAAAATCTGTCTAGGCCTGCTGAAAGCGTAATCTATATACCAGTCTCTGGGGGATGGGATTCTCCGCTATCTAACAACAGTATACGCTGTTTCTTGTGTCTATTTTGGCCTATAAGTGTACACAAAATGACTAACATTTTGCATAGCATTTAGTCCAAGTGCTTTATTCAAAATGATGAAGACTAGGGGTGGCCAGGGTGAGAAGCAGGGCTACAGCAAATACCTCCCCTACTGTTCCCCACAGCACCTTCTCATGGCAAGCTCCTGTGCAGAGGGCTAGATGTTCAAAGTTCTGGAGGTTTTACAATGAGAGCACGGACGACCGACGAACAGTGGTGTGAAACCTGTGCCACACCAAAATCAGCAGGGGAGCCACCACTACCAGCCTCACCACCACCAGCATGCACAGGCATATGATGGCTAAGCACCCGATGATGTGGAACGAAGGCCATTCACCGCCTGTGGGTCACACCATTGCCTCTTCCACTGTGTCATATCCTGTCACTGAGATCCAATCCTCCTCCCAGGACGCAGGCACGAGTGTCTCCCGGCCTGCACCCACACCCTCACCTCCACGGTGCTCCACTGCCTCCACCAATGTGTCCCAGCGTAGTGTTCAGCTGTCAATAACCCAAGCATTAGAACGCGAGCGGAAATACGCGGCCACCCACCCGCATGCACAATCTTTAAACGTGCATTTTTCTAAACTACTCAGCCTGGAGATGCTGCCATATAGGCTAGTAGAAACGGAGGCTTTCCGGTACTTGATGGCGGCGGCGGTTCCTCGGTACTCGGTCCCCAGCCGCCACTATTTTCCTCACTGCGCCGTCCCCGCCCTACACCGCTACGTCTCACGGAACATAAACCGTGCCCTCTGTCAGAGAAATTCTGCATACAGCACCAATCAGGCCCACCCAACGCCCCGTTGCTGGCGGTAAAGAAGAAACACCACACACGGAGGTCTGGTATAGTTCCTCTCACGGGAAAATAACTGCGCACTTTATTACAGATTACATGGGGCTTTATACTTCTTGTCACGTCACTAGAAATGTGTAACTGTTCTTATTGGCCCAAATCCACCGCATAACCATATATGTGATGTCCGCAGTTCTGCCTGAGGCAGTGTTAGTCATATACATGGTTAAGCAGTCGTTATCTTGAAATGGCACTTCTGGGAAAACAGCCAAGCACGCGGCCTTCATATTCGGTTCTGTTTCATCTCTGAATTTCTGGACACATCTCTCTCAGCCTTGCAAAGCCTTGGCATATCTGATATGATTTTTAAGGCTACATATTAAGTTTTTTTCATTTTAGCATTGCATAGAACTTGCATAGTGGTATAAAAGCATAACAAACATATGGCAATATATACATATACCCTCACAAACCCCCCTAAAAACTTAATATGGAGATCGAGTACCAGGCCACGTACTCTCCCTCGCGTCAGGGTATCCCCACTGCCCGTAAGGCCCTACTCCTAGGAGGGAGAGATCCCTACCTCACCTCAGAAGGAGGCCATGGATTCCCTGGGCTCATTTTCTGGGCATCAATACCCTCTATCTGTACAAGTTAACACCCCACAGAGTGCGCCCTCGCTGGAACCTATGGTCTTCTACACTATCCCTAGGCAAATGGGAAATCCACTGACAGTCCATCTTAGAAGACCGAGGCGGCGCAGTACTAGTCCATCTCTCCACATCTTTGGTAACGTACGGTGGTTGGCATTATCAGGACTGGCTCTTCATCTTTTTCAAACAAGGGAAATGTTGGCGTCACATTGTCCAATCCCTTACTCATACTCTTTTTGATCAAGGGGATAATAATTTATCCAGTCTACATTCTTGTAAACAGTGACAATAGCAAATAAGGACTGCTTTAACCTGATCTCTGGCCTTAAATTCATCTGGCACCCCCCTTGAAACTCCTATTGCATCTATGTATACATGTGGATCAAAGCTACCACATGGAGCCTCAACTTCTCTCTTAGTATGATGCGCTGTTGCATTCTCACCCTTAGTGTAGTCTTCATATTGCACATTTAATTGTATTAATTTGTTCTGATCCCTGAAACAGGGGGCTAGTGTACAGTAGTCAAAGGTGCCAGTGGCTATGTGTGTTAGAGGAATTGTACCACAATGTCCCTTCCCCTTCATATTCTCCAGACCAGGGGTTCCAGTTTCCCTTCTTTCCTGCCCCTGAACGTGTGACGGCCACCTCTGCCCAGGTTCCCCACCCTGCCCATAGCATGTAACGGATATGCAGGATCATGAGTTCTGTGCTCCGGGACCCAGGGCCTTTTTGCAGTGCGAGGCGTGGATCCACGCGGGCTTTCCTTCTAGCCTGACTGCAGTCGAGGTGGTGAGCAACACCTGGTAGGGACCTTCAAACCGGGTTTCTAGTCCTTCTCTCTCAAACTTTTTCACATAGACCCGGTCACCTAGTTTTAGATCGTGACACTCGTCTGTAGGACCTGGGAGAGAAGCAGAGACTGCAATATGCGTTACTGACAATTCCTTGGAGAGGCCTATGACAAAATTAACAATAGAATCATTTTCCAAGCTCAGCTACTTTGGCATGTACCCTCCTGAGAAAAAAAACTAATGGAAGGCACTCAATCCAAGATTTGCCCGTTTCCTCTATTGCCTTTTGTATCTTAAATTTCAGGTGAGCCATCATGGGGCACAGGGACCGTGGTAGGCAAGTTCTGTTCATTGTTCGCCATACGCCGTCCTGTTCTCTTGCTACCATTTTTAATTCATTTTTCCTTCTCTTCCTTGCTGGCTTGTAACTGTAAAGTCCTTAGCATATCAAAGTCCAAAGTTTTTATCAATGTTCAAAGTTTTGTCAATGTCCAAAATTTAGTCAATGTCCAAAGTTTTTGTCAATGTCCTCTTTTCTTCTTTTCTTCCACGGCTTGAGGGACGCTGCCTTTGCTGTGTGGTATGGGAGGGTGTTGCCTCTTGCTTCTCCAGTGTAGGAATTGATGTGAGCTCTCCACTTAGTCAGGTAGTAGTAGGGCCTCCATGAGACTCTGCACCGCTGCACCATTCTTAATTGGCTGTCCTACTGAGGTAAGAAACTGTCTGGCCTTCCATATTGTGCCGTAATCATGAGCTATGCCAAATGCATACTGGGAATCAGTGTAAATGTTTGCCGTCTTACCTTCCACCACTCTACACACCTCAGTGAGGGCCTTCAGTTCTGCTTCTTGTGCTGAGACATGCGGAGGCATTCTGCTTTTAGGACATCTTGTTGTGTAACCACTGCATATCCGATGTGGAGTCATCAATCCTCACCCTGGGACCATCTACAAAAAGCTCAAAATATGCATTGTTAACAAGGGGTTTCAGTAACTTTTTAAAACTTAAATTTTCTTGTTGCATCACTGCTAGACAATCATGCTAATATTCTATTTCAAATAGATCAGAATCTTGTTGCAAAAAATTAAAAAATAGCTGATCTGCAATACCTTGATCACCTACTCCTCCTCCTCCCCCCTTTTGAACCAGGGTACTCAATTGGAAGAAGAGTAGCCAGGTTTAAAGTATTACAACATTGAAAAAAGATGCTATGAGGCACGAAGAGGGCTGCACCTAACAGACCAGAGATTAAGTGCTTGGGTTGCACTTGTGTGCATATGCTCTGGATATCATGAGGGGTGAGGACTACTAGGGGGTAGTCCAGAACCGTAACCTTGTTCCCCTCGCAGAAGTCATGGAGCATGCGGTAGGTGTCCACATGGATACCTCTTTGTGCCTTTTCTTGACTGGAAAAGAAAGGTGTTTGCAAATCTCCCACTTGTCCATCACATCTCTTGTGGGAAACTAAAAGGATACTGTTCGACCCAGGAGTGTGTACCCTGATTTCAAACACATCATCATAGGGGGTACATTCAATTTCCCTATGCCTGTCTTGGAGGTGGCCAACAAATTGTCAGGACCTGTGGAAAACTGATTTTCTGCAGCGGCTGTCAGGGCAAACACATGAGCCGGATCCACCAAGAGAACAGTTAGTTTGCAAAATTCTTCTGAACTGGCACCTGAGGTCTCAACCCGTACCGATCCATCCGGTGAGAATTTGATGGATGCAGATAAGGCCTGTAAGATGTTAGCACTAATAACAGAGACATGAGTTACATCAAGGCAGAATAATCTACAAACATCTATCCATATTTGAAATGTGATATCCTTTAAGCAAATTCATTATTAATCTGATCCTGCCTGCAATGTCTTATCAAATTTGAGACAAAAAAAACTTTTACTGGCTGCTCAAGATTCTCACCCCCTCTTTTGTGAACAAGAGAGGGATGACCCATTACGTACTTTTACATCATCTAGCTCCACCCCTTCGATACTGGTCGTTTGCGTCCTTCTTCACACCTTCATTTAAACTTTACAGTCTGCACATCCACATCACAAACAAGTAAAGTCTTATGCAGAGGGGGCAGGAACACTTTTATCCCCAGTCAATACTTGCATCACACATTTTACATTCATCACAGCCTGAACACGGGTCATTAACTCTCATCCATCCATGCGCTCAAGTCTGCCCCGTGTGAAGCCGCCACTATTTTTCTCGCTGCGCCGTCCCAGCCCTACACCACCACAACATAAACCGTACCCTCACCAACGCGGTTACTGGGAAGGTCCACTTAACCACCGACACGTGGAGAAGAGCTGATGGGCAGGGACACTACATCTCCCTGACGGCATTGGGTTAATATGGTGGAGGCTGGGACCAAGTCTGATCCTGGGTCCGCTCACGTGCTACCCACACCGAGGATTGTGTGTCCTACCTCGGTGATGGTTTCTCCGGCTTATTATGCCACCTCCTCCAAACACCCCCATCCTCTTCCTCCACCACCTCCACCTCTCAATTACCATGTGTGAGCATGTCACCTGCAGTTGGTAGCTCGAGGCGCTGCAACACTGCCATGGGGAAGTGTCAGCGAGCCGTGCTGAAAATCCTGAGCTTAGGTGACAAGAAGTACACTGCCCAAGAGCTGGTACAGGGTTTGACGGAGCATGGTCGTGTGTGACAATGGGCGTAACCTGGTGGCGGCTCTGCATCTTGGCAGACTAACACTCATGCCATGCCTGGTCCACGTGTTCAATCTGGTGGTTGAGCGCTTTCTTAAAAACTACCCCCATTTGTCTGACCTGCTCAGCAAGGTGCGTCGCATGTGCGCACATTTCGGAAAGTCCACCACAGATGCTACCACCCTCAGGACACTGCAACATCGCTGCCAGCTGCCAGTGCACCGACTGTTATGCGACGTGCCCACGCGCTGGAATTCTACGTTGCACATGTTGGCCAGGCTTTAGGAGCAACGTACAGCTATTGTAGAATACCAGCTGCAACATGGCCATTGGAGTGGTAGTCAGCCTCCGCAGTTCTTCACAGAGAATTGGGCATGGATGTCTGACATCTGCCATGTCTTAGGAAACTTTGAGGAGTCTACACAAATGGTGAGTGGCGATGCGGCCATTACCAGTGTAACCATCCCGCTGCTTTGCCTGCCGAGAAGGTCGCTGCTAAGCATTAAGGCCAACAGTTTGCAGATAGAACAGGAGATGGGGGAATACGTCGCTTGATAGCCAGACCACCCTCATGTCTGTTTCTCAGCGTGTATTGGAGGACGAGGAGGGGCAGGAGTAGGGGGAAGAGACTCCATACTGCAGAGGGTACCCATGCTACTTCCTTCACATCTGTTCAGCGTGTATGGGCTGAAGAGAAGGAGGAGGAGGATCCCGCGAGTCATCCTCCTAGTGAGGACAGTGATGTGTTGCATACTGGGACTCTGGCATACATGGATGATTTCCTGTTAAGCTGCCTTTCCCGAGACCCTCGCGTTAGATGCATTGTGGCCCATGCGGATTACTGGGTGTTCACCCTTCTCGACCCACGGTATAAGGATAACCTTTCCACTCTCATTCCCGAAGAGGAAAGGAGTACAAGAGTGATGCAATACTACAAGGCCCTGGTGGAAAAGCTGATGCTAAAGTTCCCATCTGACAATGCTAGTGGTAAAGGACATTGTTCAGTGGGCCAACTAGTAGGGGAGATGCAGGGAACAGACAGCATGTCCAGCGCAGGCAGGGGAACACTCTCCAAGGCCTTTGCCAGTTTTATGGCTCTCCAGCCAGACAGTGTCACCACTCCCCAGTCTAGGCTGAGTAGGAGGGAACAGTGTAAAAAGATGGTGATGGAGTACATAGCCGACCATACCAACGTCCTCTGTGATCCCTTTGCTCCATATAATTATTGGGTGTCAAAGCTGGACACGTGGCACGAACTTGCTCTGTATGCCTTGGAGGTGCTGGCCTGCCCTGCCACTAGCATCTTATCAGAGAGGGTCTTTAGTGCTGCTGGGGGGATTATCACGGACATCAACTGACAGCACCGACAGGCTTACACTCATTAAAATGAACAAAGCCTGGATTTCCCCGGACTTCTCTTCTCCACCAGTAAAAAGCAGCGGAACATAAAGATTCCTTAAGCTGGGACAAGAGAACCATGCACTCTCTATCACCCCAAAAAAGTGGAGAAGTAGCTTGGTCTATCCTTCTCTGATCTTCTTCCTCCTCCTCCTCCTAAACCAGCATGTCAGCATGCTGAACAGCGAATTTTTCAAAGGGCCAAAAGGCTCTGTAAAAACTAATTTTTTTTGAGGGCTGCCTCCAGGCTCTGTTAGAAAATTAAGCAAGTACGAGCTGTATGTTAAAAAAAAATTTCAGGGTTTCACCTGCACTCTTAGTAAACAAATTTTTCAGGTGTTCGCCTATACTCTGGGTATACCAATTTTTCAGGGGTTCGCCTATACTCTTGGTACACAAATGTTTCAGGGGGTCACCTATGCTCTTGGTCCACAAATCTATCAGGGGTTTGTCTATACTCTTGGTACACCAATGTTTCAGGGGTTCACCTACACTCTTGGTACACAAATGTTTCAGGGGGTCGACTATGCTTGTTCTGCCCCACATAAACTGAAGCTACATAACATTCCATTCTAGGTGTTTAGTGGTTACAGCACCATCTAGCTGAGTTACAAATGTATTACAACTTGTTTTTCTATCATAAAGAGTGATGTATTATGGGTAGTGTGCAAGGCATTGTGGGAAGAAGGAACTTTCAGCCAGAACTTCCAGTCAGAGACAGACTTATCTTTGCTCTCTCCTCTTCAAAATCCACCATCTTTGTAAAAGCATATCTGGTAAGAAAACTACCCTTGTTTCAGAGACAGTATGTTATGCAGAGCTGTTCAGTGGTCAGTTGTGTTGTTACTCAGGGAGTTATAACTGTTTAGTTAGCCATGCAACACTATGTGTAGCAGCCATTTTGCCATGTACCTCCATGTTAATGTTATGTAATGTTTCCTATGCATCATACTTATGCAAACTATCTGTATTCTTATAGTTTTACCATTATCGACATTATTATCATAATCATCATCGATCTGTTAACCAATAAACCAGTCAGATTAAGAAGAACAGTTTGTTTATTTGGAAGACAGAAATGGTTAAACTGAATGTCGGACTGCACACTGTGTGAACGTGTAAGAAGACAGAACAATGCTCTTGGTCAACAAATCTATCAGAGGTTCACCTATACTCTTGGTACACAAATGTTTCAGGGGTTCGCCTATACACTTGGTACACAAATGTTTCAGGGGGTCGCCTATGCTCTTGGTACACAAATGTTTCAGGGGTACTCCTATGCTCTTGGTCAACAAATCTATCAGGGGTTCGCCTATACTCTTGGTATACAAATGTTTCAGGGGTTTGCCTATATTCTTGATATACAAATTTTTTAGGGGTTTGCATATACCCTTGGTACACAAATTTTTCAGGGGTTCGCCTATACTCATGGTACACAAATTTTTCAGGGGTTCGCCTATACTCTTCGTCAATAAATTTTTCTGGGGTTCGCCTATACTCTTGGTCAAGAAAATTTTCTGCAGTTCGCCTATACTCTTGTTAAACAAATTTTTCAGGGATTCACCTGCGCTCTGGGTAAAAAAATCTTTGGTTGTAGAATTCGTTGTTGAATTGTGGAGATGTGTAGAAGCGTATGTAAAATACCCTTAGTGTGTTTCCTCTCGATCCGCACTACATTACAAGACTGTACACATTTTACACTGTCTATTTGTGGCTTAAAACGTACGCAAAAGACCTCGCAGTTTGCGTAGCATTTTGACTCAGTGCATTATACAACATGAGGAAGACTAGGGGTAAGAGTCGAGAATGAGGACGTGGACGTGGGCGGCCGAATGAGGGTGTGGGCAGAGGCCGAGGTCCTGGGCGGGGTGAAACAGTGGCTGCTGCTGTATACACACTTATAAATAGACATGTGGGTGGTGTGGCTATCAAGCGATCGTGTGGCATGAGGACAGCTGAACGATGCGCTGGGAAAAATTTGAGTAAGCTGTGGACGCAGGCGGGGGATTGGACTGCAATGCCAGCATGTAACGTAGGAGAAGAGGCTGATGTGTCACCCGCAGGTGGTTTTTGGCCTTTGTTGCACCTAGTGTGGTGCTTAGCTAAGATGTGCCAGTTCGTGTGCCTTGCTGATTATGGTCTGTCCCAAGTAAATTGTTAGGGGGTGACCGCCAGGCTCTTGCCTTAATAGTGCGACCTGGGAGCTTCAGATGCATCCATGCATGCTGCCCCTGCCATTCCCTATCCGTTTTTGTGGTGTTTCCATGACTTTCTGATGTTTTCAAGTGATTCACACAACCTCCCCTAGGCGGAGCATGGGTCATCTTGAAAAATGCTCGAGTTTCCCATTGACTTCAATGGGGTTCGTTACTCAAAACGAGCTCTCGAGCATTACGAAAAGTTTGACTCGAGCAACGAGCACCTAAGCATTTTGGTGCTCGCTCATCTCTAATTAAGGGGCTTTAGCAAAAAAAAATTTAGGTAATTGCAGATAGGTACCTATCTATTTTTATAGTGCATACATATTCCGCAGCATTGTACATCACTTGGGGGCTCACAATGTAAATTCACCCATTACCATGCGTTTGTGTTTTGGGGTATAATCCGAATATTTAAACATAAAAAATGTGCTATTATATGGCAACATCACACTCCATGCAGCCATCAAAGTTCTACAATAGAGGAAATGAATTTGGAAAAATACAGGGGGTGGACAAAAACATTAAAACCCCTGACCAATTGAACCTTGTTGCTCAGGCAGATGTTCTCTTCTGCCTCGTAGCATCTGTGTCATATTACTTCCACTTAAAATCGGTCTCTACGTGTTTATTAATATAGTTAAAATTTAGTGGTAATATTGTGAAATATGATGTATAATCCTATGTAACTCAAGACATGTATTTTGCATGGTATTTCCATATTTTTGTCCACACTCTGTAATTCATTGTACACTTACTGTTGAACAAGTTTGTAATATTCACAGGGCCAGATTAAAGGGAGGGTACATGGTATACCTGCCCTAAGCCTCCACCACTAAGCAGAAATTGAGGTCACGACTAGTGATGAGCGAGCATTGCCCTGAGCGAGTACCTGCCCGCTCGAGAGAAAAGGTTCGGCTGCCGGCGGCGGGCAGGGAGCGGCAGGGGAGAGCGAGGAGGAGCGGAGGGGAGATCTCTCAATCCCTTCCCCCCCGCTCCCACTGCTCACTGCCGCAACTCACCTGTCACCCACGCCGGCAGCCGAACCTTTTCTCTCGAGTGGGCAGGTACTCGCTAAGGGCAATGCTCGCTCGAGCAATTGCCCTTAGCGAGTATGCTCGCTCATCTCTAGTTACGACCAGAGACAGTGCCATAATATCTTTATATCCATGTCTACACAGCTTTCAGAGCGAGGAGTTCATCCCACTCTGCGTTGCTGCAGCGGGTCTCATACAGCAAGTTTAGTCTCAGTAAACTGAAATACAGGCTGTGGCTTGGGTGGCCACAACCGTAGGGTGCTGGCTGGCAGTCATAGCAGGCCAACAGGAAATGCACCTGCCACAGAGCATTGAGTGTGTGTGGGCATTGGGCAGAAGGAAGACTGAGGAGTTAGGACACTGGGTGGCATAGCACTCATACAATAAGTACAGTAGATCCCTGAGCCTGTACTCCATTTTTTAGTCAACCACTGGCCTATTAACAATTAAAGGGATATTCCAGTTGCAGGATGAATTTTCAGGGTTTCACCCATGCATTGAATGGGTGAAAACTAATAGATCCTTGAGTGTCTGACTGATCCCAGAATGAGGTGTGGGGGGGTCATATTTCTCCATCCAGCCTCACTTTCTGGTTGCTTATCCTACATTATTGAAAGAAGGGCAGATCAGAATTGCACACTGCTGCTCCATTCATTTTCAAAGGGGCTATCAGAGATAACCAAGTACAAAGCACAAAGCTATCTTCGTCAGCCCCAGCAGTCAGACTCCCAGTGATCTATCAATTTTCACCTATCCAGTGGATGGAGGAAAACTTGAGAAATCATCCTGTTACTAGAGAACCCCTTTAATAACTTTTATTCACAGCGTTATGGGGTTAATAAAAATTAACTTTTATTTTGTCCATTAAAACTGTATATTCCCGCACACCAAAACTATTTTAAAATGAGAATGCAATCAAACAATAAACTTTAGTGTTAATTCAGTTCTTTTGTAGGTATAGTTGGCATACCTGCAGTTCACAGAATCATTAGTAGCACATAGCCAGGCATAGGTTAACAATGATTTAAAAACTTATGAAAAGAACCCTCCAACATGTTTCACCACTGGAATTGCGTCATCAGGAGTATCGGAGCTATTAGGACTGAGGGTGCCACAATGATGCATCATCTTTTACAAAGGGTATAACATACTTTAATATAGAGGCTTTTAACTTGGGTTCCATGGGCCCCATAGTGTCAATGAATAGATTTGAGATTGCCTTAAATGCTAAAAAGATGGTTAGCAGAATGCATTATCAATAGATATCATATAGTTTTTCATATTATAATACAGTTATAGAAATCTTTCAATATATTTCATGTTAAGCAAAATGAAATATTAAGAGAAGGGCTCGACATGATCCGCCCGACTGCCAATGGGTTTGTGGTACGGAAAAGGTTAAGAGAATTAAATATAACGTTTAAATAGATACGTAAAGACACGCCGAGGCGAAGTGGTGTCTACATCTCATTCACTCACTATTATAATGTTGCATCCCATTCTATTTCCCAGAATACTTCTTAACTATGTTAATAAAGTCTTTATTGTGTCTGCTTATAAAAGTTGCCACCATTCCCATTAGAAAGACTCTGTTTATTCATCAAACATTTACTGACAGTGACTGCTGGGAGCAGCTTCCTATTTCTACTCCATTACACGTTTGTGGCATAAAGTACATTAATTATAGATATATTACAATATTCAACTCATTGAGGAAAAATTAGATGATCAAGGCTCATTTTCTTTGACAATAAGCAAGTTAATGAAAATACTAATTACCTGATGATAAAGTGGAGCCTTCAGGATGGAATGCTTAGCATCTGTAGAAATGCCTGCTGTATGCAGCCTACTAAATGAATGGCAGCAGGATTATTTTCTCGCGAGCTACTGCACAGGTCATCAAGTGGCCTTTAACTTTAGATTTGGACCTCATGGGCACTTTGATTGCAGCTCTATATTCATTGTCCTTTGTACATTTTAAAGGAAATAAAGTAACAAACATAATGGGATGAACAAAGTCAATGAGTGTTTGATGCATTTTGTCTGAAAGTGTCACGACATCAGTGAACATTTAAAAGAATGAATCCAATTCTGTGTCTCTGTTTAATAATGAATGCTGTAGCTGTATAGATTAATTAAGAAATCTAAAATAACTGTACCGCTGCCAATAAAGGAATGGTTACCCTTAACTTTTGTCTTAAGAGATAACAGTGCTAAATAAATGGAATATCCTATCGTTTACAACAAATGATATCCTGTTAGAAAGAGATAGTGTAATATCAATAGAGCCAATGATATCCAATAGAAACTCATAAAACACTTTGTATTTATTAGACAAACTCCTTCTAATACAGTATTACATATTTGACACTTCATAATTTAAGTATGAAGAGAGTTACGTGATATTGTAATCTAGAATATATGCAAAACAAAACCTACAGAGATATAACATTAAGCCTAGTGTGCATGTGTTTGTTTGACATAGGTGTTACAATATGCAGCCATAGCTGCCGACTTACTTCCTCTGATGGCTTTGGCACACATGCTGTTCCCCTTCCTTGTAGATGCCGGCCCCTAGTGTCTCTGATGGCAATTCACAGGGGACACGAATGCATTGCATCCAGCCACACTGTTAAAAGGCCAGTGCGCTTAAACAGTGTATTCCCTCTCCAATCCCTATGGATGACTGGCCTATATCTGGTATCCTCCCCTTGTGGAGGGTATCTATGCATTCTTGTCTATTTAGTCTGCTTAAGGTGAGCTTTCAAGTTTGTTCTGATTTTCTGCTTCTTGACATCTGACTTTTCCTATGTTCTTGCTCCTGAACCTGGCCCATTACACTAACCAGTATGCTAATTGGCAGGTGCTTTTGTGTGCACAGCAGCACAGAAGGACCTGCCAATCAGCATCCAGAGGGAGGAGGGTGGGAGGAGTATGTATATTTGAATATGCATGACATATTCCAATGAAGTTTCAAAACTAAGATTTGCAAAGCCACTAAAGCAATTGGTATGTGACACCAGTGTACTTTCACTATACCCTTGTACCTGCAGCCAATGCAGCTTAAATAACTTTACAAATTCCCATTGAGCCCTACCATAGGCAGGGCTTAATAGGCATAAATGCATGGCAGGCCTTTGAGCCTTCACTAGGCCCCCATAATCATGTTGGAGGAGCTGACGGTCCAAGCTCAGCTCCCAAGCCCACTGCATAAAGCCCCCGATGGCTGACAGCATAAATGTATGTCTCAGTCATGAAGGAGTTTAGTTTTTCTTGGCTCATTAAAATTTAGTCATTTAAAGGAGCTTTGCAACCATCCACAAGGCTTAGTATATTTGCTTCTCAACTTCTCATCTTTCCAATACAATATCTCACCCTCCCCCCTTAAATTTCTCCTTTTTTCACTGTTCTAGTTCTGATGTTTCAAAAAAAAAAACCTATCATGGTATCTTGTTCATACTTATTTGATGACCTCTGGGTAGGAAGTGTTACTGAGGCTTTGGATCTTAATTCCCTCTTCTAGATTTCCTTGTGCTATCTCTAAACATTTTTCTGATTTCAATCCTGGAATAGTGGTTATTATGCCCTACGAGTGTACTGTTTAAGATAAGTGTAATTGACAAAGGTGTTATTAATTTAACGAGCAAACCCTTTACTTCGTATGTGCCGATCATCCATCACTCTCTCGCCATACGCAAGCCGTGGTGTCCTGCATCAGCAGTTTCATATCCAGTTTTAGGAGTTTCAGGGTGGAATTTTCATAACTTTGATTGCTCATTTACATAGCCAGCTTCTTGTCATGTGAAATAATAAGATTCAGCAGAAAATGTAAAATGTACACCTCTGAACTGTGTAATTATTATTGATGTAGTCTATTGATTTGTAACATAACTTTCATCTGGGAAAGTGGAGTTATTTCCTTTCTCTTCAAGACAGACTCTTTGGCATTCCCTTGAGTATATCACTTCATTTCAGCGAGTCGTTTGACTCCTGAGAGCAACTTCATATCATCATGAGCCATAATAGAGGCAACGAGAGTCTGAACTCATGGTGGGCCACTGGAAAAAAAAGGAAATCAAAACCTACAAACCATACAAAATATATGTTAGAAAATTCTAGTAACAGTAAATGAGGCCAAGAATATTAGAATTCATGAAGAACCAGGTTTGACCACCAGAGAACCATTCAGTGTATCAAAACATACTAATGCATAATTTTATTATTTTGATACGTTTACATCTTTTTCACATTTTTAAATGTTATTCCGCTTATCATTTTACTATACAATGTACATGAATAAACTTTATTGACCACACAATTCATGCAAATAAGAACCGCTCATTTCCTGAAACTATTAAAGCCATATGGTATATATTAATTTATGCCTCCTATGGATGAATGAACATGACTATAAAGTGCATTGGATAAATCTAAACATGTCTCGGCAATGCATGTGGTATTCTTCTGTATGAATGAGATGTTTTTAGCTCCATTATTTAGCTGATTTTAATTTGCCTTTTACATCAGATGTGCCTTATCGATTTCTCCTGTGTATGTTTTCATTCTGAATAATTTAGAGGCACAATTTTTATTCCATTATGGTCAATAGCCAGAACAAATTTTGAGGATAATCAATTGCGCCTTGCCTGACAATTACTAGTGTTGATATCCCCTGAAGTGAAGAAGCAGAAAAGCTTGAGGATAGAATGACACAACATTTAATCACAACCATCAACATCGGTTTATGTGTAAGTAATCTAAATCTATAGCTAATGTCTATAACAGATTCTAATTGTCACTTAAAGCTTTCACTCATACAGTAGTTTATGACACATAAGGATGAAGATATCAAAGCCGTTACATAGTAACCTTTTTGGTCTATGCTATGTTTGACAGGAAATACTGTCGTAAACTGTGTCTTAGGTATTAACCTTGACATGTAACGGCAAGAAGAAAGACAGACAAAGAAACATGGGAAAACACGTTAGTTGTGTTTATCTTCTATTTTTAGTGGTATAAAAAGAGGGCTTTATTTGTCCATAGGGGACATTCAGCTAGTTTAGCCTGACAACTTGAAAGAATTATGGCAGGAATCCATATTGAAGTCAGTTTTTTACTTGAGGACAATTATTATTTGACTTTAGTAATAATTTATTTGTTAAATTTTTATTGAAGAAAACATCTGTTGTCAAAAAGAGCATATACAACAGAAAGAAGAAAGATGGGAAGGCAAACCCTAGGGGTCAACGCTAGAAAATCATTGAAGGTCAACCGCACCATTTATGTGCCATACAGAACTGCAGTCTTGATTTTAAGGGTGAATTTCACATCGGAGACTTTTTTGTACTAGAGGGGTTCTTTCTACTAATGTAACGAAACAAATATTAAGGCATAGCTACTTTCAAGGTCATTTATTACTTCCACATCTGGTGAGAGGTACTACTGAATAATCTCTGTTTTTCTATTCTAACATTGTTCAAGTGGTGAAAAAATATTTTCTATTGTCTTATTTTTGAGTTTTTGTCTTTATCATCCTGATAGGTCAATTGGATTTGTATGAAACAGGCCTATATGTTAGTGTATAAAATTAGATGGAAAGCTCCACTAGGGACAAGGATAGATGTGAGTGACGACTATTGGTGCCATATAGATAATAAAAGTAAACAAACAAGTACAGTAGGTGATAGCATGAGTCCACCCTTGAACTTAATTCTGAATTATATATATTTAAGGCAAACCCATGTTATCACACAATGTAATTATTGTATTAGCTACTATGTATATATACATACATTGGTATATATATATATATATCAAGACGATGTTCAAAGGTATATACATACTGTGAGTATAAAAAGTCTACACACCCCTGCTAAAATCCCATGTTTTTGTCTTCTTAAAAATTCCAGGAAGGATAATTTAAGATTTATTCCCACCTTCAATGTGACCCGCTATCTGTACAATTCTATTGAAAAACAAATGGAAAAAAACACAACAATAATGGAAGAGAGAGAATTATCTTCAAATGCTAAGCGGTTTCTACTAGTCTTGTGTTGAGTTACAGCATGCCTTGTAGCCTGGAGCTGCAGTCACAATTTTTGACAGTTTGTCAAAAACCACACTACTAAAATACTTTGTTGAACTCCTATAATATAATCATTCCAGTTATATACTTCTATTGAAAATGTTGTTGCTTTACCACTGTAAATCACATTTGAAGGGGCTCTCTTCCAGCGTCTCTGCAATCCACTGTCTGTCATTAGGTACAGAGCTTCTGTATTAACAAGGACAAAGGGACATTTACTCACCAATAAGGGAAGGAGTTGTCTTCCCCAGGGTGCTCCCATGCACTTATAGGCTGCAGGATGACAGATGTACAGACACTGTGAAAATGATCTCTACAATTTCTGCCGCTGTTGAAAGTGTGTGTACATACATTATATTGGTTTTATTCACCATTTGGCCGCCTGCAAAAGGCCGGGTCGGATCCCGTTTTCTAACGCAATCCTATGGCAGCTTCCACATGCGGAAATTCTGCGGGAAATCCCACCGCGGAATTTCTGCCGGTGTGCAGGGGGCCTATGACTATCAGAATGATTGAATTGTCTTGGGACAGCAGAAGGTCAGGCATTCAGACATTGCTTCTTGGCAGCATGGAAAATTAGGGCAAAGAAGTGCAGGATGGGGAACTACTAGCAGAATGCTAGGCTTGCTGAATGCGAACTGCATTAAAGTGGATTGCAAACAGCAGGAAACAGAAAAATGGAAAAGACCACCTAAACTCAGAACTTACAGACATGAAACGAGGTGCAAATAGCAGCAAATGAATTAGAAGGAGAACTTGCTATATTTTAGAAAACATATTAAAAACTCAAGAAGGCTTTAATAACTAGTAAAATTATCAATTTACTCCGATAATAGGCCATAAAAAATAGTGTAACTCAAGATCAGTGAAAGATGATGCAAAGTATACATTTTGTCTCTTTATGCATATTGTAGCAATATACAGTATAAACTAAAAAATTGTGAGCCTTACTTTAAGTAATACAGCACTGGACTTTAGACAATATTTGTTGCAAAAAATGTTACAATTTTCTGTTAATTTTACGATTATACCAATACTAGTAATTATTAGGACATTATAGTAGCAGTGTTTCTGGTGGCACATCACACACACAGTAGATTGATTACCACACAAGACAAACACAGCTTGACTCCTCCCACAGCAGTGACATCACTGCAGGCCCTTTAGCCCACTGGATCTCTGTGGTGGTGGTAGGTCAATGTGTTCTGTTAGGACTACTGAGTTGTGTAGGAAATTATATTACCAGTGTTTCTGGTGGCGCAATGTGTCACATAGCTCTGCTACATAGTATATGCACACACACAGCTCTACTACAACCAACACATCACACACACAGCTTGGCTCCTCCCACAGTAGTGACATCACAACAGGTCCTTTAGCCAACCGGATCTCAGTGGTGGTGGTAGGTTGTTGTCTTCTGGCAGGACTACTGACTTGTGTCTTCTAAGATAATAATGGCTGAGTTGTATTCTCAGTGTGCTATTTTTATTTTCCCCTTTCAAGAGCTTGTGTAAAAAATAAAAAAAATATATACTCACCTGTCTGCCACTGCCGGATAGTCCTCCAAGTAATGTAGGAGTTATATTGATATTCAATAGTTATGTATTATGTAGATTTTATTGTTTATAATTGTTCTGACATTAATTTTCATATAGTATAATCTATATGTCAAGCAATAAATGCTGCTTGAGAAAGTAGCGCTGTGTGTCCCTGAAACGCGTTGCAATTGTATACATCTATAAAAAACTTGTGCAACAACTCTGCCTTATCTTAAGTTAGAGGGGAAAAAAATCCTTCCCGACTCCATAATGGCAGTCAGAATAATCCCTTGGATCAACGTTTGAAAGTTCCTACCTGACTGCAAGACCCGGATCAACAACCCTGCTGGTTATTTAATGTCTATATCCTGTAATATGCAAAAAAGGGAGACGGAATAATACCTCCACAGTGCCACCTATTGGAAGGCAGCATTCCTTCAAGCCAAAGTTAGACTCTTTATACAAGCCTTGTAACAATTACTGGGAATTAAAAGCAAAGCCAGACTCCATGTACAGACAGCTGTTTCAGGTTATTTGCCCTTCATCGGTGTGCAGCAGGAGTTTGGCTTTGCTAGTGAGAGGCCTGAGACGTGGTTCAGAAACGCTATCTTTTCTCCTTAGGAGCGCACCTAGATGGTAAATGAGGAGGCTCAAAAGGCCATTCATGCTCCTTGGGGTAATATGCAAATAAGGGAAATGGAATAATACCTCCACAGTGCCACCTATTGGAAGGCAGCATTCCTTCAAGCCAAAGTCAGACTCTTTATACAAGCCTGGTAACAATGACTGGGAATTAAAAGCAAAGCCAGACTCTATATCTTGTAATATCATAGCGCTCTGGAAATATATCTTGTCCCTAAACTCCTCCATCAATTTTGCCATTACAACATCCTTAGGCAGATATTTCCACAGTCTCACTGCTCTTACAGTAAAGAACCCCCTTCTGTGTTGGTGATGGCAGGGTCATGAGCACAGAGTCTTTCTGTTAGTACACGATGTGGTTCCCTACTACAAAGCCTGTACATTCCATGTACCATCACAGGGTGTTTTTATATGGCACCATAGTATAAGGGCATGCCTCTACAAGCAATGCTTCTAAGGTAAAATATTTGTGTAATACAACATCTGATGAAACAGGGCAGGTATGGACCTACTTGCAGCTGCAGTGATAACATCCCAGTACTGGCACATGTAATAGCTGCAGCCAATTACCAATTGTAGTATGTTTCAGTTTCAGCTGGTGGAGTGGCTGCAGTGGTCACATGTACCAGTGCTGGGATGTCATCACTATCGCAGGAAATAGAGAGTGGCAGGGTACGGGGCACTGTAGAAATAGTAGTGACGTGGGATAGAATGAGGTGAGTATGAGTTTTTTTGTTTTTATACCATGCTGGACATTTTTCAGGACAATTTTTTTCCTTGTTCAATTCCTTTAAGGGTTAAATGAGGTTTGTCTTCAAGTGGTTAAAAACCTGGTGAAATGTTTGTACCAGTTAGGAATTATGCACACAAATACCAATGTCATATGTCAGTGACACACTTCCACTGTAAATCTTTGTGCGCTTGCAGAACCATATCAAAGGCATGACCTTAATTTAACCCCTTAATGAACAAAAACTTTTTAGAGATTCAATGAATATGGTGGCTTTATGGGCCTAGTTTTGGGGGGGAGGGGCAACAAAAATAATTTTTTGCTGTCTTTTTTATGACTATTTTTAGATTATTTATTTTTATAGCTATTTTTAGAAGTTCTTTTCATAGAAAATGTTCTCCCTTTCCTTGTTGTTAAGGCAGGGTAATATGTACAAAAGGTTATAAATATTTTTTTTAAACTAGTATACTAACACTAAAGTAAAATATAAGAATGAGTTCCCCATTTTCTTTTGATGCCTTTGATATATAACTTGTAGTCTCAGACCACAAAGCGGCAATCGCAACATTCTAGGTTGGTGTGGGTGGTTGGAATTTTTTTTCTTTTTTTATATATTTTTATTTTATTCTATATTTTTTAAACTTATTTTTGTATATATTTTTCTATTTTTTTTACACATACATCAACCATGACATCATATAACACCTCTGGGGGACATTCACACTGATATTATTCTTTCCTTATTTTACAATTTCCCATTGTAACTGAGGCATCCATAGGAGCCCAAGTGACATGTAAAACATCCCTGTAAAATGACAGTAGTCACTGGCAGGGCTGAGCTGGGTCTGCCAAGACTAAGCAGTTCTGTCATGTCTGGAGTAATTTGCGATCACGTGATCAACACATCCAATAGAGAATTTACTATATAGCCCTCGTTAAGCACTATGTAGGCTGGAAAAAGATAGAAGTGGTTATAAATAGAGATGAGCGAACGTACTCGTTTCGAGTAATTACTCGATCGAGTACCCCTATTTTCGAGTACTTCAGTACTCGGGTGAAAAGATTCGGGGGGGCGCCGGGGGGCGGGGGGAAGTGTGGCAGCGCGGGGGGTAGCAGCGGGGAACAGGGGGGAGCCCTCTCTCTCTCCCTCTCTCCCCCACTCCCCGCTGCAACCCCCCACTCACCCACGGCGCCCCCTGAATCTTTTCGCCCGAGTACGGAAGTACTCGAAAATCACAGTGCTCGGGCGAAAAAGGGGCGTGGCCGAGTACGCTCGCTCATCTCTAGTTATAAATCAATTCTGTCTTCTCTCGGGGTTCCCGTTTGTCTCTGACAGTTGAGCACCTGACCAGTTCTTGCTATATTGCAGGAGCTTTGAACCCACACCCTATATTTATGATGGCATGGGTTTAAAGCCCAGTACCAAGTGCCATATATTAACGGTGCTTGGTCCAAAATACATTAATACACATGTTAACAGGCAGAGCGTTAAGAAGCTTTTCTAAATACCACCATGATATGACACATAAGCAGTTTACAAGTAGAGCCAGGTATTGACCTTGATATGAACAAATCATTGGATGAGTGGAGACTAGAAGAATGTGGAAGAGAAGAGCAATGTGTAATTATTGATGAAAAAGACATGTTCTTGAAGTAGACATTTTTTGCAAGAAGGAAAGTCATTGTGATACAAGGGCGATGCAATCAATTCTTAATTCGAAGGAATACTTGAGGAAGGTGGAGATCCCTGAAACATCACACAGTTGTGTACGCACTTCCCACTGCTTGGGGCTGTATCTGCTGGGATCCACCTTATGGACTATGAACTATTCCTATATCACCCAACCAACTGTGTTCTGTACTTGTATGGTGAGATTTGAACTATAAAGAAATAAAGCAACTATAATGAATTATGTTTTACATTGCAGATGAATAGTAAACCATAGAGAAGAGCAGTAATAATATGACATACAAAATGGAAAACATTTGCTAAAAGTAATTGGCTACTTCAGAAATAAAAACATAAAAAGTAACATTGTGATCCTTCATTAATAATGTAAATTGATACACTTCATTTTCTTTTTCAGCACGCTGGTCAGGATGGCTCTCTACAAGAGAATGCTTTCACAGAGAGATGAATGAGATGGAAAACTAAAAGAAGGAGAAACCCATCACATAGCAAACTACAAACTAGTCCATGGAGTTAAAAGAAAGATGAGAGTTGTCAGAGTGAGTATATATTCATATGCAAGATTGTGCAATAAAGGCAACGCAGCACTACCTCTACTCTCACAGCATCCTTAATTAAACCAGCGCTACTGTGCTGCATCTGAGGAGGTGGCAATCAAAGCATAGATAGTAGATGATGTCAGAACTTCTGCACAAGGAGGGCATTTAGCTAGATTATCAGAAAGTCTTTACAAAAAGGAGCTGCATTCCTGTACCTCAGTGGGCATACTCAGCCTCTCTGCCCCTCAATTCACCAGTGATCGCCATGACTGTAGTTACACTTCTGGACATTGATCAATAAGGTCATATCTATTTTTTAGACTATATTGTTTCTTAAGGCCTCATTCACACGAGCGTGTGCTAGTGCTTACATAGGTGCGCACAAAACCGGCGTGCCCACATACATGCACAAACACACATGAATGCAGGTCTGTGTAGCATTGCTCTCGATGCGGCTGCTGCCAAGGGCCCCATGGAAAGCAATGGTCTGCAGGAAACCCCTGCAGTGATTATCAGGAAAGGGCTTTAAATATAAGCCTTCCCTGAAAATCACCCCTAGCTGGTGTAAAAAATAAAAATAAAAAAATACCTCTGCAGCGCTGTTGGGGCTCGGCGCGTTTTCTCTGCTCTGTCCCCGGCAGTGTAATAAAGTTCTTTCAGCAGGCTGCCTGTGATTGGTCACAGTGCTCAGGCAATCACAGGCAGCTCTCGTCCATTCATTGAATTCAATGAATGGCCGAGCGCTGCCTGTGTTTTGCTGATTTAAAATCCCCGCCTACTGAAAAGCTTCAGAGCAGTGCAGGGAAAACAAGCGGCGGCTAGACACGCCTGAGCCCCGGCAGTGGCGGACAGGTGAGTATATATTTTTTTTATTTTTTACACAAGCTAAGAATGATTTTTAGGGAAAGGCTTATATTTAAAGCCCTTCTCCAAAAATCATTGCAGGGGTGCTGGCATCCTATTGAAAGAAATGTGAGAGCTGTGGCAGGGGATTCTTTACTGTCTGCAGGGAGTCCCTTTGTCACTGAACACTGTGACAGTGCTGTCACAGTGTTCAGTGGCAAGGGGACTCCTCGTGGGGAATATTGATGCATACCATGAACCTTTGGTGCATGCATGTCCTATGTTGTGCAGATATGTGCGTTTGCACGACTGTAAAACATGGACATGTGAACACACCATAGGGAACCAATGGTTCTAATAGATGCATGGTTTTGTGCTGATGTATGTAAGCACATAAACACGCTCGTCTGAGCCCTAAGATGTTGTGTCTACATTCACTGTAAATAGACTGATATTGCCACATTTTACCATTTGACATCTGTATAAATTTAAGGAATATCATTATGGCAGAAGCAAGAAGCCTACAACAGTAAAAGTTAAATTCTATTAACCCTTTAGTGTTTCTTCTGCATGAGCACAACAGACTGAGAGAGAGCTAATGTTTTATCTATGTAAATCTCACTGATATGTTACTAATATGAAAATACAGTTTTTCCAATTTATCTTTCTTTATTTAAAAAAGGATTAAAGTAAAAGCGTATTGACTGTGTCATTAAGTAGAAATGATCTCTATGATAGTATCTCCTGTGCTTTGAGCAACAAACCGCTGACAGATGGCTTTGAATCACATAATAAGCTCAAAGTGGCATATACCTACAGAACAACTGAGCGCAACAATTTAATTTTACAATTATCACGTAAGGAGCCTAAGAAGTTATTATTATTTCATGTGTAGGTTATACATAAAACGAACAATTATTTTTAAAGTCTCTCTCTGCTTTTGACAATTCCTACTTGTTAGAAGGTCCTCTTGAGTATAAGTTGATCACAAAGTGTCCCCCTGTTGGGATCTTAAGCAATCTGCTGTAAGTTGTGCAGAAATCTAGCAGTAACTTCAGTTTCCTTGAAGCGTCATCATATGGGAAATGAAGTGCTGCACAGTGCCCAATTTATTCAGTGGGTTGTCTGTGTAATGCAAGGCAGGACAGGTCCTCCACAGCAAGAGACCCTCTTCACAGTCAATTTTTCGTTCTGGCCAAGAGATGAGAATCTTGAACAGGTTGCCCTCTCTATTAAAGGGTTTTTGCCACGTTATAAAGTTATTCCCTATCCTGTGAATAACTTTATAACGTGGTACAAACACTTTATGATTGGTGGGCGTCTGACCTCTGGGATTCCCACTGATCCCAAAAACAGGAGTCCATTCAGTCCCCAAGTGAATGGAGCAGAGGTCATGCAGGCCCGTCATCGCTCTATTCACTTTAATGACAGCATTGGAGATTACCAAGTTCAAGCGTTTTGGCACTCTTTGGTGACCTCTGATCCATCCACTTGGGGACCATCAGGATTGATAGGGGGTCCCAGTGGTCAGACAACCATGGATTATAAAGTTATACCCTATCCTGTGGAAAGGGGATAACCTTGTAACTTGACACAACCCCTTAAACTTAGAATTCCCTGATAGGGTATTTGAAAATGGGTTTTATGAACTTAATAACCCGCTTTAAATGTGTAACATATTATGGAGCTGTACAGGTAAAATTGGAAACTGAATTCCATCTACTTAATGATTCATTAGCAAAATTTGTATTAAAAAATTCTACCAATGCATACAGCTTAATGACCAACTATCTGAAAAGAGAACAAAATAGCAGTCCAACCATGTATGCAATGCTTTAAACGAACCTGTCACATAGTATGCGCACCACAAAAGTTTATGGGCAAGTTATAGAATTCTTGTCCGCCATCAGCTCTCCTATATTTTACTGCATAGAAGTAATTTTATACTGTCCCTGGAATACATCCTGCAAGTGATAAAAACTGTTGTTATTTTTTTGGCAGCAAAACAATATCCCAAGGTATTAGTGTTTAGTGAACAACATGTTAAATGCTTATGAATAAGTAATATCCTAACTCTCATTTGCATTCTTGTGCAGAATGCCCGTCACAAATAGCACCGTATTGGAGAATGTTGCATCCTGTTATTGTTTTTTTATTTGTGTTACAGCCTTACCCACACTGATGAATATTACATTGTATACGGAAATATATTTTACTATCAACATAAGCAAAAGTTTTATATTCTAGCCATTAATAAGAATAGGGGAATTATAGATTTAATAGTTGCTCTTCACGTTGAGGATTATTACATTGTTTTACATACAGTATACTAATATATGCTATATCAAATAGCTTAGAATGTAACTGTGTTCCATAAAAGTGATGCGGAAGTAGAATACATTGTTATGACCTATATCACATTTATTGGACAGCGGTGCTAGATTTCTGAATGCCAGTGTTTCGTGTTCCCCTGTGTCTCACCTACACGTCTAGTAAGGCGTGTGAGCAATGGCTATTGTCTGTGGGTCTTCTTAAATGGGTTGTTCCATCTGGACAACCACTTTTCTAAAGGACCTGCTGGCGATAGGCTGATTGCAGCTGTCTGGCAATTGAAATCTCTGTGGATCAACTGTTATTGCCAGTGAAAGCAGCAAGCTGCTGTACATTTACATGGTCTCACTGAGTCCTTCACAATTGGAACGGCTCCGAGCAGCAGCTCTGGGGTCTTACAAATAGAAAGTGGTCCTCAGGGCCTGAACACATGGGTGTAGGTGCTATGTATAAACAGGTTTTTTTGGACTATTCTAACTCCACGCTATTGTGCACGAGTTTGTAAAAAAAAGTGAAATATGGGTCCTGCCCTATCTGTTGCACACAGAGAAAAACTACATGCAAGAAAGATAGGGCAAGTCCTATCTTTTCTTGCGCATAGAATTAACGTGCAAGAATCCCGCTTGTGAAATAGAAACCATTGAAATCAATGGTTTTGTTTCTTCCTCTTTTGTGGGGCAAAATCACGCCCATTTGTTTAAGCACGAAGCAGAAGACCTCTCTCTGTGGATTATACTAATGGGGGCATCACTTTAAGAGCAATTTCAGACTAATGGGATTTTCTCCCCCTATGTGGCCGCATAACGGGAGAAAACGAAGCCACTGATTTCAATGGATTTCAGTGTTTTCTTGTTCACTAGCTCTTTTTTCGGACGTTAATACTACGGCCAAGAAAAGATAGGACAAGACCTATCTTCTTTCTATATTTTTCAAACTCCTGAGCTATGGCATGGAGTTTGAACGGGGAAGAAATTTCCCTCTTTCAGGCGCAACTACACTTCGTACCGACGGGTGTAGTCGCAGCTATGGCCATCTGAAACTGCCCTAAACTATCTATAGATTTAACCTTTTTTTTAAAGCAGACTGTACTCTTGATTTACATAATCTACCTATTATCTCCACTTTACTACTGAGATAGGCTGTATTCACATTGGTGGTTTTTCTGCAGTATGTTTATCAAAGTTTATTATTTCTATGGGCCAGAGTCATCAGTTTCATCATTTTTTGTAATCTCTGTTGGGGTTTTTCTTTCTGTCATTGAAGTTAATGGGACATATTTTTTCACAATTGTTTTTTATACTCGTATACAATAATACGAAATACAAAGTAATTGACAGTATAAGGAGTCAAGAGAAGACCTGAGTGTGGTGTTGGCATAATTCCATATGCAAAGAGCTCCATGTTGTCTGTTGAAGTGGGTCTCAGCTGAAGACATCTTCATATCAATGGCCTTAGCCCCAATGTAGTGTAGTATCTCTATGCTGTCATCATGCTTCCAATCAGGTCAGATCAGTCACAAGAAAGATACTTGTGTGACCTGATCATTTATTGCAGAAAATGATGGGTTATCACTAGGATATGCCATCACTTTCTGACCAGGGGGGTCCAACCATTGAGACCCTCACATATCCCGAAATAAAAGGGGCTGCAGCACTGATGCAGTTCTGCAGCCCATTCACTTAGTGCAGCTTTAGATGAGGCCTTAGTCACACGGGCGTTTTTTCGCACGATTTGCGGATCGCATGACGGATGCACATCCGCAAACCTCGTGACCGATGCCCAAAAATCGCCCGAAAATCTGCTCCTAGCCACGTTTCATTAGAAACGGGCCGGAGCTGTCCAGCGCACTGCATTCAATGGAGCCGGCAATACAGCCGGCTCCATTGAAAGCAATGCGCTGCGGGCGAGCGCGGGATAAATTGTCGGGAAGGGCTTAAATATATAAGCCCTTCCCTGCAATTCATCCAGAAATGTGTTAAAATGAAAAAAAATATATACTTACCTTGTCCCGGCAGACGGAGTTCAGCGCGGCCGGCCTGCAGTGAGTGTGAAGAGGGTGTGAGTCAGACCTGCCCCTGATTGGCTCAGCCTGAGCCAATCAGAGGCAGGTATCACTCACACCCATTCATAAATTCATGAATGGGTGTGAGTGAGACCTGCCTCTGATTGGCTCAGCGCTGAGCCAATCAGGGGCAGGTCTGACTCACACCCCTTTCACACCCACTGCAGGCCGGCCGCGCTGAACTCCGTCTGCCGGGTCAAGGTAAGTATATATATTTTTTTATTTTAACACATTTCTGGATGAATTGCAGGGAAGGGCTAATATATTTAAGCCCTTCCCGACAATTTATCCCGCGCTCGCCCGCAGCGCATTGCTTTCAATGGAGCCGGCTGTATTGCCGGCTCCATTGAATTCAATGGGCAAACATCATTCTTCTCTGCCACAGCTGTTATAGCTGTGGCAGAGAAGAATGATTTGTCTTCTATATGTTCTCAATGGGGTCGGCGCTGCATATAGAGAAGAGAACAGGAATCGCAGATCGCAGATAGGTGCGATCTGCGATTTCTGTTCTATAATTTATCGGACGAGCTCATAAAAAGCGCTCATGTGTCCGATACCATTGCAAAGCAATGGTTTTAAAAAATCGCCGGACGCATGCGCATGAGCAAATCGGGCGAAAAAACACCCATCTGACTGAGGCCTGAGCGTAAGCACAAAACACAGATATCTGCACATTTTATTGTACCATCGTTGTACCATCAGCGCCATGATTTAAAAGGCTGTGCAGCCTAATTAGTCCCCAGTGTTTTCGATTTCCACGCAAAATTGTGCAGTTCATTTCACACTCTCATAGACTGCTATGGCTCCTTTGGTGCACCAAATGCGCACCAGAATAGCTTATATTGCATTTTCTTTTGCGCACATGAAATATGCACTCAAAATTGAGAATGAACCCACTGAACACAATGGGTTCTATTCTCTGCGCACTGCATGCATACATGCTCGTCTGAAGCCACTGGGGCTCCTTCACACGGGTGATTTTGCGTGCATAATCGACATGCAAAATCGCTTGCGCAAACTACTGACAATAGAACCCATTGATTTCAATGGATTCCCTCACATTCAGCGCTTTTGCATGTGCATTTCCATTGGGAAAAAATAAATATGTGACATGCTCTATTTTGTGCGCATTTGTGCACTGAAGGCACCATAGTAGCCTTTTCGCACCCTATCTGCACAAAATTGCAAATGTAACTCCAGTATTTCACGGTGTTATGGATAACCCCAGGGACTAATTATTTCGCGCATGTATAAGCGTGGAAAAAAAAAATCACACATCACGTGTAGAAAAATCACATGCCCGGGTGCCTTTGCACTTACATGACCTATCTTTTGCAGGTGCGATTTTTTAAACGCTTCTAAAAAATGTACATGTGACCGCTTCCATTGGAAAGCATTGGTTCTAATAGAGTTGATTTTTAATCGCGCCTACACATGCGTGAAAAAAATCGCTCGTCTGTCCACGGCCTTAAAAAGGGATTCATTTCAGTTATAATCCACAGCATAAGTAGGCGTGAATCTGCAGGGGATTTCACGTACACCGGAGATTCTGTGCGGAGGAGATTTATCTCTGGCACTATGAATGCTGTAGAATCTCTCCAGAAGAATCTGTTGTGGAAATTCCATAGCGTTTAAGCTATATGAGAAGGCACCACTGGGGATTCTTAAGACGACCGTCATTCTGTCCCGTTTCCTGCTAGAAGGGACAAAACGAAACTATTGATTTCAATGGTTTTATTTTCATCGTGATTCTCCTGCGTAAGGTCCCATTTACAGGGGGGCGATAAAGTGGTGCGATTTTGTTACGTCGCGACAATGCTACAAATTGCATGTATGTGAAGCCCATGGTTTCCTATGGGTTCCATCACAGATGCGATGTTTTGTAGCATGCGACATCCGACACGAAAACCTTGCGGCTCCCGCGATATGCCCGCAACTCGTAAGGTTTTGTAGCCCATGTCTCCCTATGGAGCCTTCCTCTCTGTTGCATTGCATCAGACGAACAATGGATGGTGCAATGCAACTTTGACAGTAGGAAATCCTACTGTAAGGCTGCCTGTCCACGGGCATTTTTTGCATTGCGTTTCCCGTTGTGACAATCCAGCCGCAGAGAACACAATGCACACTTTCTATAGCGTTGCTGTGGAAAAGGGCTTCCCCCCCTGCCCATGAGTGGATAATAGGCTGACCGCGGAGATCCGCCTGCCAGCTCCTGCTCCCGGGCTGTGGCTCCCGCGGCAGAGATTTGCCATGGGATTTCGCAACGCCAATGGACAGGAGCCCTAAAATCCATAACCTAAGCCCTAACTGCAGGGAAAAAAACTGTATACATCACCTTAGAAGCGCCGTCAGCCCGGCTGCATCTTCTCCCCAACACTATTCTTCTTCATCTCTTCTGGCCGGGGATCCCCAACTCCTGGAAGCGCTGCCTCTGATTGGCTGATGCTTAGCCAATCACAGCCAGTGCTTGATAAAGCAATGACAGCCATTCATCGGGTGCTGGGTCTGATTGGCTAAGCGTCAGCCAATCACAGATAGCAATTCCAGAAGGCAGGGATTTTTCAATCGCCAGCCAGAAGAGATGAAGAAGACCAGTGCCGGCTTATATTTCAAGCCCACCCCACTTCCCCGAAAATCCTCACATGTGGTTCTACAAAGTCATGCGACTTTGTAGGATGTACCAGCGATGCAATATCACTGCAATTTTCTTGTGGCAATGCCGTGTCGCCCATGTGAACAAGGTCTTAATATTACTCGCAAGAAAGGATAGGACTTGCCCTGAATGTATTAGCGCATATGTCCATATGTTTAAGCCCTTTAAGTTCCTTGAACAGTGAATAGACAAGGGGGTTGGCAGTGCAGGGAAATACAAGTGACTGGGGCTGTGCTGATGTTCCCTGTACAGCGGCTAAATAGGGGTGCCAGTGTGCTAACAAGAAGTTAATACATGCTTGCAAGATCTGACTACAAAGGGTTTGCAGACCATGGGAGCAGCGTCTGATACCATGAAAGCATATAGAAATGCATAAAAACCGTATACAGAAAATTGTGCAGTATTTTTCTTTGTCCCATTGTAGGAGCCATAACTTGTTGACATAGCCGTACGAAGGCTTGTCTTTTGTGGGACCAGTTTTAATGGCACCACATATAATATGGTGTATAATTTGTATTAATTTTGGGGGGTAATTATTTCTAGGGTTCATTATTTTTAGAGTTTTGTTTTTATGGCATTTACTATTTGGTAAAAAATCACATGCCAACTTTATTATCTGGATGAGCACAATTACTGTGATATCCAGTTTATACACACTTGTTTATTTTTTACTAATTTAACACAATAAAAACACATCTTTAAAGAAAATCTATTGAACCTGCATTGCCACATTCTACGATCTATAACATTTCTATTTTTTTGGCAATGGAGCTATGTGAGGTCGTGTTTTTTGGGGAAAGAGTTGTAGTTTTTTGTAGCATTCTGTGGTACATGTGACATTTGGATTGCTTTTTATTGGCATTTTGGGGGGGGGGGTGAATGAAAGAAAAAAAAAGAAAAAGCAATGCTGCATAACTTTTTAGAATTAATTTTACAGTGTTCATCATACGATGTGAATAACAAAATGTTTCATTATTTGGGTTGTTACAAATGTAGTGGTACCTGTCTTGTGTTGCTTTTTTAATTTTTTTTGGATTTTATCCTTTTAAAAAGGGTTTTTATGGGGAAACGCATATTTTTTTAAACTGTATTTTTTAAAATTAAACCTTATTGAATTTTTTAGAGCCCCTCAAGGGGACTTCAAGATGCAATAATTTTATCGCAAGCATATTACACTACATTATTTATGTAGCACATTCTACTAAGTCTAAAACAGCAGCCTATTAGATTCTGTCGGATGCAGGATATAATAGGCTGAGTAACATGGCATACATGGGGGCCTTGGTCAGGCCTCCAGCTGACATGGGAACTCACTGGTTCCTTGAAATCACACTGCCAAGTGCCAATGAGTGACAGAAGGAACTCCCTCCTCCTATCATCTGTACATATATTGTAGTTGCTATTGATTGTGCAATGTAAGGGGTTAGGTTGCCAAGATCTGGGGTTTCTCCACTCCTCGCAGTTAGAGCAGAAGCCTTGCTGTCAGTAGACAGCCAAACCACTGCCTTAAAAAGATGTACCGTGTTTCCCTGAAAATAAGACCCTGTCTTATATACATTTTTGCCCTAAAAGGGGTGTTAGGTCTTTTTTTGAGGGGATGTCTTATTATACTTACCTGGCAGACTTGGTCTGGGTCCTCCCACTGCTCTCTGGAGCTTGGATGCTCTGAGCCGCAGCATTGATTGGCTAATTTATAAATCCCCCCTCCATACATGATGGCTGTGATTGGTTCTTAAACCAATCAATGCAGCGCTCGATAAACTAATCACAGCCATCACTTTTTGGAGGCGGGATTTGTGAATCCTGAAACCAGGAAGTGATCTTCTGTGGATGAGTGAGGACTGCAAGACGCATGGTGGAGCTCCCGACAGCAGCAGTAGAACCCGGACTGAGCCTGCTAGGTAAGTATGCTTTTTTTTCTTATATAATGCAGATAGGGATTATTTTTGGAGTATGACTTATATCTCAAACCTCCCCGAAAATCCTAAAAAATCTGGTTATGGCATATTTTCAGGGTAGGTCTTATTTTGGGGGAAACAGGGTATGTGCTCATTAGTGAAGTCAGTAAACAGATGTATTGACTGTCACTAAAGGGTTAAATGTACTGAAACAATAAAAAAATATTCAAACAGCAAGTCAAAAAAGTCACCTCGCAATGCAGGAGTTGTATACAAGGTCCACATGTTGTCCACATGTTCCAGCGGTTCATTTAGACAGTTTGCTAGGTTTTGCCTCAGGGCAGATCCCTCTGTTTATGTGGATATTATGATTATAGCTGGCATGATTTTCTTTTCATTGCCTCATATCTATTTTTTTCTAATTTCTTCAAATTTTGCCAGGAAATACATGGTGCTGAAGAATGAAGTGCCCAATCTATTCACTATAATGGGAGACCAAGCAGTTTTGAGTAACACAGTATTAGTAGTCATTATATTACTCTGATTCTACACTTCAGTGTATTATGTATAATGGGACTGCATTTACAACTTCTTTTTGTTCAATAAGTAAATGTGTAAGTGCAAATTTCTATAAAATCTTCTTTAAAATTCCTTACGATCCAGCGTTATAAGCCAAAAAGGCTCCAAAATAAATAGCAGCTTTAAAGGAGATGTCCCGAGGCAGCAAGTGGGGTTATACACTTCTGTATGGCCATAATAATGCACTTTGTAATGTACATTGTGCATTAATTATGAGCCATACAGAAGTTATAAAAAGTTTTATACTTACCTGCTCCGTTGCTGGCGTCCTCGTCTCCATGGAGCCGACTAATTTTTGGCCTCCGATGGCCAAATTAGCCGCGCTTGCGCAGTCCGGGTCTTCAGCTTTCTTCTATGGAGCCGCTCGTGCCAGAGAGGGGCTCCGTGTAGCTCCGCCCCGTCACGTGCCGATTCCAGCCAATCAGGAGGCTGGAATCGGCAGTGGACCGCACAGAAGAGCTGCGGTCCACGAAGGTAGAAGATCCCGGCGGCCATCTTCAGCGGTAAGTATTGAAGTCACCGGACCGCCGGGATTCAGGTAAGCGCTGTGCGGGTGGTTTTTTTAACCCCTGCATCGGGGTTGTCTCGCGCCGAACGGGGGGGGGGGTTAAAAAAAAAAAAACCCGTTTCGGCGCGGGACATCTCCTTTAAGTGACAGACAATACAAAACAGAGAAACATTTTTATTTAAGATTAGCAACAATAAATGTGACCTTATAAACTAAGCAAATGTTAAAAGATTTTGTGAAACACATCTTAGAATAATGCTGTACAAATAAATATGATGTATCTGGTTTGACTTAAATCAGCAGTTTTCCATTAAATTCAATGATTGATATCTGAGAACCCATATGAACTGTTGAACGAAAGGGTAATTGACTGACATTGACAGTAAAACAATCTGAGGTATAAAGAGATACTGAGTTTTCGCAGATTCCATTGTGAATTTTACTATACACAATAAAAATGCACAACGTGGCCTCTGGAGGTTCTACACAGAATCCTGAAGACAGATGTTCAGAATGTTAAAGTCCAGAGACAACGCATGTAGGTCAGCAAAAAAGGTTACCAGCTTCATCAACATGGATACAGAGTTGAATGGAAAAAGAGCCTGTGACCTCTGAAATAAAGGGTATTCATCTGGTCTACTGTGTATCAAACATACCGAATACTAATAAATAACAGAGGCTAGGAAATGATCTCCACTGCTAAATAATATATTACAGTGTTATCTCTCCTGATTAAAGCGAATCTGTCAGCTGAATATGTTGCCCTATGTAAGGGCAGCATATTACAGTCACAGGTTTATGCTCCTATTAGTCAAAATGGCACAAAAATATTGTGTGCTTTGGCTAATAAGCAGGGATGGGATTCAGTCACTTCTTACCAGTTATCCGGATTCGGTTGTTAAAATAATTTGGGGTGCAGAACTGGGGAAAGGAGGATACTGACCCTATCCACAGAAATAGGATACAGTAGAGTATAACTGGAGAGTAGTGTAGAGGAACCTACTTCCCTCAGTTGGTGCCTTTTAGTGAAGTTCATTGCACTGTCTGCATAGTTCCTCAGGGGCGAGGCCAGATCTGGTCTGTGTTGCTGCATAATTACTGGGGAACAGGGAGAGGTAAGTACTATTGGTTTATTACTGGACAGCAGTTTGTGGCATTTACTATTATTTACAGAGGGAAGAACTATAATGCTGTCAGACTCCCTTCTAAGCTTGAATCTGATACTCTTTCTGTACATTAACTTTTGTTTTTAGGGTTTTTGGCAAAAGACTGTGAGATTTGGCTTGCACGCTTCAAAATTCTTCCTCCTTCTCACAGTGCATACATAATGTTTATTTAGCTTGTGCAATGATACATCATATATTTGGAATGTTTTAATTTCTTTATTTGATTATTTAGGATCATTTCCCACAGTGCACTACACTATGGACACCCTACTTATCCGCTAAGTAGAGAACCTGTTGTTATAAATGTAAACCTCATCCTTCAAATTAAAGTAGTGACAAAATACAGTAACCCCTCTCTGTGGTAATTAATGGGTTGTTATTAGAGATGAGCGAACACCAAAATGTTCGGGTGTTCGTTATTCGTAACGAACTTCCCGTGATGCTCGAGGGTTCGTTTCGAACAACGAACCCCATTGAAGTCAATGGGCGACCAGAACATTTTTGTATTTCGCCGATGCTCGCTAAGGTTTTCATGTGTGAAAATCTGGGCAATTCAAGAAAGTGATGGGAATGACACAGTGACGGATAGGGCAGGCGAGGGGCTACATGTTGGGCTGCATCTCAAGTTCACAGGTCCCACTATTAAGCCACAATAGCGGCAAGAGTGGGCCCCCCCCCCTCCCAACAACTTTTACTTCTGAAAAGCCCTCATTAGCATGGCATACCTTAGCTAAGCACCACAGTACCTCCAACAAAGCACAATCACTGCCTGCATGACACTCCACTGACACTTCTCCTGGGTTACATGCTGCCCAACCGCCCCCCCTCCCCCCCACAGCGCACACCAAAGTGTCCCTGGGCAGCCTTCAGCTGCCCTCATGCCACACCACGCTCATGTCTATTTAGAATTGCGTCTGCCATGACGAGGGACCGCAGGCACACACTGCAGAGGTTGGCACGGCTAGGCAGCGACCCTCTTTAAAAGTGGCGGAGCGATAGCCCACAATGCTGTACAGAAGCAATGAGAAATAGAATCCTGTGCCACCGCCATCAGGAGCTGCACACGTGGGCATAGCAATGGGGAACCTATGTGCCACACACTATTCATTCTGTCAAGGTGTCTGCATGCCCCAGTCAGACCGGGCTTTTTAATTCATAGACACAGGCAGGTACAACTCCCTATTGTGAAGTCCCTGTCGACCCACAGCATGGGTGGCTCCCTGGAACCCACCGGCGGTACACAGAAATATCCCATTGCATTGCCCAACACAGCTGAGGTAGTAATGTCGTGCTTAATGCAGGTGGGCTTCGGCCCACACTGCATGCCCCAGTCTGACTGGGGTTCTTTAGAAGTGTACAGATGTAGTAAAAACTCCGTGTGCACCTACAGCATGGGTGGGTGCCAGGAAGCCACCGGCGGTACATAGAAATATCCCATTGCATTGCCCAACACAGCTGAGGTAGTAATGTTGTGCTTAACCCTTTCCAATCCAATTTGTATATGGTTTTCCTAGGGGGCTTACTCTTTTTCTGCCGTTATACAACGGCGCTATATGCTGGCTAAAGCCAGTACTGCATGAGCTGACACGTAGGATAGGCTCCGACAGCAGAGAGGCTGGCAATATACAGTAAGAGAACCCCGACGGACGTCTACCAACAACGGAGCTGTACAGCCTTAAACCCTAATGTCTTCACAGGTCACACAGTGGACTGGAAAGGGTTAATGCAGGTGGGTTTCGGCCCACACTGCATGCCCCAGTCAGACTGGGTTTCTTTATAAGTGGAAACAGATGCATTTATAATTCCCTGTGGACCCACTGCCTGGGTGGGTGCCAGGAAGCCACCGGCGGTACATAGAAATATCCCATTGCATTGCCCAACACAGCTGAGGTAGTAATGTTGTGCGTAATACAGGTGGGCTTCGGCCCACACTGCATGCCCCAGTCAGACTGGGGTTCTTTAGAAGTGTACAGATGTATTAAAAACTCCGTGTGCACCTACAGCATGGGTGGCTCCCTGGAACCCACCGGCGGTACATAAAAATATCCCATTGCATTGCCCAACACAGCTGAGGTTACGTCAGCTGTAATGCAGGTGGGCTAAAAATTAATTTGATTACACTGTAGGCGAGGGCCCACAAAAATTGCTGTATCAACAGTACTAATGTACATCCCAAAAATTGGCCATGGCCAGCCAAGAGGGCAGGTGAAACACATTAATCGCTTTGGTTAATGTGGCTTAAGTGGTAACTAGGCCTGGAGGCAGCCCAGTGTAACGAAAAATTGGTTCAAGTTAAAGTTCCAATGCTTTTAAGCGCATTGAAACTTTTAAAAATTGTTCTGAAAAATTATTTGAGTGAGCCTTGTGGCCCTAAGAAAAATTGCCCGTTCAGCGTGATTACGTGAGGTTTCAGGAGGAGGAGCAGGAGGAGGAGGAGGAGGAATATTAGACACAGATTGATGAAGCAGAAATGTCCCCGTTTTGGATGGTGAGAGAGAACGTAGCTTCCATCCGCGGGTGCAGCCTACGTATTGCTTACGTATCGCTGCTGTCCGCTGGTGGAGAACAGAAGTCTGGGGAAATCCAGCCTTTGTTCATCTTGATGAGTGTTAGCCTGTCGGCACTGTCGGTTGACAAGCGGCTACGCTTATCTGTGATGATTCCCCCAGCCGCACTAAACACCCTCTCCGACAAGACGCTAGCCGCAGGACAAGCAAGCACCTCCAGGGCATACAGCGCGAGTTCAGGCCACGTGTCCAGCTTCGACACCCAGTAGTTGTAGGGGGCAGAGGCGTCACCAAGGATGGTCGTGCGATCCGCTACGTACTCCCTCACCATCCTTTTACAGTGCTCCCGCCGACTCAGCCGTGACTGGGGAGCGGTGACACAGTCTTGGTGGGGAGCCATAAAGCTGGCCAGGCCCTTAAAGACTGTTGCACTGCCTGGGATGTACATGCTGCTCGATCTACGCACCTCCCCTGCTACCTTGCCCTCGGTACTGCGCCTTCTGCCACTAGCGCTGTCGGCTGGGAATTTTACCATCAGCTTGTCCGCAAGGGTCCTGTGGTATAGCAACACTCTCGAACCCCTTTCCTCTTCGGGAATCAGAGTGGGCAGGTTCTCCTTATACCGTGGATCGAGCAGTGTGTACACCCAGTAATCCGTCGTGGCCAGAATGCGTGCAACGCGAGGGTCACGAGAAAGGCATCCTAACATGAAGTCAGCCATGTGTGCCAGGGTACCAGTACGCAACACATGGCTGTCCTCACTAGGAAGATCACTTTCAGGATCCTCCTCCTCCTCCTCCTCCTCCTCCTCCTCAGGCCATACACGCTGAAAGGATGACAGGCAATCAGCCGGTGTACCGTCAGCAGCGGCCCAAGCTGTCTCTTCCCCCTCCTCCTCATCCTCCTCATGCTCCTCCTCCTCCTCCTGTACGCGCTGAGAAATAGACAGGAGGGTGCCCTGACTATCCAGCGGCATACTGTCTTCCCCCGCCCCCGTTTCCGAGCGCAAAGCAGCTGCCTTTATGGTTTGCAGGGAATTTCTCAAGATGCATAGCAGAGGAATGGTGACGCTAATGATTGTAGCATCGCCGCTCACCACCTGGGTAGACTCCTCAAAATTACCAAGGACATGGCAGATGTCTGCCAACCAGGCCCACTCTTCTGAAAGGAATTGAGGAGGCTGACTCCCACTGCGCCGCCCATGTTGGAGTTGGTATTCGACTATAGCTCTCCGTTGTTCATAGAGCCTGGCCAACATGTGGAGCGTAGAGTTCCACCGTGTGGGCACGTCGCACAGCAGTCGGTGCACTGGCAGCTTAAAGTGATGTTGCAGGGTGCGCAGGGTGGCAGCGTCCGTGTGGGACTTGCGGAAATGTGCGCAGAGCCGGCGCGCCTTTACGAGCAGGTCTGACAAGCGTGGGTAGCTTTTCAGAAAGCGCTGAACCACCAAATTAAAGACGTGGGCCAGGCATGGCACGTGCGTGAGGCTGCCGAGCTGCAGAGCCGCCACCAGGTTACGGCCGTTGTCACACACGACCATGCCCGGTTGGAGGCTCAGCGGCGCAAACCAGCGGTCGGTCTGCTGTGTCAGACCCTGCAGCAGTTCGTGGGCCGTGTGCCTCTTATCGCCTAAGCTGAGTAGTTTCAGCACGGCCTGCTGACGCTTGCCCACCGCTGTGCTGCCACACCGCGCGACACCGACTGCTGGCGACATGCTGCTGCTAACACATCTTGATTGCGAGACAGAGGAGGAGGAGGAGGAGGAGGGTGCTTTAGTGGAGGAAGCATACACCTCCGCAGATACCAGCACCGAGCTGGGGCCCGCAATTCTGGGGGTGGGTAGGACGTGAGCGGTCCCAGGCTCTGACTCTGTCCCAGCCTCCACTAAATTCACCCAATGTGCCGTCAGGGAGATGTAGTGGCCCTGCCCGCCTGTGCTTGTCCACGTGTCCGTAGTTAAGTGGACCGTGGCAGTAACCGCGTTGGTGAGGGCGCGTACAATGTTGCGGGAGACGTGGTCGTGCAGGGCTGGGACGGCACATCGGGAAAAGTAGTGGCGACTGGGAACTGAGTAGCGCGGGGCCGCCGCCTCCATGATACTTTTGAAGGACTCCGTTTCCACAACCCTATACGGCAGCATCTCCAGGCTGATGAATTTTGCGATGCGGACGGTTAACGTTTGAGCGTGCGGGTGCGTGGCGGCGTACTTGCGCTTGCGCTCGAACACTTGCGCAAGCGACGGCTGGACGGTGCGCTGAACTACACTGCTGGATGGGGCCGAGGACAGCGGAGATGAGGGTGTGGGTGCAGGCCATGAGGCGGTAGTGCCTGTGTCCTGAGAGGGGGGTTGCATCTCAGTGGCAGGTTGGGGCACAGGGGGAGAGGCAGGGGTGCAAACCGGAGGCGCTGAACGGCCTTCGTCCCACCTTGTGGGGTGCTTGGCCATCATATGTCTGCGCATGGTGGTGGTGGTGAGGCTGTTGGTGTTGGCTCCCCGGCTGAGCTTTGCGCAACAAAGGTTGCACACCACTGTTCGTCGGTCGTCAGGCGTCTCTGTGAAAAACTGCCAGACCTTAGAGCACCTCGGCCTCTGCAGGGTGGCATGGCGCGAGGGGGCGCTTTGGGAAACACTTGGTGGATTATTCGGTCTGGCCCTGCCTCTACCCCTGCCTCTACCCCTGGCCACCGCACTGCCTCTTGCAACCTGCCCTGCTGATGCCCTTGACTCTCCCTCTGAAGACCTGTCCTCCTGAGTAAGCGTTGCACACCAGGTGGGGTCAGTCACCTCATCGTCCTGCTGCTCTTCCTCCGAATCCTCTGTGCGCTGCTCCCTCGGACTTACTGCCCTTACTACTACCTCACTGCAAGACAACTGTGTATGATCGTCATCGTCCTCCTCACCCACAGAAAGTTGTTGAGACAGTTGGCGGAAGTCCCCAGCCTCATCCCCCGGACCCCGGGAACTTTCGAATGGTTGGGCATCAGTGACTATAAACTCCTCTGGTGGGAGAGGAACCGCTGCTGCCCAATCTGAGCAGGGGCCCGAGAACAGTTCCTGGGAGTGTTCCCGCTCCTGAGCAGGTGTCATTGTAGTGGAGTGAGGAGGCTGGGAGGAAGGAGGAGCAGCAGACAGAGGATTCGGATTTGCAGCAGTGGACGGCGCAGAACTGCGTGTTGACGATAGGTTGCTCGAAGCACTTTCTGCCATCCAGGACAGGACCTGCTCACACTGCTCATTTTCTAATAACCGTCTCCCGCGTGGACCCATTAATTGGGCGATGAATGTGGGGACGCCAGAAACGTGCCTCTCTCCTAATCGCGCAGCAGTCGGCTGCGACACACCGGGATCAGGAGCTCGGCCTGTGCCCACACCCTGACTTGGCCCTCCGCGTCCTCGGCCGCGTCCACGTCCTCTAGGCCTACCCCTACCCCTCAGCATGCTGTATTACCAGTGATTTGATTTCACAGGCAGGAAATAAATTGGCGCAAGACTGCAGGCCAAATATAATTTTTGCCCTTTTTGGAAAACGAAAGGCCCCACTGCCTCTAGTGAATGAATAATCTAAGTTTAATAACTGTGCTGTGTCCCTGCTTATGTGTCACAGAACGTGAGGGTAGCAGAGTTATTATAACTCTGGCAGAGCAGGTATTTTTTTTCCCAATTAAGGAAAGCAAATGGCGAAGCCAGCAGTAAAGCGTAGCTGGGTGCGTATGATTTAGCACTGTTCTTCACGCAGCTCACACGTCTCCACCGCCCGTAAGGACGGACAGAGGCTGGACAAATAGATTTGTTTTCAGTTTTTTCCCACCAAAAGGCAGCACTGCGTATATTCAATGAACATGAGAAGTTTAATAACTGTGCTGTGTCCCTGCTTATGTGTCACAGAACGTGAGGGTAGCAGAGTTATTATAACTCTGGCAGAGCAGGAATTTTTTTTCCCAATTAAGGAAAGCAAATGGCGAAGCCAGCAGTAAAGCGTAGCTGGGTGCGTATGATTTAGCACTGTTCTTCACGCAGCTCACACGTCTCCACCGCCCGTAAGGACGGACAGAGGCTGGACAAATAGATTTGTTTTCAGTTTTTTCCCACCAAAAGGCAGCACTGCGTATATTCAATGAACATGAGAAGTTTAATAACTGTGCTGTGTCCCTGCTTATGTGTCACAGAACGTGAGGGTAGCAGAGTTATTATAACTCTGGCAGAGCAGGTATTTTTTTTCCCAATTAAGGAAAGCAAATGGCGAAGCCAGCAGTAAAGCGTAGCTGGGTGCGTATGATTTAGCACTGTTCTTCACGCAGCTCACACGTCTCCACCGCCCGTAAGGACGGACAGAGGCTGGACAAATAGATTTGTTTTCAGTTTTTTCCCACCAAAAGGCAGCACTGCGTATATTCAATGAACATGAGAAGTTTAATAACTGTGCTGTGTCCCTGCTTATGTGTCACAGAACGTGAGGGTAGCAGAGTTATTATAACTCTGGCAGAGCAGGTATTTTTTTTCCCAATTAAGGAAAGCAAATGGCGAAGCCAGCAGTAAAGCGTAGCTGGGTGCGTATGATTTAGCACTGTTCTTCACGCAGCTCACACGTCTCCACCGCCCGTAAGGACGGACAGAGGCTGGACAAATAGATTTGTTTTCAGTTTTTTCCCACCAAAAGGCAGCACTGCGTATATTCAATGAACATGAGAAGTTTAATAACTGTGCTGTGTCCCTGCTTATGTGTCACAGAACGTGAGGGTAGCAGAGTTATTATAACTCTGGCAGAGCAGGAATTTTTTTTCCCAATTAAGGAAAGCAAATGGCGAAGCCAGCAGTAAAGCGTAGCTGGGTGCGTATGATTTAGCAATGTTTTTCACGCAGCTCACACGTGTCCACAGCCCTTAGGACGGACAGAGGCTGGACAAATAGATTTGTTTTCAGTTTTTTCCCACCAAAAGGCAGCACTGCGTATATTCTATGAATAATAACTGTGTTGTGGCCCTGCCTATACAATTCTTTCCCTGCAGTATCAATGGAGGGTGGAATGCTCTGCAGAGGCGATTTTGAGAAGCCCAAAAAAAATGCAGCACAGCCAACAGCAGCCTGGACAGTACTGCACACGGATAAATATGGCCCTAGAAAGGACCGTTGAGGTTCTTGAAGGCTACACTCACTCCTAACACTCTCCCTGCCTATGCAGCACTTCTGTCCCTAATGCCAGGTGCAACGGTCTGCAGAGGCGATTTTGAGAAAAAAAAAAATCCCACTGCTAACAGCAGCCAACACACAGCTATCAGTGGCCCTAATAAGGACCTTTGGGGGGTCTTGAAGCCTACACTAACTACCAATTCTTTCCCTACAGCAGCTCCGGTATAAACAGCACTGTCCCTCATCTAACTCACCAGGCATCTGAGGCGAGCCGCGGGAGGGGCCGACTTTTATATTAGGCGAACACCTGATCTCGCCAGCCACTCACAGCAGGGGGGTGGTATAGGGCTTAAACGTTGCAGGGGGAAGTTGTAATGCCTTCCCTGTCTTTCAATTGGCCAGAAAAGCGCGCTAACGTCTCAGGGAAGGAAGTGAAAGTAACCAGAACACCGCATGGTGTTCGTTACGAATAACGAACATCCCGAACACCCTAATATTCGCACGAATATCAAGCTCGGACGAACGCGTTCGCTCATCTCTAGTTGTTATGTCTTCATAAAAGCCTATTATTTAATGCATTCATGGTGGAGGGAGGCAGGGAAGCAGTCCCTTCATGGATACAATGAACTAATGATTACTGTATTCTTTCATTGCTCCTATTTTCTTAATGGCACTAAACTAGAGATGAGATTTAGTGACTAAACCTTTTGTCTCATTTTGGCTAATAGAATTACAGGCCTGTAGCTTTAACATGCTGTCCTTATATACGGCCACATGTCCAGCTGGCAGATTGCTTTAAGGACATGTCCACAGGTGGATCCGTAACAAATCCTTCTCAAAATCCATAAAACATACAGATGTGCCACTTATTTTCGTTAGATTTTGCTGCAGATTTACTAGGGATTTCACCCCCTTATTTAAGGGGTTAAATTCACTGAAAATCCACAGCTCTAATTGACATGCTGTGAATTTAAAATCCGCACTGCAAGGTTAATTCATACTGTGGATCTTTTCCATAGTGTATGGAGACAGATAATGTTATAATACAAGTCTCATAAATTGTAAGTATTGTACAATATTGTCTGTTCTATGATTAACCCTTTGCAATCCAATTTTGGATTCAGGGTTTCCTAGGGGGCTCTCTCTTTCTGCCATTATGCAATGGCACCATCTGCTGGCTAGAGCCAGTACTGCGGTATGGGACATGCTGGAGAGGCCCCCGGCAACAGAGCGGCCAGTAATCTACAGTAAGAATACCCTGCCGGACGTCTTCCGACATCGGAGCTGTACAGCCTTCAATCAGAATGTCTTCAGACATCAGACAGTGGATTGGAAAGGGTTAAGACAGTTAGGAGAGGAAATGTCAAGCATAAAAATCCAGTAAGCTTCACCATTTCGAAGTGCCTTCCTACAATCTCCTCCACAGGCTGGACAATTTACTCTTTATATCGTTGAATAGAAAACTGGAAATGCTGCCTAAATGCTTTGTCAAGAAGTGTCACCACAAGGATTCTATGCTTTAGGATTATCAGAGTCCCTAACATGTTCTTAATGAGAAGCTGTCATTGGGTACTAGCAGCATGAACCATAGACACGTATGCCCATTGCCCCTGTGTATAGGTTATTCTAAACCACTGTAGCGTTTCCAAATAAACATATTTTAATGTTTGAATGGAGCTTCACATCAAAGAGGCGGACCGCACCATCTGAAAACTGAAAAGGAGAGACACAAACTAGATATTAGAAAAAACTTTGACAGTGAGGCCTCAGTCACACGGGCGCATCGGCACCCGTACACCCGCGCCGATGCGCCCGTGTGACTGACACCAGCAGACGGACGTACCTGCAGATGGCCGTCTCTCTGCAGCGCTGGAGGAAAGAACATGTGACCGGCTTCATTGCCGGTCATGTGTTCTTTCCTCCGGCGCTGCAAAGAGACGGCCGTCTGCAGGTACATCCGTCTCCTTCCTGCAGTCACACGGGCGCATCGGTGCCGGTGTACGGGTGCCAATGCTCCCGTGTGACTGAGGCCTGAGAGTGATCAATGAGTGGAACAGGTTACCATGGGAGGTGGTGAGTTCTCCTTCAATGGAAGTCTTTAAATAAAGGCTGCACAGATATCTGTCTGGGGTGATTTAGTGAATCCTGCACTGAGCAGGGGGTTGGACCAGATGACCCAGGAGGTCCCTTCCAACTCTACCATTCTATGATCTTCTACTCACCTGCAGCTTGTCAATTCTCATGCTGTGAGTGGGGAGAAGATGGTGCCATCCACCTCTTTGGCTCGGAGCTCTGTTCCGAGTTAAACTTTAAAGTGTCTTTATTCTAAAACGTTGTAGCATTTTAAAATGACACATACATGGGGCAATAGGCATACCTGTGCAGGGTTCATGTATTCAAGCTGTATAGCCAACATACGCTACATTTCAGCAATTGCACTGTAAACTACATATTTGGTATCACAATTGCTAAACTGTTTTATGTGGTGGATTTTATTATCCCCAACCCCCACAACTTTTTAGGTTTTATGTACATATTTATTGCCCAGGACTTTTCTAGCTCCGTGTTTCTAGAATCCTTGTGTGTAATGGTGTATTCTGTCTGATCATACTGGAAGACAGAATCGAGGCCAAGGTTGGAGGCTTTCTCACTGAAGAATTGCACCCTCCCTATAAGATGTTTTTGACAATATCATTTTAGATTAGGATGGAAAGCATTTCTTTATTTGAGCCTTCAATATATGGATGATTTGCCACATTTGTATATCCACTTTCATATCCGAATGGAGGAGAAAGGTTTATCAGTAAAGCTGAAATGTAGCAAATACTGCAGCTCTGCGGTGAATACAAACTTTGCAGTGCTCTTCGATGTGCCGTATCAGGGCTTCAACAGATGACGGTGTTTTCAACACTTTTTGCGGGTGTGAAAATCACGCCTACAAAACGTGACAGAGCAAAGCCATTGATTGCAATGGTTTAGTTTTCACGGTCATGTTTCTCACATGATATTCCTACGCACGAGAAAAATAGGCTTTGCCCTATGTTTTAGATTTTTTTTTTTTCCACACGCAAGAGCGCGAAGTTTGAATAATAAAAAAAAGGAACTTTTGACTTTTACATGAACATATACGCTTCCCTGGTCACCATCTCGTAGCGGCCAGCATATTTGCGCATGTGTCCATCTGAAGAAGCCCTCATTGTGGAGTCTTTTCTTTTAAAGCTCAGCTGTTTACACAGCAGAATTTGCCTTCTTCTTACTTCAATAAAGGCTTTTACAGACGAGCATGTTATTATGCAGTACAGTACACTCGCTCCTGCGCAATTTTTTTGCTCAGTGAACGAGTATATTTTGCACTTTTGCTTGCGCAAATAATGAGCATATTTGCACAGGCAGCACTCATTTACACTGTAATCACCCTGTCCAAATTTAAATGGCTAATTGGCCTATCATGGTGTCGGTGTAACTGAGTATGCACTGCGTTTAGCTCATACCCACGCTGGCAGATATATGTGTTTGCACACCTCCCATAGACCTCTAAGGGGCTCTTTTGTGCGCAAACACGCGCAAGATAAAGTTGGTCCTATTATCTATCTATATTTATCTCATATCTATCTACATTTATCTCATATCTATCTACCTATCTATCTCATATTTATCTATATCTATCTCATATCTATCTATCAATCTCATATCTATCTATATCCATATCATATCTATCTGTCTATCTATCTCTCATCTATCTCATATCTATCTATATCTATCTCATATCTATCTATGTATCTCATATCTATCTATATCTATCTCATATCTATCTTTCTATCCACCTATCTATCTCATATTTATCTATATCTATCTCATATCTATCTATCAATCTTATATCTATCTATGTCTATCTCAGGGGCGTACCTAAAGGCTCAAGGGCCCGGGTGCAAAAGTTCAGCTCAGGGCTCCCCCTTCCCTTTCTCACCGCGTACCCATACCTAAATCATGCTGCATACAGCTGCAAAACGCATTTCCATACATGAATTAGCCCTATTAACGCGTTTCCTGCACTAGATGAAAATCACACACACACACCGCTTTTTATTGCGGTATACTGTTTCTATTGATTTGAATGCGATTACTCAGACGTGAGCTCGGAAGCGGTGATTTTTAAGCGCTATCTGTCCTGTATTTGCGTTTTCTAACGCACCTCCCCACCCATCACAATTGTGGGGTGCATTAAAACCGCTTTACCATGCGTTCAAAAGTGCTGCTTAAAATTTAGGTAAAAAACCCACGATTTTAAGCTGTGTTTTCTGAACGCACGTCTTAGAGCAGCCTTAGCCCCCCTGCACATGGGGCGGAAATTCTGCTGCCGGATTTCCCGCAGAATTTCCACCCATGGAAGCTGCCATAGGATTGCGTTAGAAAACGCAAAACCACACGTGGAAAACAAACCGCGGCATGCTCTATTTCTGTGCGGGGATCGCAGAGCCCCTCAGAGAAACGTCACTCCCCGGCTGCTGGCACCAGTCTGCGCATTTAGGATGGCAACTCCCACAGCCTAGAAGTTTGTATGATCTAGAGGCTCAGTCACAGCAAATGTGGACACATAATACCATATGGAACCTGTATGCCTCAATTGCCCCCCATATCACATCTTGTATCCAAGCTAGAGGTGGTACAACACGGTACTAGAGCCTCCATGCTCACCTGTATCACATCTTGTATCCAAGCTAGAGGTGGTACAACACGGTACTAGAGCCTCCATGTCTACCCGTATCACATCTTGTATCCAAGCTAGAGGCGGTACAACAGAGTACTAGAGCCTCCATGCCTGCCCGTATCACATCTTGTATCCAAGCTAGAGGCAGTACAACAGGGTACGATAGCCTCCATGCCTGCCTGTATCACATCTTGTATCCAAGCTAGAGGTGGTAAAACAGGATACTAGAGCCTGCATGCCCATCCATATCACATCTTGTATCCAAGCTAGAGGTGGTACAACAGGGTACTAGAGCCTCCATGTCCACCTGTATCACATCTTGTATCCAAGCTAGACGTGGTACAACAAAGTACTAGAGCCTCTGTGCCTGCCCGCATCACATTTTGTATCCAAGGTAGAGGTGGTACAACAGGGTACTAGAGCCTCCATGCTCGCCTGTATCACATCTTTTTTTATGATCGCAGGGAGAGAAAACGCATCAATTCTGCCATAGAATTTTGAGGTTTTTTATAGCGTTAATCATACAGCATAAATGATACACTACATTTTTTTCTGCGGGATGGCACGGTTACAACGATACCAAAATTCTTATATTTTTTTTAGGTTTTTCCACAATAAAAAGCCTTTTTTGGAAATTTTTATTTTTTTCTAAACTCACTGCATTCAAAGTCCTGTAACTTTTTTATTTCTCCATGTACGGAGCTCTCTGAGGGCTTATTTTTTGCGAGACGAGCTGTAGTATTTATTGGTACCATTTTGGGGTACATACGCTTTTTTTAATCACTTTCATTGTGTTTTTTTGTGAGGCAAAATGCTAAAATGCTTACTATAGCAATCTTAGGCGCTGGCAATACAGGACGCCGGTATCTGGCGTCCTGTTGCCATAACAACCAGCTGGGCTCTGCAATAACATTGCGAGAGCTGGCTGAAGTCACAGAGGGAGCGCACTCCCTCTGTGAACCCTTTCCCTGCTGCGATCTACATAGATCGCGGCAGGGAAGGGGTTTACAGCAGGGAGGGGGGGCGCATCTCCGATGCCCCCCGCTATCGCAGCGGGAGGCGGGCTACTAGTGACAGCCGATTCCCGCTGCGGGATAGTGTGAGATCTGCTATGATCTTGCGCTATCCCTATGACATAAGGGTACTTCATTTTGCGAGAAGTACCACCCTGCCATGACGTACCCTTATGTCATGGGGCGGAAAGGGGTTAAATAAACAACTTTTCCCACAAAAACAAGTCCTCAAAACAAACATGTCAACAAGAAAAAAAAAAAAGAGTTCTGACCCCAGGAATGCACAAAAATAAAGACTGAAAAACAGGTTGCTCATTAGTGCTTAAACCAGGTCAGTCATGAAGGAGTTAACTGCGGGCATTCACTGCTGGTCAGTGAGGTTAGACATGGAGGGTTGTTGGGTTAACTGCATGTAAATCTGCTCACATCAGTAACTCCACTAGTTTGAGGGACTCCCAGCAGACAGAGGGGTTCTCCTCCAGGGAGCAGACAGCACATGGTTAACTACCTGAGCTGGGTGCCGGGTGCTGTCTGTCCAGGACCTCTGATGTCACACTCATGTGGCCAGTCATGTGACCAGCCTGTGGGAGGAGCCAATCGGGACTTTACTTCAAGAAAGAATGCTTACAGAACCAGAGAGAAGCCTGTTTGTTCCTGCCTGGATGTCTCACTGGTGGCTGCCGGCACGCTGCGGGAGGAGAAGTAACCCCAGAGGAGCCACGGGTGCAGTGCTCTCTACGTGGGTGTCAGCCTTGCCTCGCCTCCCCTCCTCGCTCCTCCCCTCCTGCAGCCACACACCCCAGCTGCACCAATACCGCGGCTGCTAGTGTAATGTCGGTCGCCCTGCTCCGCCTTCTATAGAATACACAAGTGTGCATTTTGAATATGGCGGGGCTTCTGCGCCCCCTGCAGAGCAAGGGCCGGGTCGCAACGGCGACCCCTGCTCCCCCTCACGATACGCCTATGGTCTATCTTATATCTATCTTTCTTTCTATCCCATATCTATTTATATCTTATATGTATCTATCTATCTATCTATGTCATATCTATCTATCTATTAATCTATCTCATATCTATCTATATCTATCTCATGTCTATCTATCTTTTATCTATTTATCTCATATCTATCTCATATCTATCTATCTCATATCTATCTATCTCATATCTATCTATCTCATATCTATCTATCTATCTATCTCATATCTCGCTATCTCATATCTATCTATCTATCTATGTGTCTCAACAAGGAGGAAGTAAATGGCTACAGTAATTAAAGTCTCCTCCTACTCTGCTTCATAATGAGATGAATGGAGTGTACATCTAATAAACAACATATTCTCATTTTCATTCGCTGTTATTTACCAGTTAATGGTTTCATTAAAAGCAGTAATATTGTTGCCTATGTAGCCTATGAAGCAGGGGCAGACTGATAATGCCCACAGGCCCTTTAGCCACAATAATCATAATGCACTTGAGGCAGATAGACACAATGCAGTATTTGTCTTAGGTATACTTAAGCAGCCCATACACATAAGATTCTGACCCATCAAAATGCAGCCAATCAATCATCTGTGAGATTGCTTGTAGGAACAATCTCACCAGCAGCATGTCACGATCGTCACATGCCAGACTAAATTGGCCAATGAGCAACAAAGTTTTTAAAAAAGGGTTACAAAATACAAAAGTTTCAAATAAATGTTAATAAATGCTGCATAGAGATCCATCCCTTATTCAATAGTCATTGAATAGAAATTCTTCAATTATTTGGTTTTATCACTATTGTCCTCTCCAGCCTTATTTTCTTTTTATACCTTATCTCCTGTTCATGTTTAGAGCAACCATTTTGTCACTATTGTCATGTTCCTTTGAATGAATATATATATTTTTTCCAGAAAGATTGATATTATTACATTACATCCTTCACTGCCAGATAGCCCCATTCCATTTCATACTGCTGTGCCTATGTATATAGTAATCTCATACATTAAGACTGCCTTGCACTTGTGTATTTCTATATTATATATATGTATTGATTGTATGCTTTTTCTCAGTTATGGTATTTTTATAGCTTGAGAAAAGGCATCCTCTGTCCAAAACATTGCCATGTGTTTTTGTCAGAACCACTATTAAAAATTACTTCCGTGTATGCGGCCCCTTTCTAATATCTTTTCTCAAATGACAGCTGTTTAAAATCGGCAATTTCAACCGATCAAAGTTTTGTGTGTGGGGGCAGCTTAAAAGCTTGCTGCCTTCTTCTAGCCATACTGCCCTGTGACCTAATGCCCAGAGTCAAGCACATTATGAAGATATCAAATTATCCTGATTTCCAAACATATTACCCAACATTTTGTATACTCACTAAAGGTTCAGTGCCCCCAGAATCCACTTCAAGTAAAGAATATTTTTGTTCCGTTTTTTTTTAGCAAGTTATTACAAAATGTTAGCTGAAAAATACATACAAGTGCACCAAATGACAGAAAACATGAGATAATATACAGAAATTCTATCTATATGAATGTATGATAAGGTAACGCGCCTCTATGGGTGCCACATAACAATTCCTTACAAATGCGAACCTGGAAATTTAATGTCGCCCTTATCATTACTCGTAAACCTGTCACACAGTTTAGGCTCCAGGTTCCACCAACCTCTCGGCAACAGTAGTCAATATTAAGTCCACGAATGAATGTATTGAGTGCCATACAAGACAAAGCAGTAGTATGACTGTGCATGAGGACACGCTCTTAGTATGCTTCAGTGATTCAGGAATGAGAGCAGAGAGGTCAGTTAAACATTTTCATTAGCATAAATGAGAATGTTTTAATAATGATTGTAAGAGATATGAGACTATGGGGGCAAGAATTCTTGTTTCTGATTTTCTGCATATTCAACATTCAATTAATCTTTATAGTAAAATGAAATATAAGTACAGTAGCAGAAAAAAATATCCCTTGGATATCCCAAGAAAAAGGGAATCCCTTGGCTGAATGTCTTCTGACTAAACTGAACTGCGCAGATCCAGACCCTATTGACTACAATGGGGTCCATTCGCTTTCTGCGTGCTGTGTGGCTTCTAGCCGCTAGATAAAGCTCTGCATGCAGCACTGTTTTTTCCCGGTAATTTGTGCCAGATGTGCAATGGAACATCCAACCGGAGTTTCCAACGCAGATGTGAGACCACCCTTATCCTGGTCTTTTACAGTTATGAGTAATTTCTTATATATACTATTTCCATAAGTTAAATCATATTTAACACATTTCAGAATACACTTGTAATGGTGGAAACCCTGAAGAGACTTGGATTTTCTCTAGAGAATTAGTGTAAAACAATCCCCAAAACAAAGAATACATGTAAAGCAATCTGGGACTAAAGTGCCATGAGGATTTCAGTTGTAATAAAGCATTTTTCTTACACAGGTGAAGTAATCCAATAGACTTAAAGCATTTACAGTTTTCAAGCAGGTTTTTCTAAAGCCCAAGGCATTGGACAAGTTAGTGTAAGTATGAAGTGCAGTATGTAGTGAAACAGACAAAGGATTACATAAAGTCAAGAAATTTGAAGTTCCCCTTACTTGTACACAGATAAAACCATAAGACCGTCATAAATGCAGCAACCTTTAGGTCATGTTTCTCTACAAACCTTAACCACTAGGCATTGAGGTTGGCCAAAATGTACCCCTAATTCTGCATATTCATGGAAAAAGGCAGGATGTGTATGATACCCAAATATCCATCAAAAGCTTAAAGGCAATTTAGAAAAACATTCAAAACCAATATAATCATTCTCAATTAAAAAGTGACACTAACAGCAAACCCAAAGAACTAAAATGTAACTCAACATACTATAAACTGTCTCACAAAGAGAATGCAGCCGATAGTAGCGGCATTGAGTGTACCACTCTAAATGCCATTTATGGTTGGGGATTCGCTACCTGCCCTCTCATCGTCTCTCCTTTAGTCAACAGAGATGGTCACATAATCGGCACAAACGACATTTGTCACAGGTGGCCAATCCCCAAAAACAAATGGTGGAGTGATAAACTTAGTGCCACCACTGTTGGCTGAATTCTCTTCGTTATACAGTCTGCAGTACCTGTGTTCTTCTGTTGTAGCACAACTGTTGCGTCCTCAATAACCCAAACCAAAGGCACAGCTGTGCAGAGGAAACATAACACTATGGGGAATACTCTCCCTATAGTCCCCTAACCCAGGAGGGGGCCCTGCCTACTCGGCGGACCGATCGCTCTGACAAGTGCGAGCCCGCACGCGTGCCTGGGCCACTAACAAGTCCCTATCAGGGAGCCCTAGCACAAAATAAAAGCGAAACAGAAAACAAAACAAAACAGAAAAGTACTTAGCTTGCATGGAGAGCTTCCACCAAGATGTGTTGCTCCGTCGCTGTCCAAATGCAACTGAAGTGATTGACCAGCACAGGAGATCATGCTGGCACTGTTTAAGTAGGAGCCAAGCTACTCAGCACCAGGTGCTGACTGACGTTACTCCTGCAACTATCACACCCCTCAGCTCCAGGAGAGGCAAGGGCACACCCAAAACCTGGTCTGGCCTGTAAGTAAAGTGCAGGACACAATGGTGTCTTACAGTACTAAAACATACTCAGCGCCTTGAAAACTGTCACTAGTAGAAGTCAGATATTAATGCTTTTATAGTTTTCTTATGTAATTGCAGTGAAAACAAATTAAACTTGACATCCCGAAACAAGAATCTTAGTTGTGTTGTGTTAGGAAAGTAGCTAATCTGTTGTACAGAAAGATATGCTGGAGAACAGCGATGACTGCGCCATGCACGGTGTTGAAGGCTACAGAGCTGAACAGCTAATTTCGTAATTTCATAGATGAGTCCTAGTAAATTTTGTAAATTGCATCATTTATGTAGACTTATTCTAAGAAAGCAATAATTCATAGCCTTGGAGAAGCCTTCCCTAAAATGTATGGCTTATGCAAATGACCATATTTTGGTTCCATGTAGAAGCCAGATATTTAGTGCAGTAACTATATCAGATCCAGTCCTGGGGGAAAAAAATGAAACATGTTTTGCATATTTTAAGAAGGGATCTGATCCCATCTTTGTTTCTTAGCATACTAGTAGATAAAGAAAGTGAATGCACCTTCTATTTCATGGTTTTATTTATCATGAGCTTAATAATATGTGTGCGGTCCTCACCAACTTCTATAACCAAACAGCTTATGCTGAGAGCAAAGAAAACATCAGTTTTTAATATGCAGCCATTTTTTCCCCAAAAATAAGTACACAGTGAGGGCTTAGTCAAAGTGGCACATCCGGGCAGCGATGCGCCCGTCTTCCTGCAGGATGGGATGGCTGCACTGCAGAGAAAGAACACATGACCGGCTCCATTGCCGGTCACGTGTTCTCTCTTTTGGCGCTGCGGAGAGTCGTCTGCACCTGCAGTGTGGCCGTCTTCGTCATGCTGGAAGACGGGCGCATCGGCGCCCGGATGCGCCCGTGTGACTAAGTCCTGATATGACAATAAAGTTTTGCATTTTTTAATGATGATTGGGGTTGTGGCTTCCTAGTCTGGCTGTATGAGGTGACTGAGGGTGGTTGAGAATACAGAAATAGTTTAGGAGGCTTTGCTATGCTGTTTCCGTAACTCCCATAGAAGTCAATGGGAATTACTGAGAGAGTGTAGCACAACGAACTATGTTGTTTCCATAACTTGTGCTACAGTGTTTATGTGATGCCTATTAACTTATATAGGAGTTAATGAAATAGTTTAGCCCAGCTACGCTCAGCTTTTTTCTATACTCCTGGCAACTAATCAACCTTGTAACCTGTTCCTATCATGGCTACTGAGGGTCAAAATTATGTTATTATTCTGCCAACATTGGACTGCAGAGTGATATTAGTGCAGTACTATATAACATGAGAATATAACAACTATGCAAATAATGTTGGTATGATATCCATGGTTACAGACTAAAAGGAAATCCTGTGCAGTCTAAAATTGCAATTATAGAGTACTCCCTTTAATACTTCCTCTACTTTTTGCCAGCAAACACTTGGTAGATTGCAAAGTTGCTTATTAGAGATGAGCGAGCACCAAAATGCTCGGGTGCTTGTTACTCGGGACGAAAATTTCGTGATGCTCGAGGGTTCGTTTCGAATAACGAACCCCATTGAAGTCAATGGGCGACCCGAGCATTTTTGTATATCGCCGATGCTCGCTAAGGTTTCCATTTGTGAAAATCTGGGCAATTCAAGAAAGTGATGGGAACGACACAGCAACGGATAGGGCAGACGAGGGGCTACATGTTGGGCTGCATCTCAAGTTCCCAGGTCCCACTATTAAGCCACAATAGCGGCAAGAGTGCCCCCCCCCCCCTCCCAACAATTTTTACTTCTGAAAAGCCCTCATTAGCAATGCATACCTTAGCTAAGCACCACACTACCTCCAACAAAGCACAATCACTGCCTGCATAACACTCCGCTGCCACTTCTCCTGGGTTACATGCTGCCCAACCCCCCCCCCCCCCCCCGCACGACCCAGTGTCCACAGCGCACACCAAAGTGTCCCTGCGCAGCCTTCAGCTGCCCTCATGCCACACCACCCTCATGTCTATATATAAGTGCGTCTGCCATGAGGAGGAACCGCAGGCACACACTGCAGAGGGTTGGCACGGCTAGGCAGCGACCCTCTTTAAAAGGGGCGGGGCGATAGCCCACAATGCTGTACAGAAGCAATGAGAAATATAATCCTGTGCCACCGCCATCAGGAGCTGCACACGTGGGCATAGCAATGGGAAACCTATGTGCCACACACTATTCATTCTGTGAAGGTGTCTGCATGCCCCAGTCAGACCGTGGTTTTTTATAAATAGTCACAGGCAGGTACAACTCCGCAATGGGAATTCCGTGTGCACCCACAGCATGGGTGGCTCCCTGGAACCCACCGGCTGTACATAAATGTATCCCATTGCAGTGCCCTGGACAGCAGAGCTAACGTCAGATTAAATGCAGGTGGGCTTGGGCCCACACTGCATGCCCCAGTCAGACTGGGGTTCTTTAGAAGTGGACACATGCAGTTACAACTCCGTGTGGACCGACAGCATGGGTGGGTCCCAGGAAGCCACCGGCGGTACATAAATATATCCCATTACAGTGCCCAGCACAGCTGAGGTAATGTCAGGTTTAATGCAGGTGGGCTAAAAATTACTAGGATTACACTGTAGGCGAGGGCCCCAAAAAATTGGTGTACCAACAGTACTAATGTACCTCAGAAAAATTGCCCATGCCCAACCAAGAGGGCAGGTGAAACCCATTAATCACTTTGGTTAATGTGGCTTAATTTGTAACTAGGCCTGTAGGCAGCCCAGTTAAAATAAAAATTGGTTCAGGTGAAAGTTTCAACGCTTTAATGAGCATTGAAAAGTATAAACATTGTTTACAAGAGTTATATGACTGAGCCTTGTGGGCCTAAGAAAAATTGCCCGTTCGGCGTGATTACGTGAGGTTTCAGTAGGAGGAGCAGTAGGAGGAGGATGAATATAATACACAGATTGATGAAGCTAAAAGGTCCCCGTTTTTGATGGTGATAGATAACGATGCTTCCATCCGCGGGTGTAGCCTACGTATTGTTTATGTATCGCTGCTGTCCGCTGGTGGAGAAGAGAAGTCTGGGGAAATCCAGGCTTTGTTCATCTTTATGAGTGTAAGCCTGTCGGCACTGTCGGTTGACAGGCGGGTACGCTTATCCGTGATGATTCCCCCAGCCGCACTAAACAACCTCTCTGACAAGACGCTAGCCGCAGGACAAGCAAGCACCTCCAGGGCATGCAGCGCGAGTTCAGGCCACGTGTCCAGCTTCGACACCCAGTAGTTGTAGGGGGCAGAGGCGTCATGGAGGAAGGTCGTGCGATCAGCGACGTACTCCCTCACCATCCTTTTACAGTGCTCCCGCCGACTCAGCCTTGACTGGGGAGCGGTGACACAGTCTTGCTGGGGAGCCATAAAGCTGGCAAAGGCCTTGGAGAGTGTTCCCCTGCCTGCGCTGTACATGCTGCCTGATCTCCGCGCCTCCCCTGCTACCTGGCCCTCGGAACTGTGCCTTCTGCCACTAGCGCTGTCGGATGGGAATGTTACCATCAGTTTGTCCGCCAGGGTCCTGTGGTATAGCATCACTCTCGAACCCCTTTCCTCTTCGGGTATGGGAGTGGAAAGGTTCTCCTTATACCGTGGGTCGAGCAGTGTGTACACCCAGTAATCCGTAGGGGCCAGAATGCGTGTAACGCGAGGGTCATGAGAAAGGCATCCTAACATGAAGTCAGCCATGTGTGCCAGGGTACCTGTACGCAACACATGGCTGTCCTCACTAGGAAGATCACTTTCAGGATCCTCCTCCTCCTCCTCCGCCTCCTCAGGCCATACACGCTGAAAGGATGACAGGCAAGCAGCATGGGTACCCTCAGCAGTGGGCCAAGCTGTCTCTTCCCCCTCCTCCTCATGCTCCTCCCCCTCCTCCTCAACGCGCTGAGATATAGACATGAGGGTGCTCTGACTATCCAGCGACATACTGTCTTCACCCGCCTCCGTTTCCGAGCGCAAAGTGTCTGCCTTTATTCTTTGCAGGGAACTTCTCAAGAGGCATAGCAGAGGAATGGTGACGCTAATGATTGCAGCATCCCCGCTCACCATCTGGGTAGACTCCTCAAAGTTTCCAAGGAGCTGGCAGATGTCTGCCAACCAGGCCCACTCTTCTGTAAAGAATTTAGGAGGCTGACTCCCACTACGCCGCCCATGTTGGAGTTGGTATTCCACTATAGCTCTACGCTGCTCATAGAGTCTGGCCAACATGTGGAGCGTAGAGTTCCACCGTGTGGGCACGTCGCACAGCAGTCGGTGCACTGGCAGATTAAACCGATGTTGCAGGGTGCGCAGGGTGGCAGCGTCCGTGTTGGACTTGCGGAAATGTGCGCTGAGTCGGCGCACCTTTCCGAGCAGGTCTGACAAGTGTGGGTAGCTTTTCAGAAAGCGCTGAACCACCAAATTAAAGACATGGGCCAGGCATGGCACGTGCGTGAGGCTGCCGAGCTGCAGAGCCGCCACCAGGTTACGGCCGTTGTCACACACGACCATGCCCGGTTGGAGGCTCAGCCGCGAAAGCCAGCAGTCGGTCTGCTCTGTCAGACCCTGCAGCAGTTCGTGGGCCGTGTGCCTCTTCTCTCCTAAGCTGAGTAGTTTCAGCACGGCCTGCTGACGCTTGCCCACCACTGTGCTGCCACGCCGCGCGACACCGACTGCTGGCGATGTGCTGCTGCTGACACATCTTGATTGCGAGACAGAGGTTGCTTGGAGGAGGAGGGTGGTTTAGTGGAGGAAGCATACACCGCCGCAGATACCAGCACCGAGCTGGGGCCCGCAATTCTGGGGGTGGGTAGGACGTGAGCGGTCCCAGGCTCTGACTCGGTCCCAGCCTCCACTAAATTCACCCAATGTGCCGTCAGGGAGATATAGTGGCCCTGCCCGCCTGTGCTTGTCCACGTGTCCGTTGTTAAGTGGACCTTGGCAGTAACCGCGTTGGTGAGGGCGCGTACAATGTTGCGGGAGACGTGGTCGTGCAGGGCTGGGACGGCACATCAGGAAAAGTAGTGACGACTGGGAACCGAGTAGCGCGGGGCCGCCGCCACCATCATGCTTTTGAAAGCCTCCGTTTCCACAAGCCTATACGGCAGCATCTCAAGGCTGATAAATTTGGCTATGTGCACGTTTAACGCTTGAGCGTGTGGGTGCGTGGCGGCGTACTTGCGCTTGAGCTCAAACACTTGCGCTAGCGACGGCTGGACGGTGCGCTGAGAGACATTGGTGGACGGGGCCGAGGACAGCGGAGGTGAGGGTGTGGGTGCAGGCCAGGAGACGGTAGTGCCTGTGTCCTGAGAGGGGGGTTGGATCTCAGTGGCAGGTTGGGGCACAGGGGGAGAGGCAGTGGTGCAAACCGGAGGCGGTGAACGGCCTTCGTCCCACCTTGTGGGGTGCTTGGCCATCATATGCCTGCGCATGCTGGTGGTATTACGAGTAGAGCAGAAACAGAACGCTGTCATTAAATGTGCCGCTTATTGGCCTGTGGTTGGAGGCTGACTTCGCTTACGGAACGCACAGCAGAGCCAGGAAAGAATTTTGCGCATGCCTGCTGTAACACTTAGCTGGCTGCGTATTAATTAGGACTACTACCCCCAGCAGAGACGCAGTACACTCAGGACGGTCACAGGCAGCCCAAATAGAATGTTTTTTCCCAAATTTTTTTGGAAAAGCCCACTGCCTATATAGACAGTATATCTCTTTCACTGTCCCTGCCTCACCACTACTGGCCCTGGACCATGTAAAATTACTGCAGACTGTTTCCCTCTGGACAGGATGACAGCAGTGATGTGACGGGCAACGCAGAGCCAGGAAATAATTTTGCGCAAGCCTGCTGTAACACTTAGCTGGCTGCGTATTAATTAGGACTACTACCCCCAGCAGAGACGCAGTACACTCAAGACGGTCACAGGCAGCCCAAATAAAATGTTTTTTCCCAAATTTTTTTGGAAAAGCCCACTGCCTATATAGACAGTATATCTCTTTCACTGTCCCTGCCTCACCACTACTGGCCCTGGACTATGTAAAATTACTGCAGACTGAGGACGCAATGCTCTGCACGGCCGATATACAAAAAAAAAAAAATGTGCAACACTGCAAAAAGCAGTACTGCACACGGTCAGATGTGGCCCTAAGAAGGACCGTTGGGGTTCTTGAAGCCTAAAATAACTCCTAACACTCTCCCTATAGCAACTCCAGCAAGACAGCACTTTCCCTGAACTGTGTCAGAATGCATCTGTGGCGAGCCGCGGGAGGGGCCGATTTATATACTCGGGTGACACCTGATCTCGCCAGCCACTCACTGCAGGGGGGTGGTATAGTGCTTGAACGTCGCAGGGGGAAGTTGTAATGCCTTCCCTGTCTTTCTATTGGCCAGAAAAGCGCGCTAACGTCTCAGAGATGAAAGTGAAAGTAACTCGAACATCGCGTGGTGTTCGCCTCTAGTAACGAGCATCTCGAACACGCTAATACTCGAACGAGTATCAAGCTCGGACGAGTACGTTCACTTATCTCTATTGCTTATGTTTTCTATTTAGGTCCGCTGGAGCAAAAAATGGGCTACCTAACTAAATTAATGCCCTCAGAAATGAATGGCTCTTCTTTTGTACCACCTGCCAGACTCGGTGAAATTAATTAACATATTGGCAATACTGAATTCTCTGATGGATTCAACAGGTATTTTGCATAATTTTTAAAATCTATTGGTTCATTGTCTCATTGCTGGCACTGGAGATTAATATGATGAACATAAGCTGATTGCGTATGTGCCTGCGCACCTTGCTGTGCTGGAGTCTAAGTTCAAATCTCATCTAGGACAACATCTGCAAGAACTTTGAAAAATCCCATACAAATGTTGCCCTTAGACAAATATGAACCAATAATTCCAGTGCTGCAAGGCAACACTGCAAAAAATTGAATCACACCTTTTCTTCCTTCTTTCTTTTCCAGAGAAGGAGAAGAAAAAGAATAAACACAAAGAGAGCATATAAACTTCATGCAGATGTTATCCATAGACATAAAACTAGAACCCCAGAACTGCAAGACAGCAGTGCTAACCACTGAGGCCTTAGTCACACGGGCGCATCGGCACCCGTACACCGGCGCCGATGCGCCCGTGTGACTGTGTGAGAAGACGGCTGTACCTAAAGACGGCCGTCTCTCTGCAGCGCTGGAGGAAAGAACATGTGACCGGCTCCATTGCCAGTCATGTGTTCTTTCAGCAGCGCTTCAGAGAGACGGCCGTCTGCAGGTACGTCCGTCTTCTCACTGACAGTCAGACGGGCGCATCGGCGCCGGTGTACGGGTGCCGTTGCGCCCGTGTGACTGAGGCCTGAGCCATCAGGCTTCTTCCTCCTCCTGCTTCTTTACTGTTTGGAGGAGAAGCAGAAGAATAAGGAGGAGAAGGATATTTTCATATTTTCCTTCTTGTCCACCTCCTTCTCTTTCTCTTCCTCCTTCTCTTTCTTCTCGTTTTTCTCCTTATATCTATTTTGTCCTCCATCTATGCCTCCTTCCCTATCACTTTGTTCTTCTTTTTCTTCTTTAACTAAAAAGAGGGAGGATGAGGAAGAAGAAGGAGAAGAAAGTAGAGCAAATAGCCAGCATGGTGGCTCAGTCATTGGCACTGTTGCCATACAGTCCTGGGGTCTTAGGTTCAAAGATGACTAAGAACAACATCTCCATAGATTTTGTGCTTCTCCTTCTTTTTTTCCTTCCCAGATAAGGAAGAACAAGCACGATGGCTCAGTCATTAGCACTGCTGCCTTGCAGTGTTATAGCTCTAGGTTCAAATCTGTCCAAGCACTACATCTATGTGAATGTTTATCTTCTTCTTCTCCTTCTCCTTCTCCTGAGACAAAAAAACAAGTGTGTTGATTCACTTGTTATCACTGTTGCCATGCAGCACTGGAATTCTAGGTTCAAATCTGTCCAAGGACAACATCTGTATGGAGTGCTAACCAATGAGGTGCAGTCATTGAAGAGCCTTCCCCTCACCAAATTAATGATCCCAATCTTTTTACTCCCATTATCTTTAATGGGATTTGGGATCAGGTCGTCCCAATTATTTTTAGAAAAATGGTCCGATCACACACGACCCGATTATTCCAAAAATCGCTCAACACATTGATGATGACTATGAGGACTTATTCCACTAAAAACCTTCTGAGTGATTCTTCTTTGTTCTGGACATCAGGGCAGAAGTCAAGTAAATGAATCAGGAAAAGTCCTACAGGTTACCTGCAGAAATAAAAGGGTAATTGAAAACACATTTTAATGGTTTATATGCAGTACTTAATAAATAGCGAGACAATATGCGCGATGCAGCAAAACTTTCTAATTTGAATTTATACAAGTAAAGCATTTTTGAAATCTTATGAGTTTTGAATCTTAAATTACTTAGAAAGCTCAATGACTGTTTAAGGAAACTAATAAATTATCCAACAAAAGGCACAAACATTCCGCCACACCGTAATAACATGTGCCTGTGGCTTTCATATTTTTGTAACAGAAAACCAAGATATATAAGTGATACGAGGTTTGTTCAGTCAGCTTTATAATCTGTTCTTACTTACAATGCTAACATTAGAGCCCAACTCTAGGAAACAAAGAATTCCAAACTAGAAGTTTCAAGTTATAACAAAATCAGATAATGTTCTGTAATGTCCATAATATTTAATAAAAAGTACTATGTGAACAGAACTGTGCTACCATTTATTACTACTAATGGACTGCAGGGATTCTAGTGACCCTGCCTAAAACTGTCATCTTTAGCACTTTTATCCATGCCATATGGTAACCATGTTTATTGGAAGGTACTGTAGATTTCAAGCAGTTAACTGTCAGTTATGACATGTTTCATGTGTTTCATGTGCTATGGGTGCGGACACAGAGTATTGCCCATTGCAACACATCAGGGCTCAATATCATTTACCAGTTTTGTAAAAATTAAATATGCACTCGGATTGATTGCTATTGGCAACACGGATGGTATTTTGTTAGACAATTTTGATAAATGAGAGCAGGGGCTGCCCTGGACTGACAGATTTATCTATAATTTACACCAGAAACTGGCATAAATCATACCAGAAATGTATGCCAGGTTGGACCTGGCGTACATTTCTGTCTAGGTGCATGGAGCTGCTGGGGATGCGCCAAATACATGAAAAGGCATGCGCCACTTCATGTATTCACTGCATCCAGGGAAATTGTACTAAGCCTGGCGCAGGCAATGTTGGGCTTTAGTAAATTTCCTCCATAATACATTGCACAATAGAAAAGTTTATACAATTTTTAAACAGTCTAGATAACCTGATGTGAGCTAAAGAGTCTGGGGTCCAAACTAAATACATTTACCTGTAGAGAAACTCTGTAACATTCCATATGGACAGGAAAGAGATTTCTGCTGCTAATACATTTTTATAACAAAGGATTGCTTTATTGATACAATTGTAGCAAATGCTCAGCTATAAACAAGATGACTTCTGTTTGGTTTACCTAAATGTAAACAGAATGTTGTCATTCAATTGATAGTCTACATATTGAAAACTGTGAGGAAATATAATAGGAATCTGTTAATAGGAATCATAGTTGTTGTAATGAACAAATGTCAGCTTCTTCTTACCAATTTTCTTAAAAATAAACTTGATTTCACATTATTCATATATCATATTACATAATCATATTACATTATTTTTAAAATAATAGTATTTTCGGTTAAGTGTTATTACAGGATCCCTAGGCAATTCCACCTAAAACTGTAATATACTTCTTTAGGTTTGCAGCTAAACAAAGCGTTTGTATTTCCTATGAAATGAGGCAGTGTGAATAGATCAAGCAATGCTGCGCCTGCACACTGCAAATATCAAGGTTAACAAAAGTCATAGAGGAACCTTTGAGATAATTTGGAATAGGAAATAAGAAAAAGTGCACTCAGTTTATATTGATGTCTGCTGATAGAAAGGCTAATCACTCAGTCGCACAGAAATATATTTTGTGTGGAAAGTCCTAAAGTAGTTTTTTTTAGTTTAAAAACTAACTTTGTACTATAGACATACATATCTGCCCTTAGATAATATTAAAGGTGTTATTAACTACTGTAGGTCACATCTTCACACCATTGTGTACCATATATAATAAAAAGTGATTCCACGCTCAGGACTCAACAACAGTATAGACTAGCAGAAGTCAGGGCAGATTAAGATCAGCATTCAGTGGCTAGGACAGCTCTAAGTAGATTGCTACCTGGACAGTGAGGTAGCTATAGGCTATATATTTTCTTTAGTTCCCTTTAGTTCTATTAATTAAAAATAAATTATTTATGTATTTATTTTTTTATGTTTTAAATTAGTAGTTGCCATTTTAAAGATACACACTTCCTTACTACATGTTTTATATGCAGGGCAACAATCTGCAATGAGTAGGAGTTGATGGTCAGAAAACTGTCAATTAATTAAAACATTCCCCAGGAATATCTAGAGTACTGTACAAACAGAAAGAACGAAAACAGCTCACCACCATAGGATTGAAGCAGTACAATAGTGCTGTTATTAAATCCCCCAACATTCAATGCTTAGGAGATGTATCTGCTGACCATACCACAGTCTACACAGCAAAGCCAAAAGCGTAAGGAACATGGAGGAAGAAATGATAGCTCGTTGCTTATCAGTTCCAGTGACATGTGTAAAAACCTGGAATATTTCAAGATTCATTTTATATGGATACTCACATAAACTATACACCATAGCTGTGTACAAGGAGGCTGAAACCATAATGGTGATTCAGAGTACACCGCAAGGCACAACCCAAGTCTCAATGCACTGAAAGCAAAATCTTGTTTGCTTAAATTATTTGTTTCTTCTGTCTAATGAATGTAATTCTAATATACAAGTGGCATTTCTTTGAAATGTTGATTCAGTTTAATTATGAAAATCACTAAGGTATTTTCTGGCTTGTGCATCACTCCCTGTACTAAGATTAATCACATCAACATCATTCATTTAATCTTCAAAAAGGATGCAGTTGTCCACAAGAGCTTTCAAATAGCTTCATTAGTGCAATTTTTCAGACTCAAATACTAAGCTGGCAGCATCCGATTGAGAAGGAGGAAGGTCATTGTATTGCTCTACTGCATAGTCTAATTATTTTTGGATTGAGTAGACTTTGTTATGGATCTTTGTATGTGTGTATAGTCTTGTCTCTCCGTGGCTGCTTTTCGAATTTAGGTCTAGGAGAATACGTGTACTTGGTTATGCTCAATTATCTTGATAGTTGTAGTAATTGTAGAAGACAATGTGGGTCTTCTTATTAGAGCTAACAAAATGATTTGTTCTGATTGTTAAACATAAACATTTACTGATTTTCAGGAAATTTAGTTAGTCAGCTTATAACGGCCCACTACAAAGCTACAAAACATATGAACATTTCATGGCGGATTTGTGCCAGCACTTCATTTCCAAATATACTGATGTGTGGATTTTCATGTGCGTGTGTCGATTTGATGCCTGTTATAATAAAAAGGACTGTTCACTTCAGGCAATCCTTGTTTTGAAAAAAGTGTTCCCTGATGACCCGCAATTAGGATCCCCAGTAATCACCTATACAGCATTTGGGAGCCAAGTGTTCCATTTGGGTTCGGTCGCAGCATAATTTAAATAAAGGATTACATAGCTCAGATTATTCAATCTACAGGGTGTCTCAAAAGTATTGAAACACCCATATAGAATGAATACAGTTTGGCAGATGGTGTTCCAATTTTGTATACAGGCTGCAGGAGGAAGGGGAAACTTGCTAAGCCATGTCACCAACATGGTGGCCATTTGAAATGCCAACATCTTGGATTAAATTCAGCAACCACTGATGCTTCATCAGTGATAGTTTTTGGTTGTCCAGATTTTGATTTATCAATGACCTGTTTCTCAGAACTTGAAAAGAAGTTTGGCAACTGCACTGTGGGTAATGTGACATTAATTGAAATTTGTGGTGATGACGCTTGTTCTTCATTCAACTGACATGAGGACAATAATGTGTTCTTCTTGCAATAACACCATCATTTACATTGCCTGTAATGAAGAAAAATCACTGTATAAACATGAGAATTAATAAAGTTTTGTTAAACTTTCAAATCATTCTTCAGGTGAAATTCTCTGCCAGTTTGATATATCACACACCTACCTACCCATTGGAAAAATTAGGGTTGAATCCAAAATGGTGGCATTTAAAATGTTCATCATTTTGGTGACAGGGCCCAACAGGTTTTCTGCTTCCTATGCAGGTTATGGGCAAAATTAGATCACTGCCTGCCAAATGTTTTTCATTCTATATGGGTGTTTCTACACCTTTGAAATATAACTGTATAGACGTGCTGTGCGCTCCAATGTGAGAAATTCTCTTTGTAGCCGTTCTAGCTAATAGATCAAGATGCTGAATGTAGAAGCCCCTTCTATCAATCCAAAATTTACTAATGTAGTATCTGACAATGTGTTTCCTAAACAGTGACGGTCTTTGTACACAACCTTAATTCTCAACCTTAAATACTTGTTGATTGGTGCTTGTTGCATTTTTCTTTACCTGAGCTGAAAGTTGGCTTATGAGAATGAATGATTTCTAACAATAGGCCGGCTGCACATATCTCGTTTATACAATCCAAGCAGCAAGCATTTTTAATCTTGTATAAATGAGATGTTTTCTTGTTTGTCAGCTAATCATTTGTTCCTTTACACGGCCCAATTGTCAGGCAAACAAGCACTCAGGGGAAAGCTCAGCTCGTGTAAAAGGACAATTGTTGCCACATTGTAAAAGAGAAATTTCCAAGAATGTCTTATTCTTCTAATCCATGCAGGTCTTTCAGTTCCACAATTTGGTTTATCCTGCGACACTAAATGTAAAATGCATTTACCTGTATACATTGGTTGTATGAATGTATGTTCTGTAGTGAATGAAAGGTGTAAAATGCTCGGCTGTTACCACAACACCCACACTCTTCAAAAGAGAGTGACATGTATTGAGGCATAGTCTCCTCCTCTTCGTTGTGCTAATTGGGTGAGAAGGAGAACCCCATTCTCTGGATAAGGCCCCGCGTGGGAGATCCGCAAATCAAGCCGACTGTAGGGATGCATTAGCATCCGCAAGGCAATTTAAAGCATGCGGATGTGATTTTTTTTTTCCCGTCGTGTGGATCACACGCGCAGGAAGAAATCGCAGCATGCTCTATTCTCCTGCAGATCCCGCAGGGATGGCTACCATTAGAAGCCGTCCGGTCAACATCACAGCCACAGCTGTCACTGCAGACATGCTGCAGATTCGCGTCTGCTGTGCTGAAGAAAGAAGATCCAGCCGCGACGGAGGAGACCTTCGCTGCATCCGGAGAGGTAAAAAGCTGTCTTTTAATGCCCATGTCTGCGGGCACGGCCAAATTCCGCTGCGGGATTTAGCAGTGGCATCCGTGTCTGCCCATGTGCATGAGGCCGAACTGCAGGTTTCATTTCCAGTGCCTCCACATCTATTACATGTACTTTTGATACTCCATAACTGCCTCATGTGGTAATGTTCCTTTAAGTTTTATTGCAGTTTTTAGAAGTGGTTCAGTTTGGAAATGTGTCCCTTGCACCAGGAAATGCAGTATATCCCTGATTAATATAGTATTAGTGTAAAATTGTACCTATACAAACAATATAAAGTAAACTGATACATAGCGTGTGAATCATTATTTCTGTGTATAAACAATAACTGTGTAACAATAAACACAATGATACAAATGTGAGGATCTTCATTTTCCAGAGGCAAAATGTAATTTAAACCCAAATTTTTGCTTAATAAGTCAGATTTTATTTTTGTACTAAAATATATGACTTCACACTAATATAACAACTGGAGCTAATGTTCAAGTACAACATTTACTAAGAAGATTCAACAATTTTCATTCTAGCCAGTAGAACAGAATCGCTATCTTCACAGAACAGTGAACACTATAATTTCACCTTTCTTAACACTTTTTTCCTCCTTCCATATATCCTCATAAAATATTTACACCTGCAGAATGACCACTCAGATGATCCTCGGACTTTTTGCAGAATCCCTGATGATGTCATGGAAATGTTAAACCCATTATGCTAAGATAGGAGCTCCATCTAATCTGACCTATTGCCTTTCTCATCAGAAGACAGAAAGATATTTTTACATAGGACAGTCTAAATTCAAATCTAGAACATATGCTTCTGCAGTCTGCTATCATCTCAATCAAGGCTGATAAATATTTCACAATATTAAACATTCTATTTCCATAAATTTACTTTGCCTTTAAAACTACAGGCAAAATATGAAATTAGACCTGCAATTAAATAAATAATGGAATGATGTATTAAATAAGACAGATGTATTATCTATTTACATTGTGGAGAGATAGATAGATAGATAGATAGATAGATAGATAGATAGATAGATAGATAGATAGATAGATAGATAGATAGATAGATAGATAGATAGATAGATAGATAGATAGATATGAGATAGATAGATATGAGATAGATAGATATGAGATAGATAGATAGATAGATAGATATGAGATAGATAGATAGATAGATAGATAGATAGATAGATAGATAGATAGATAGAGATCCTATACAATACTGGAACACTTTTATCACTTTTTAATCCTATTATTTTTTCCACAGAAAGCCCAAATTATATGGCGATTAGGATAAGTGCACACAATATTTGTGGATTATACAGCATTTGACAGGACTATTTGAACCAGTCCATCAAACATATAACCCAAACATATGAAACTATATAAAGTTACATATCTTTGTAAACAATTTACTGAGCATTCAGACGACTGAGTGTTAGTTACACCCAAGATTCTCGAGTGCAACTCACATTGGACAGCACATGGACATCCCATCCATGTGCAGTCAGATGTGCGGGAGAGTGGACATTGCATGTCCTACTGTCGTCTGTAAATCAGAACAGAATTGTTTTTTTACATGGAATATCAGTCCGTGAAAAAAATCGCTGGACTGAAAATTTCCATTGATTTTAACCCCTTAATGACATGCGCAGTCGCGATGTTATCGCAAGAGCCGACTGGAGTCACAGAGGGAGCGCGCTCCCTCTGTGAACCCTTTCCCTGGCACGATCTACTTAGATCGCAGCAGGGAAGGGGTTAACGGCGGGTGGGCGCAACTCTGATGCCCCCCGCTGTTGCAGCCGGAAGCCGGCTATCACTGACAGCCGGCTCCTGTTGCGGGATAGAGCGAGATCTGCTATGATATCGCGCTATCCCTATGACGTAAGGGTACATCATTTTGCGGAAAGTACCCCGCTGCCATGACGTATCCTTACGTCATGGGGCGGGATGGGTTAAAGGAGTTTTGTCACTAGAAAAAAAATTCAATACTTACCTATTCCTCCCCAGGTAGTGTTCTTACCACATCTTCTCCTCACCTATCTTCTCCTGACTCCACCAGTCCCCAGGTCACATCACCTCTAGCCAGCCGGATCCTCTTCTGTCCTTCCATATGTAGCATCCATTAGCTGCATTTCACTTCCAGCAGGGCAGTGAATGCTACGAGTGATGTGGCGTTCACTGCCTAACAGGGAATACCAAATCCTCGGCAGCCTGCTTTAGCCCACAGGCGTGGGGTTCCGCCACAAGTGTTCATATAGTATATGAACACTTGCTTTGAGACACCGCGCTTGTGCAGTCATGACAATAGTCTGCGCCTGCGTGCTAACACAGGCTGCCGAGGATTCAGCATTCCCTGCTAGGCAGTGAACACTACATCTCTAGTGACGTAGCGTACACTGACCTGCAGGAAGCAGAATGCCGAGAATGTACACTACATAATAGGAAGAAGAGGATCCAGCCAGCTGAAGGTGACGTGACCGGGGGGACTGGGTGAAGTCAGAAGATGTGGTTAGAAGAATGCCCAGGCAGGAATAGGTAAATATTAGAGATGAGCGAACGCGTTCGTCCGAGCTTGATATTCGTGCGAATATTAGGGTGTTCGGGATGTTCGTTATTCGTAACGAACACCATGCGGTGTTCTGGTTACTTTCACTTCCTTCCCTGAGACGTTAGCGCGCTTTTCTGGCCAATTGAAAGACAGGGAAGGCATTACAACTTCCCCCTGCAACGTTTAAGCCCTATACCACCCCCCTGCTGTGAGTGGCTGGCGAGATCAGGTGTTCGCCTAATATAAAAGTCGGCCCCTCCCGCGGCTCGCCTCAGATGCGGTGTGAGTTAGATGAGGGACAGTGCTGTTTATACCGGAGCTGCTGTAGGGAAAGAATTGGTAGTTAGTGTAGGCTTCAAGACCCCCCAAAGGTCCTTATTAGGGCCACTGATAGCTGTGTGTTGGCTGCTGTTAGCAGTGGCATTTTTTTTTTCTCAAAATCGGCTCTGCAGAGCGTTGCACCTGGCATTAGGGACAGAAGTGCTGCATAGGCAGGGAGAGTGTTAGGAGTGAGTGTAGCCTTCAAGAACCTCAACGGTCCTTTCTAGGGCCATATTTATCCGTGTGCAGTACTGTTCAGGCTGCTGTTAGCTGTGCTGCATTTTTTTTGGGCTTCTCAAAATCGCCTCTGCAGAGCATTCCACCCTCCATTGATACTGCAGGGAAAGAATTGTATAGGCAGGGCCACAACACAGTTATTATTCATAGAATATACGCAGTGCTGCCTTTTGGTGGAAAAACAAGTGGAAACAAATCTATTTGTCCAGCCTGTGTCCGTCCTTACGGGCGGTGGACACGTGTGAGCTGCGTGAAAAACATTGCTAAATCATACGCACCCAGCTACGCTTTACTGCTGGCTTCGCCATTTGCTTTCCTTAATTGGGAAAAAAAATTCCTGCTCTGCCAGAGTTATAATAACTCTGCTACCCTCACGTTCTGTGACACATAAGCAGGGACACAGCACAGTTATTAAACTTCTCATGTTCATAGAATATACGCAGTGCTGCCTTTTGGTGGGAAAAAACTGAAAACAAATCTATTTGTCCAGCCTCTGTCCGTCCTAAGGGCGGTGGACACGTGTGAGCTGCGTGAAAAACATTGCTAAATCATACGCACCCAGCTACGCTTTACTGCTGGCTTCGCCATTTGCTTTCCTTAATTGGGAAAAAAAATTCCTGCTCTGCCAGAGTTATAATAACTCTGCTACCCTCACGTTCTGTGACACATAAGCAGGGACACAGCACAGTTATTAAACTTCTCATGTTCATTGAATATACGCAGTGCTGCCTTTTGGTGGGAAAAAACTGAAAACAAATCTATTTGTCCAGCCTCTGTCCATCCTAACGCCTGTGGACACGTGTGAGCTGCGTGAAAAACATTGCTAAATAAGACGCACCCAGCTACGCTTTACTGCTGGCTTCGCCATTTGCTTTCCTTAATTGGGAAAAAAAATTCCTGCTCTGCCAGAGTTATAATAACTCTGCTACCCTCACGTTCTGTGACACATAAGCAGGGACACAGCACAGTTATTAAACTTCTCATGTTCATTGAATATACGCAGTGCTGCCTTTTGGTGGGAAAAAACTGAAAACAAATCTATTTGTCCAGCCTCTGTCCGTCCTAACGCCTGTGGACACGTGTGAGCTGCGTGAAAAACATTGCTAAATCATACGCACCCAGCTACGCTTTACTGCTGGCTTCGCCATTTGCTTTCCTTAATTGGGAAAAAAAATTCCTGCTCTGCCAGAGTTATAATAACTCTGCTACCCTCACGTTCTGTGACACATAAGCAGGGACACAGCACAGTTATTAAACTTCTCATGTTCATTGAATATACGCAGTGCTGCCTTTTGGTGGGAAAAAACTGAAAACAAATCTATTTGTCCAGCCTGTGTCCGTCCTTACGGGCGGTGGACACGTGTGAGCTGCGTGAAAAACATTGCTAAATAAGACGCACCCAGCTACGCTTTACTGCTGGCTTCGCCATTTGCTTTCCTTAATTGGGAAAAAAAATTCCTGCTCTGCCAGAGTTATAATAACTCTGCTACCCTCACGTTCTGTGACACATAAGCAGGGACACAGCACAGTTATTAAACTTCTCATGTTCATTGAATATACGCAGTGCTGCCTTTTGGTGGGAAAAAACTGAAAACAAATCTATTTGTCCAGCCTCTGTCCGTCCTAACGCCTGTGGACACGTGTGAGCTGCGTGAAAAACATTGCTAAATCATACGCACCCAGCTACGCTTTACTGCTGGCTTCGCCATTTGCTTTCCTTAATTGGGAAAAAAAATTCCTGCTCTGCCAGAGTTATAATAACTCTGCTACCCTCACGTTCTGTGACACATAAGCAGGGACACAGCACAGTTATTAAACTTCTCATGTTCATTGAATATACGCAGTGCTGCCTTTTGGTGGGAAAAAACTGAAAACAAATCTATTTGTCCAGCCTGTGTCCGTCCTTACGGGCGGTGGACACGTGTGAGCTGCGTGAAAAACATTGCTAAATCATACGCACCCAGCTACGCTTTACTGCTGGCTTCGCCATTTGCTTTCCTTAATTGGGAAAAAAAATTCCTGCTCTGCCAGAGTTATAATAACTCTGCTACCCTCACGTTCTGTGACACATAAGCAGGGACACAGCACAGTTATTAAACTTCTCATGTTCATAGAATATACGCAGTGCTGCCTTTTGGTGGGAAAAAACTGAAAACAAATCTATTTGTCCAGCCTGTGTCCGTCCTTACGGGCGGTGGACACGTGTGAGCTGCGTGAAAAACATTGCTAAATCATACGCACCCAGCTACGCTTTACTGCTGGCTTCGCCATTTGCTTTCCTTAATTGGGAAAAAAAATTCCTGCTCTGCCAGAGTTATAATAACTCTGCTACCCTCACGTTCTGTGACACATAAGCAGGGACACAGCACAGTTATTAAACTTCTCATGTTCATTGAATATACGCAGTGCTGCCTTTTGGTGGGAAAAAACTGAAAACAAATCTATTTGTCCAGCCTGTGTCCGTCCTTACGGGCGGTGGACACGTGTGAGCTGCGTGAAAAACATTGCTAAATCATACGCACCCAGCTACGCTTTACTGCTGGCTTCGCCATTTGCTTTCCTTAATTGGGAAAAAAAATTCCTGCTCTGCCAGAGTTATAATAACTCTGCTACCCTCACGTTCTGTGACACATAAGCAGGGACACAGCACAGTTATTAAACTTAGATTATTCATTCACTAGAGGCAGTGGGGCCTTTCGTTTTCCAAAAAGGGCAAAAATTATATTTGGCCTGCAGTCTTGCGCCAATTTATTTCCTGCCTGTGAAATCAAATCACTGGTAATACAGCATGCTGAGGGGTAGGGGTAGGCCTAGAGGACGTGGACGCGGCCGAGGACGCGGAGGGCCAAGTCAGGGTGTGGGCACAGGCCGAGCTCCTGATCCCGGTGTGTCGCAGCCGACTGCTGCGCGATTAGGAGAGAGGCACGTTTCTGGCGTCCCCACATTCATCGCCCAATTAATGGGTCCACGCGGGAGACGGTTATTAGAAAATGAGCAGTGTGAGCAGGTCCTGTCCTGGATGGCAGAAAGTGCTTCGAGCAACCTATCGTCAACACGCAGTTCTGCGCCGTCCACTGCTGCAAATCCGAATCCTCTGTCTGCTGCTCCTCCTTCCTCCCAGCCTCCTCACTCCACTACAATGACACCTGCTCAGGAGCGGGAACACTCCCAGGAACTGTTCTCGGGCCCCTGCTCAGATTGGGCAGCAGCGGTTCCTCTCCCACCAGAGGAGTTTATCGTGACTGATGCCCAACCATTCGAAAGTTCCCGGGGTCCGGGGGATGAGGCTGGGGACTTCCGCCAACTGTCTCAACAACTTTCTGTGGGTGAGGAGGACGATGACGATCATACACAGTTGTCTTGCAGTGAGGTAGTAGTAAGGGCAGTAAGTCCGAGGGAGCAGCGCACAGAGGATTCGGAGGAAGAGCAGCAGGACGATGAGGTGACTGACCCCACCTGGTGTGCAACGCTTACTCAGGAGGACAGGTCTTCAGAGGGGGAGTCAAGGGCATCAGCAGGGCAGGTTGCAAGAGGCAGTGCGGTGGCCAGGGGTAGAGGCAGGGGTAGAGGCAGGGCCAGACCGAATAATCCACCCAAAGCGTTTCCCAAAGCGCCCCCTCGCGCCATGCCACCCTGCAGAGGCCGAGGTGCTCTAAGGTCTGGCAGTTTTTCACAGAGACGCCTGACGACCGACGAACAGTGGTGTGCAACCTTTGTTGCGCAAAGCTCAGCCGGGGAGCCAACACCAACAGCCTCACCACCACCACCATGCGCAGACATATGATGGCCAAGCACCCCACAAGGTGGGACGAAGGCCGTTCAGCGCCTCCGGTTTGCACCCCTGCCTCTCCCCCTGTGCCCCAACCTGCCACTGAGATGCAACCCCCCTCTCAGGACACAGGCACTACCGCCTCATGGCCTGCACCCACACCCTCATCTCCGCTGTCCTCGGCCCCATCCAGCAGTGTAGTTCAGCGCACCGTCCAGCCGTCGCTTGCGCAAGTGTTCGAGCGCAAGCGCAAGTACGCCGCCACGCACCCGCACGCTCAAACGTTAACCGTCCGCATCGCAAAATTCATCAGCCTTGAGATGCTGCCGTATAGGGTTGTGGAAACGGAGTCCTTCAAAAGTATCATGGAGGCGGCGGCCCCGCGCTACTCAGTTCCCAGTCGCCACTACTTTTCCCGATGTGCCGTCCCAGCCCTGCACGACCACGTCTCCCGCAACATTGTACGCGCCCTCACCAACGCGGTTACTGCCACGGTCCACTTAACTACGGACACGTGGACAAGCACAGGCGGGCAGGGCCACTACATCTCCCTGACGGCACATTGGGTGAATTTAGTGGAGGCTGGGACAGAGTCAGAGCCTGGGACCGCTCACGTCCTACCCACCCCCAGAATTGCGGGCCCCAGCTCGGTGCTGGTATCTGCGGAGGTGTATGCTTCCTCCACTAAAGCACCCTCCTCCTCCTCCTCCTCTGTCTCGCAATCAAGATGTGTTAGCAGCAGCATGTCGCCAGCAGTCGGTGTCGCGCGGTGTGGCAGCACAGCGGTGGGCAAGCGTCAGCAGGCCGTGCTGAAACTACTCAGCTTAGGCGATAAGAGGCACACGGCCCACGAACTGCTGCAGGGTCTGACACAGCAGACCGACCGCTGGCTTTCGCGGCTGAGCCTCCAACCGGGCATGGTCGTGTGTGACAACGGCCGTAACCTGGTGGCGGCTCTGCAGCTCGGCAGCCTCACGCACGTGCCATGCCTGGCCCACGTCTTTAATTTGGTGGTTCAGCGCTTTCTGAAAAGCTACCCACGCTTGTCAGACCTGCTCGTAAAGGCGCGCCGGCTCTGCGCACATTTCCGCAAGTCCCACACGGACGCTGCCACCCTGCGCACCCTGCAACATCACTTTAAGCTGCCAGTGCACCGACTGCTGTACGACGTGCCCACACGGTGGAACTCTACGCTCCACATGTTGGCCAGGCTCTATGAACAACGGAGAGCTATAGTCGAATACCAACTCCAACATGGGCGGCGCAGTGGGAGTCAGCCTCCTCAATTCCTTTCAGAAGAGTGGGCCTGGTTGGCAGACATCTGCCATGTCCTTGGTAATTTTGAGGAGTCTACCCAGGTGGTGAGCGGCGATGCTACAATCATTAGCGTCACCATTCCTCTGCTATGCATCTTGAGAAATTCCCTGCAAACCATAAAGGCAGCTGCTTTGCGCTCGGAAACGGGGGCGGGGGAAGACAGTATGCCGCTGGATAGTCAGGGCACCCTCCTGTCTATTTCTCAGCGCGTACAGGAGGAGGAGGAGGAGCATGAGGAGGATGAGGAGGAGGGGGAAGAGACAGCTTGGGCCGCTGCTGACGGTACACCGGCTGATTGCCTATCATCCTTTCAGCGTGTATGGCCTGAGGAGGAGGAGGAGGAGGAGGAGGATCCTGAAAGTGATCTTCCTAGTGAGGACAGCCATGTGTTGCGTACTGGTACCCTGGCACACATGGCTGACTTCATGTTAGGATGCCTTTCTCGTGACCCTCGCGTTGCACGCATTCTGGCCACGACAGATTACTGGGTGTACACACTGCTCGATCCACGGTATAAGGAGAACCTGCCCACTCTGATTCCCGAAGAGGAAAGGGGTTCGAGAGTGTTGCTATACCACAGGACCCTTGCGGACAAGCTGATGGTAAAATTCCCAGCCGACAGCGCTAGTGGCAGAAGGCGCAGTACCGAGGGCAAGGTAGCAGGGGAGGTGCGGAGATCGAGCAGCATGTACATCCCAGGCAGTGCAACAGTCTTTAAGGGCCTGGCCAGCTTTATGGCTCCCCACCAAGACTATGTCACCGCTCCCCAGTCACGGCTGAGTCGGCGGGAGCACTGTAAAAGGATGGTGAGGGAGTACGTAGCGGATCGCACGACCATCCTTGGTGACGCCTCTGCCCCCTACAACTACTGGGTGTCGAAGCTGGACACGTGGCCTGAACTAGCGCTGTATGCCCTTGAGGTGCTTGCTTGTCCTGCGGCTAGTGTCTTGTCGGAAAGGGTGTTTAGTGCGGCTGGGGGAATCATCACAGATAAGCGTAGCCGCTTGTCAACCGACAGTGCCGACAGGCTAACACTCATCAAGATGAACAAAGGCTGGATTTCCCCAGACTTCTGTTCTCCACCAGCGGACAGCAGCGATACGTAAGCAATACGTAGGCTGCACCCGCGGATGGAAGCTACGTTCTCTCTCACCATCCAAAACGGGGACATTTCTGCTTCATCAATCTGTGTCTAATATTCCTCCTCCTCCTCCTGCTCCTCCTCCTGAAACCTCACGTAATCACGCTGAACGGGCAATTTTTCTTAGGGCCGCAAGGCTCACTCAAATAATTTTTCTTAACAATTTTTATAAGTTTCAATGCGCTTAAAAGCGTTGGAACTTTAACTTGAACCAATTTTTCGTTACACTGGGCTGCCTACAGGCCTAGTTACCACTTAAGCCACATTAACCATTGCTTACATGGAACGAAGACTGCGCTCCCGCTATACTGCTGCTTCAGAATTGTTACTGGGGCCTGTCTTGAGTGCTACTATTGCTTACATGGAACGAAGACTGCGCTCCCGCTATACTGCTGCTTCAGAATTGTTACTGGGGCCTGTCTTGAGTGCTACTATTGCTTACATGGAACGAAGACTGCGCTCCCGCTATACTGCTGCTTCAGAATTGTTACTGGGGCCTGTCTTGAGTGCTACTATTGCTTACATGGAACGAAGACTGCGCTCCCGCTATACTGCTGCTTCAGAATTGTTACTGGGGCCTGTCTTGAGTGCTACTATTGCTTACATGGAACGAAGACTGCGCTCCCGCTATACTGCTGCTTCAGAATTGTTACTGGGGCCTGTCTTGAGTGCTACTATTGCTGACATGGAACGGACACGTGGAGAGGACACGTAGTGCCTCAAAAACATCCCCCTCCTCCTCCAACAGGAAAAACATTGTTGGCAAATGCCTTTGCATTGGTTCGTCTGGTGGCAGTCCAAGAATTTCACCTTTACCGACACTACAAGAGAGCCCCCCCACCATCCCCCCGCCACGGCCTACTTAATCCTGGCCACATTCCGAAAACCAACAAAATACAACCGTGCTACTAGGTCCGCAGTCACCACCACATTACCACCAACGCGGTTACTGTTAAGGTGCATATTACCAGTCTGACTGGGGCATGCAGACACCTTGACAGAATGAATAGTGTGTGGCACATAGGTTCCCCATTGCTATGCCCACGTGTGCAGCTCCTGATGGCGGTGGCACAGGATTCTATTTCTCATTGCTTCTGTACAGCATTGTGGGCTATCGCTCCCCAACTTTTAAAGAGGGTCGCTGCCTAGCCGTGCCAACCTCTGCAGTGTGTGCCTGCAGTCCCTCGTCATGGCAGACGCAATTCTAAATAGACATGAGCGTGGTGTGGCATGAGGGCAGCTGAAGGCTGCCCAGGGACACTTTGGTGTGCGCTGTGGGGGGGAGGGGGGGCGGTTGGGCAGCATGTAACCCAGGAGAAGTGTCAGTGAAGTGTCATGCAGGCAGTGATTGTGCTTTGTTGGAGGTAGTGTGGTGCTTAGCAAAGGTATGCCATGCTAATGAGCGCTTTTCAGAAGTAAAAGTTGTTGGGAGGGGGGGGGCCCACTCTTGCCGCTATTGTGGCTTAATAGTGGGACCTGTGAACTTAGGATGCAGCCCAACATGTAGCCCCTCGCCTGCCCTATCCGTCACTGTGTCATTCCCATCACTTTCCTGAATTGCCCAGATTTTCACACATGAAAACCTTAGCGAGCATCGGCGAAATACAAAAATGTTCTGGTCGCCCATTGACTTCAATGGGGTTCGTTGTTCGAAACGAACCCTCGAGCATCACGGGAAGTTCGTTACGAATAACGAACACCCGAACATTTTGGTGTTCGCTCATCTCTAGTAAATATAGAATTTTTTTTTCTAATGGCAGAACCCCTTTAATGGGTCTGAGTTCTCTCTAAATTTACTCAGTTGCAAACTAAGACAAAGCTTGGATCTAAAACTTGCCCATGTGAATAAGACCCTAGACTTATTTTATTAAAGATAGTGTATCCTTGTAGTTGATTGCTACTCTTACTAAACTATGATGTTAGCTCATTAAAAAATGACATTGGAGTAGACTATAAAGAAGTCCTACGCTGTGTTCTTCTAATATCTCATTGTTTTCGCTGCATGTTGCTAGAATCAAGTGAACCTTTTAGGTGGCTTGTTTCTTTTTTTCTGGCAAGAACAGTCCCAAGGGAAGCTGTTACTTCAAAATATATTACAAATCTAAAATACATATTGCACGAGGTACATCTGAAATTTATTTATATACTTTGTCTTTAGAACATCAGTTTACCGGCGTAAAATCATGTTTATTATAATTACGCTGCACTTCTTAAGGCAAATAGATATTTAGGGAAATAAAAGTAGACTGTAGATGTATATTTTACAAAGGTGCATTGAGACTATACCTACGAAACGAGAAATGTATTGTACATAGTGATGATAAATAGCTAGACAGACAGACATGCAGCTTTGGCAGATTTCACACAGCAATTTCAGCTGTTAACTTCACCTTGTCAACCATGTCTTTGGAGCAAACCCAAGTCTATCGATCTCTGTGGAACTATATACATAGATCCTTGAGCTGTTCTCATTAAAGCGACCCTCAAGTCCTGGACATACAAAGATGGCAGCACCGCTTCTCTGACTACCTGATGCACTGTGTATAGTATGCATCATTAGTCTAAGACACTACATGCTGTTCTAACTGGGCAGTGCTGCTTATGCGGGCAGCACTAGGCAATTATAGCAGTGTATAGGGTCTTAAACTAATTATATAAACTAATTCACAGTGCATCAGGTAGTAATAGAAGTGGTGTGGCCATCTTTATTTGTCCAGGACTTGAGGGTAGCTTTAAAGGGACTTGTTATTTATATAGCGCCAACTTATTCCACAGCGCTTTCAGGTAACTTGTTTATTACACCCCCTCCCCTTCCCCCCTCCAGCACACTGGGTACTCATTTTACGGACCTCAGAAGGATGAAAGGCTGAGTTAACCTTGAGCCGGCTTCCTGAACCAAGCGGGGATTTAATCCACAACCTTCAGGTCGTGAGTGAGAGCTTAGGACTCTGTGCCACACATCAATATCATCTTGAAAATGCATAGCATCCCTTAACTTGTTTCCAAAAGACCTAGTATTAAAATTAGAATAAGGTGTTTTAATTTATATACTTTGATTATGTATTAACCTCTTAAGCACCAGACACATTTTTAGGGGGAAAAAATGCAGTACAAATAATTTTGGTAGCAGAAGGAAAATAAATAGGGCAGTAAATAGAGATGAGCGAACACGTTCGGCCCCGCCCCTTTTTCGCCCGAACACCGAACTTTGCGAACACTTCAGTGTTCGGGCGAAAAAGTTCGGGGGCCGCCGTGGCAGCGCGGGGGGGTGCGGCGGGGAGTGGGGGGGAGAGGGAGAGAGAGAGGGCTCCCCCCTGTTCCCCGCTACTGCCGCCCGCGCCGCCGCGCATCTCCCCGCCCCCCGGCGGCACCCGGACCTTTACGCGCGAACACTGCAGTGTTCGGCAAAGCCGGTGTCCGGGTGCGGATGTGTCCGTAACGGACATGTTCGCTCATCTCTAGCAGTAAACCATGGGTGGTTTTACTGCCCTATTTGTTCTCCTTTCGCTACCACAATTATTTTTACTGCATTTTTTTTCTATGACGTATAGGGCTATTTTTTTAATATCTCTTCACTGAATTAATTTTCCATTTTTTAGTTTTATTGGGGGTAAAAAGCTAAAAAGATTATTTTTATTTAACATTTATAGTTGTTTTTTTAATTAGCATATTTACAGTAAAATAAATTATGGGAATGGGTTTCTCATTTTGTTTTGGACGTTTTGATATATAATATGTATGGTTTTTGATTACAGGGTCCATACTACGACAGTTTTGGTTGGTGTCAGCTTTGGGTCACTTTCTTTTTTATATATATATATATATATATATATATATATATATATATATATATATTTTTTTTTTTTTTTTTTTTTTTTTTTTTATTTATTTATTTTTTTTTTTACCATCTATGACCCCATGATGTTATATAAGACCTCTGGGGGTCATTCAGATAGTCTTTTTTTATTATTATTTCACACTTTTCCACTACAGATGGGGCATCCATGGGAGCGGGAGCGGATAGTGGAAGAATCACTTCCACTTTCACTTCTTAGTACATAGTGCTCATTGAGGTAGTAAATCAGCAGGTGTCCTGGGTGGCAAACCCCTACTGATCATCTAATGAAAATCTATTCTGAGGATAGGATAGCCTTGTGTGGCACAGAGTGCTAGGGCAGCAGAAATGCAGTCCTAAGCTTTTGCTCACAACCTGAAGGTTGCGGGTTCCATACCTTCTTGGTCCAGGTAGCCAGCACAAGGTTGACTCATCCCTCTGAGGTCGGTAAAATGAGTACCCAGTTTGCTGGGGGGTGAAAAATGACTGGGGAAGGCACCCTAGGAGCCAATCAATTTACCTTTACCATTCTGAGGATAGGTTAGCAATCTCCAGAGCGGGACAACCCCTTTCAGCTGACTTGGTGTTAATTAGGCATATTCCTATCACTTAATAGTTTGATGTCATCATAGTTTTATTATATATAGATATTAAAAATGTATTCTTATTCAGTAAGGCTTTTTTCACATCTGTTTTGGAAGCCTCATTTGGCACAGGTGCAGCACAAAATCCTGGAAGAAGTAGTGCAGCATATTGGAATCTTTCTTGGAAAATGCTGGGTGGCATAACAGAAGCCCTACAGGGCCCAGTCAATAGAATCTGCTGTTTGTTTCTGCCATAGGACAAATTCATCCCCAACTGCCATGACACTTCTGTAGTAGAATAATCATGTGATATATATACAAGAATACCCACAAAGTCTTTCTAATACTGACATGTTAAATGTTCTACTTTTAAAAAACAGCTATAATTTGTGTACCCTCTCATACAAATATAAAAGGACATCATACTCTACTTACTATATTTAAGTAGCATCATATGAACATTGTGTCTGGACCTTTATGGGTCAGTATTAGAGATGAGCGAGCGTACTCGGATAAGCACTACTCGCTCGAGTAATGTGCTTTATCCGAGTATCGCTGTGCTCGGGGCTAAAGATTCGGGTGCCGCTGCGGCTGACAGGTGAGTCGCAGCGGGGAGCAGGGGAGAGCGGGCGGGAGAGAAGGAGAGAAAGATCTTACCTCCGTTCCTCCCCGCTCTCCCCTGCAGCTCCCCGCTCCGTGCCGGCACCCGAATCTTTAGCCCCGAGCACAGCGATACTCGGATAAAGCAAATTACTCGAGCGAGTAGTGCTTATCCGAGTACGCTCGCTCATCTGTAGTCAGTATACTTGCTGCCTCTGTGGTACATGATAACCTCTGCAAACTTTGCTTTTGACCTGCTTGTTGTGATTTAAAGCCGTATAAGGATCAATGAGCAACGCTCAAAATCTTCTATTGACTTAGGTATATATTGTTATTGCATTTGTTAAGATGTATCATGTACTTGTTAGCCATGGGCACAAAGTCTATGCAGAGGCACATGCAGCTGTTGTGGCTCAACATTACAGGGCCTAGAGGCACTTCATGTGCTACCTAATAGTACACACTAAATAGAAGAAACTAGACCAGCTCACCATCGCTGGATCTCCAACAATACATAGATGTTGGAAGGAAAAATACCACTCCAGTCACGGACCAAAAATCTACATAGAAAAAAGCTGTGAATCTTCCAGCACTCGACATGAAGATAAAAATATTCTTTATTCTATGATAGTTAAAAGCCACATATCAAAAGGAAGAGAGTAAAAAACATGAAGTGTTAGTGATGCGTTTTGAGCCTAAAAAGCTTGACTCTAATACATAGTTCAGGTCCACAATGAAGGACAAAGCAATTTAAAACCAAAAAGGGCCCTGCATAATGTGAAGAAAATTAGCTGACCACATGACTAGTCTAATTAATCGAATGTAACGATTTGATAACATTCACAATGTTGCTAATAGTAACAGGATATTTATATGGAATGTGAACGAGAAAATATAATAATCCACATACATATGTACATTACTATACATAATTAATAATAAGGATTCTTGAATATCAATAAATATACATGATGTAACCCTGCCTCCAAAGCAGGACACCCGCTCTGACAAGGATGCTTCGGCATGAGAACCTTCTCCAAATCTACCAATAATCACCCCAATCCCAGGGCACGAAAGCTTAACATCTGTGGGTTACCTATGCAGCATTCAATATATTCAACAGATATTCCTGATATCTTGAAATATATCCACCCTCTCCAGATGATAAAAATTAGTGCCCATACAGTGTACAATAAAACTGTGAGATAAATGAGATATTATGTGTATGAGCATGCATAAGAGTAGACAACGGAAAATATAATTGATAATAAAAAAAGGTGAAAATCCACATATAACTTGCAGTCTCATCCTATAACGCTCATGATCAAGGTAACCCTCCTTCCCCCCAGTGCGTTTCTCTATGGCCATGTTTCATCAGGAAGGTTATAAATACAGGCAGAAATACACATTACATGCAACTCAGATTTATCTGATAGTGACAACAGTTATTAGTCATTACTATTAGTCACGTCCAGTCTCATGCATCACCTTGTACGTATGTTCTCATGACCTTAGCTTGACTTTTTTTGTATACTGTCTGTGCACAGTTTTTTATCATCTGGAAGTTATGGATATATTTCAATATATCTAGAATATCTGTTAAAAAAGTTGAATGCTGGTCTGGTAACTCACAGATATTAACCATCTATGCCCTCGGATTAGGATTTCAATAGGGGATTTAGTGGAGGTTCCCGTGCAGGATTGCCCTTGTCAGGGCGGCAGTCCTGCTTTGTAAATAGGTTTATATCATAGGATGACAGTAAGACAGATTTATCTATCCCATGTTGCCTGTTTATGTGTACACCACACCACTACCATCCTATACAGTTGAAAACTCTACTAAATTGATGGTATTTATTCATTTTCTTTTATGTAGTTTTGCTTGCTTAGCTCATATAGATTTTTAAATCACATTCAATAAGGGTTAAATCTATTAGCAGCTACTATAGTCTGTAATCACCATATGATTTGCATCTTTCATGTTTCATTAAACCCCCTGATAGTTGCTTAGTCAGTAGACTATGGGTTAATAATGCTGCATTTTTCCCCAATAGTAAATTATTGTAAGCATGCCTGGGGTAGATATAAATACATCATAGGACAAGGAAGGTGGATTCACAGCTAAAATATTCTACACAAAAAGGAACAAACATAAAAATGAAAGAGCGCACTAAAAAGACCTTGCGCTTTTTCTTTCTGCCCTCACTAATTATTTGTGCCATTTATTTCCTGCTGCTTAAATAATGTCACTCAATTGTGCAGCACTTTACAAAGATCCCTTTATTCACATCAGTCCCTGTGCCCAAATGTGATCACAATATATTTCCCCTATCCCACATATACATCCACAATAGAGCAAATTTCATAGGACGTTAGTTTACCTACCAGGTATATGACTTCAAGTAAGATATGGAAAGATTGTAATGAAAATTAAAACATAAATTCAGCCTTACATATAAAATTATTGATTAGATCAGAAAAAAGGGATTTCTTATATGTAAAAAAGTCTCACAGTATAATATTACTGAGCGTAAGGTGTACAGGGGGAATAACAGAACTTCACAGAAAGATGACAAATGTTTAATATGTACCAGATACTAAAATACCAACAGACCCTAAAACAAATAAATAATTGGTAACATCAGTAGCAACAATATACGTTGATTAAAAATTCAGCATCACCAGCATGTCCATTATTGGTATCCGCATTCCTGCCAAACACCTGGTGCTAATGCTTGACATGGGAGACCATCAACTATTTTATTCATTATAAATGCAAAATGTGCACATCCAATGTATTGTACTTAAGGGCCACAGTGATTGGGTATGCTATTAGTGAGGAAACCTTTGTGAGTAATTAACATTGTCACATTCATCACCCGAGGACTTACACGGAAATACTCATGAAACGGAATGGAAAATAATATTCAGAATTTCTCTTTTTTCTTTTAGGTGAATGATGGCACAGAATGGCCCGAGATTTCTTCCGAAAGATGATACTGAAGTTATGCTGCAAGCAACTGATTTCTATGTTTAAAAATATGGTTTCACTGTGAAATGAATGTAAGATAAATATATATATACATAGTAGCTCATTATGGATGGTATATTACATTAAAGTATGGTGGCATTTTGCTCTCTTCTTGTTTATTTGTATCCTGGTTCATCAAGTAATATCAGTTTCTCTAGGCCATGCTAACTCTTTAGGCTCCAATAGCTGAATCAAACCAATAACATAGCTTTTGCGAGAACCTGGGTCAGTTTAAAGAGAATATGCTATCATGAAAAGCACTCCAGGACTGCTGTAATGGCAGGTTAGGTGATGCAGATTTAAGCCCCATTTACACACAATGGCTACTAATTCCTAATGCCTTTTAGTAGCTTATTAGTTGCATTAGCATTTAAATGAAGCTCCCTTCCTTGTATGCAGAAAACAATGGGTGGTCTGTTATCTGCATACAGCTCCATTGTTCTCCAGGGGTACAGCAGCTGAAAACAATGTTATCAGCTCTCCCACAGAGAATCACAACATGCGGTTCCTGCTATCAGCTGGCCAGCCAAACAATGTATTTTATGTTGAACTAAAAATCAACGTTCGGTCAAAAAGCTAACGATGGTAGCATTTACACACAACGATTATCGCTCATAAGACATTGTTTGAACAAATTTTAAGCGATAATCATTGTTTGTAAATGTGCCTTTGGAGTATGTAATTGTTGTCTAGTTATTCATTTACATTCTCCAGTTGCAATTTTGCAATTGGCGTCTCTATTACATTGCAGAGTTTAGAAGTTGTGCGTATGCATTAGGATGGAGACAAGCAGGAGATATTCAGAATCAGTGTATTTTCACCTAACCAGCCATTACAGTATGTTGTTTTTTTTGGGTTTTTTTGGGTGGGGGCGTTCTTTAATAGCAGATACCCTTTAACTAGATAACAAACTACTATGGACAGTAATGGGGAAATGAACTCATTGGGAAAGTAATGGGTTTTCAAAGGCTAAACCAGGAGGCATAGTCTAAGCAATAATACACAGGTAGCTGGGTGACAGGTACAAGGAGGGGTAGAGGGAAGAGATCCAGTGGCACAATGAGCTGAAACACTACAACAAGTTTGCAAAGTTGGCTGGTGAAGGGAATGCTATTACAGGATTAGCACTGCTGTAGCATGACATACCCTCTAACTGCCAGGGGAATGTTAGCTCCAGTAAGAAGGGGAACAAAAACACAGGGCAGGCTAGTCACGTCTTGGTAGTGGGGGACTCAATTATTAGGGGGACAGACAGGGCAATCTGCCACAAAGCCAGGGATTGTCGAATGGTGTATTGTCTTCCTGGTGCTAGAGTTTGACACATCCCTGAGTGGGTTGACAGATTACTTGGAGGAAATGGTGAGGATCCAATCTCATGTTACATATTTGCACCAATGGCAAAGTTAGAGGTTGGTGGAAGGTCCTTAAAAACTAGGATGTAAGCTTGGGGCAAGGACATCCAAAGTAGTATTTTCTGAAATCCTACCTGTACCTCATGCCACACCAGAAAGACAGCCCGGGATTTGAGAGATAAGCAAGTGACTCAAGACTTAGTGTAGGAAGGGAGGATTTGGCTTCCTTAAGAACTGGGCCAACTGTGTTGTTGACTAGAGGTTCTACCATAGGGGTGGGCTGCATCTCAGTGGGGAGGGTGCAACTGTGCTAGGGAAGAAGATAGCTAAAAGGTTGGATGAGTGTTTATACTAGGAACAGCAGGGGAGGGCAACCAAAGCAATATAGGGGAAGATAGTGTAGAGAGTGATCTAGGACTAAGTAATGTAAATGGCGTGAAATGGTAGAAGGGGTTAGTATAGTTAGAAATGGCAGAACACTTAATATAACTTAAAAACTTTCTAAACTGTATGATGACTAATGCTAGAATTCTGACCAATAAGATTGACAAACTGGAAGTTATTATGTCTGAGGAAAAAATGAAATAGTGGGAACAACAGAGATCTGGTTGGATGAAAGCTGTGATTGTGCAGTTAACTTACAGGGTTGAAGTTTGTTTAGAAGGGATAAAAAAAACAGAAAGGCGGAGGGATTTGTCTTTATATAAAGTCCTGTTTAAAGGTCACACTATGTGAATATATAAGTGAAAGAAATTAATAAGTGGAGTATCTGTGAGTAGAGATACATGAAGGAGAAAACAATAATAAAATTCTCATAGGGGTTTTCTGTAGGCCCCCAAATATAACAGAAGCCACCCAATATATATTACTAAAGCAAATAGATGAAGCATCAAATTACAATAAGGTAATTATTATGGGGGATTCTAACTACCCTGATATAAACTGGGAAACCGAAACCTGTGGATCTCATGAAGAAAAAGGAATTTCTGTCAATAAAAGAAGTTGTGCAGGACCCAACTAGAGGGATGGCCATTTTGGACTTAATATTAACCAATAGACCTGACAGAATAACAGAGGTGCAGATCAGGGGGCACCAGGGAAATAGTGACCATAATATAATAAAATTCAACTTGTCTTTCAAAAGGTCTCATTGAGGAGCTACAAAAGTAATAAACTTTAGGAAAGCAAAGTTCAATCAGAGAGGCCCTTAACCTTAATGACTGGGACAATGTCCTCAAAAATCATAGTACAAACAATATATGGGAAATTTATAAAAGCAGATACCTTACACAAAAAAAGGATTAAAATAGGAGAAAACTAATGTCTCTCAAGAAACATGTAAAGGGGTCAATAAACAATGGAAAAAATGCATTCAAACTACTAAAACAAGAAGGCAGTGAATGAGCATTAAAACGCTATGAGGGGGAAAAATAAATTATGTGAAAAGTAAATAAAAGCAGCAAAGTTATAGACAGAGAGACTCATTGCCAGAGAGAGTAAAAGTAACCCTAAACTGTTCTTTAACTGTATAAATAGCAAAAATATTAAAACAGAAACTATTGGCCACTGAAAAAGGAATGTGGGAAAAATAGTATAGCTTAATGAGGAGAAAGCAAATCTGTTAAATAGTTTTTTCGCCAGTGCATTCACTCAGGAACATGAAATGAAAGATGAAATACAGAGAGACAAAGTAAACTCTCCATTAAATGTCACCAATCTTACCCAGGAAGAAGTGCATAGCTGCCCTAAAAAGATTAATAGACAGATCGCCGGGTTCTGATAGCATACACTCCTGAGTTCTAAGGGAATTAAGTAATGTGATATACAGACTGTTGTTTCTTATATTTAAGGAATCTATAGCAATGGGGTCTGTTTGACTGGATTGGTGCATAGCAAATGTGGTGCTGATATTTTAAAAAAAAGGTCAAAAAGCAAACCTTGCAATGATAAGGCAGGTAAAGCTAATTTCTATTGTGGATAAAATGTTTAATGGGTTTCTAAAAGATGCTACCCTGTAGTACCTCAATGAAAATAGCTGTATCAATATGGGTTTATGAGGGGTCTCTCCTGTCAAACCAATCTAATTAGCTTCTATGAGAAAGTAAGTTCTAGAATGGACCATGGAGAGTCATTGGATCACGTATATCCAGGCTCAGTGATAAAAAGCAGAGGGTGGTTATAAATGGTAAATACTCTGATTGGGATACCCTTACTAGTAGAGTACCACACAGGTCAGTATTGGGACCTTATTGTTTTATATATATTTATTAATGACCTGGCAGAAGGATTGCAAAGTAAAATAACCATATTTGCAGATGATACAAAACTATGTAAAGTAATTAACACAAGAGGGGACATGATACTGTTGCAAAGTGATCTGGATAAATTGGGGACTTGGATAGTGGCAAATGAGATTTAATACTGATAAATGTAAAGTTATGCACATGAACAGGGGGAAATACATGTCACCATTACACCCTAAATGGGAAACCACTGGGAAACACTGACATGGAAAACGACTTAACTTAGATTAACTGTAAACCCAACTGGAGCAAGCAGTGTCAGGCAGCTGCTGCCAAGGCAAACAGGATCAAAAGAGGTATAGGGGTACATGATGAGAACATCGTTCTTCTTCTTTGCAAATAATTGGTCCGTCCACACATGGAATATTGTGTACAGTTTTGGGCACCAATATTCAAGAAGGCCATATCAGAGCTTGAGAGGGTACAAAGATGGGAAATGAAGTTAATAAATGGAATTGGCAGACGACAATACCCAGAGAGTTTATCAAAATTGGGGTCATTTAGTTTAGAAGTAAGACGGCTGAAGGGCTACATAATAACTACGTATAAAAATATTAGAAGATAATACATCTCTCACAGGATCCATTTATACCCAGGACTGTGACGGTAACAGGAGGGCATCCTCTACGCCTAGAGGAAATAAGGTTTCTGCACCAACATGGAAGGAGGTTCCTTACTGTAAGAGCAGTGAGACTATGGAACTCTCAGCCTGAGGACGTGGTGATGGCGAACTCTCTAAATGTTACAATCACTAATCACTTCAAAAGGATTATTCTGATTGCCAAATTAGAGAAGGGAAGGAGTTTTTTTTACCTTAAAATGAGGAAAATTTGCTTTTACCTCATGGGTTGTTTTTGCCATCCTCTGGATCAACCTTGGAGGATAATAGACTGAGCTAGATGGACATAAGTCTTTTTTCAGCTTTACACACTATATCATTATGTTACTATGTATATAATAACTTATATATATAGAAAATTTTATTCAGGCAAGAAGTCACTGGATTCAGTCACTCTGACCATTTAAACATAAAACTTTTTACTACGTATACAGGGCCTTGCAAAAATATTCAAATCCCCTGGGTGCTTTTCCTGTTTTACTACATTACATCTGGGAATTAAAAGGAATCTTTTAAAGATGGTTGCACCATTTGTTTTATACAACATGCCAACCATGTGAAGGTGAAAAATATTTTTTACTGTGACACAAGCGATAATAAGGGCAAAATACAGAAAATTTTAATATGTATAATTATTTATGCCTTGAAAGTCAGCACTTTAGGGAGTTATCCTTAACTGAAATTACAGATCAGATCTCTTGGGGTATGTCTGCATAATTTTAGCACATCTAGATCCTTGGATTTTTGCCATTTCTTCTAGGCAAAGCTGCTCCAACTTCTTCACATTAGATGGGTTGTGTTGGTGTACATTAGTCCTCGGGTCATGTCACAGATTCTCAGCTTGATTGAGGTCTTTGACTAGGCTATCCTAAACTTTTAAATATTTCCCCTTAAACCCCTCCTGTGTAGCTTTAGCAGTATGTGTCCTTGTCCTGCTGAAAGGTAAACGTCCATTCCTGTCTCAAATCACTGACAAACAGGTTTTCCTGAAGCATTGCCCTGTATTTATTGCCATCAATCTTTCCTTCAATCCTGACCAGTTTTCTAGTCCCTGCAGATGAAAAGCATCCACACAGCATGATACTGCCATCATTGGTGCCTCACTGTGTGAATGGTGTTCTTGGCGTGAAATCTTCAGTTTACACCACACTTAGCGACCCCCATGATGATTATTACTGTTGTTAAGTGCCCTTCATTCCAGGGTGCTCCAGAAATGAAAACAGGGGTTTAAATACATACAGAAAACAATAGGAAAAATAAACAACTACTAAATGACTAACAACGTGACACAGAGGGAGAGAGGACCCTGCCCATGGGGGCTTAGAGTCTACAAGGAAGAGGAAGGAGACACTGGGTGAGGGTAAGAGGTGCTCATGTTGTGATGGCACTAAAGTTATTGTAGATTGCAAGCTTTTCTGGATACACTTTTGGGTTCTTTTGGAAGTCTTTCAAAGTGGTGTAGAATCTGATGTGTTGGGGTAGCAAGCTCTAGAGTACAGATGATGCAAGGGCCAAAAAATTAAATTTGAGTCTCATCTGACCAGAGCACCCTCTTCCGTGTATTTGGAAACCCTGCCACATATTATTTGGTGAATTTAAAACATGTTTTCTTATGTTTTTCTTTAAGCAACATATTTTTTTTTCCTGGGTATTCTTCCATAAAGAACCACTTTGTGGAGTGTACGGCTTATAATGAACCTGTGGGCTGATAATTCTATCTCTCGAATTCCTTCAGCGTTATCGCAGGTAACTTTGTTGAATCTCTGATCAATGCCCTCTTGCCTGGTCTGTGAGCTTTGGTGGACAACGTTCTCTTGTTAGGTGTTTAGTTGTGACAAATTGTTTGTTTTGTGTCTAATCAATTAAATGGTGCTCTGTGGGATGTTCCATGTTTGGGATTTTTTTGCTTATAAGTCAACCCTGATCTGTGCTCTCCACAACTTTGTCTCTGACCTGTTGGAGAGCTCTTTAGTCTTCATGTTGCTTGCTCAGTGATGTCACAGGCTGAGGTGACTTACAGAGTAGGTATATCTATACTGACATCATGTGACAGATCATGTGACACATTAATAGCAAACAAGCGAACCTTATTCACCTAATTATGTGACTTCTGAAAGAAACTGGTTGGAACAAATTTTTGGGGGGCTTTCATAGCAAAAGGGTCGAACACATATGCACTCACAGCTTTTCAGTTTGAAGTTATTCATTTTTTAAAGATTTTTTTCATTCCCCTGTAACAACTTGGACTATTTATTCAGGTCAGTCATAGAATCATAGATCATAGAATGGTAGAGTTGAAAGGGACCACCAGGATCATCTGGTCCAATCCCCTGCTCAGTGCAGGATTCACTAAATCATCTCAGACAGATGTCTGTCCAGCCTTTGTTTTTGAAGACTTCCATTGAAGGAGAACTCACCACCTCCTGTGGTAACCTGTTCCACTCATTGATCACCCTCACTGTCAGAAAGCTTTTTCTAATATCCAATCTGTCTCTCCTCCCTTTCAGTTTCATCCCATTGCTTCTAGTCTTTCTTTGTGCAAATGAGAATAGGGCTCATCCCTCTGCAGTGTGACATCCCTTCAGATATTTGTAGACCGCTATTAAGTCTCCTTTCAGCCTTCTTTTTTGCAATCTAAACATTTCCAGATCCTTTAACGTTACTTCATAGGACATGATTTGCAGACCGCTCACCATGTTGGTAACTCTTCTCTGAACTTGCTCCAGTTTGTCTATGTCTTTTTTAAAGTGGAGTGCCCAGAACTGGACACAGTATTCCAGATGAGGTCTGACTAAGAAAGAGTAGAGGGAAATAATGACCTCACGTGATCTAGACTCTAAGCTTCTCTTAATATATCCCAGAATTGTGTTTGCTTTTTTGGCTGCTGCATCACATTGTTGACTCGTGTTCATTCTATGATCTATTAGTACACCCAAGTCTTTTTCCCATGTGCTGCTGCTTAGCTCAATTCCTCCCATTCTGTATGTGCTTTTTTCATTTTTCTTTTAAAGATGTAGGACTTTGCATTTCTCCTTGTTAAATACCATTCTGTTAGTCGCTGCCCACTGTGCGAGCTTTTCTAGATCTTTTCGAATACTCTCTCTCTCTTCCCTAGTGTTAGCTATCCCTCCTAGCTTTGTGTCATCGGCAAATGTGATCAGTTTTCCATCAATTCCCTCCTCCAGATCATTTACAAAAATATTGAACAATACTGGGCCTAGGACAGAGCCTTATGGTACCCCACTTTATACATTCTTCCACTTGGATGTGCAGCCATTTATGACCACTCTTTGAGTTCGATCACTCAGCCAGTTGTGAATCCACCTAACAGTTGCCTTGTCAATCCCATATTTGGTCATTTTTTCAATAAGTATGGTATGAGATACTTTGTCAAATGCTTTACTAAAGTCACGATATACTATATCCAGTACATTTTTCTGATCAACCCAGTCGGTGATTCTGTCTTAGAAGGAAATTAGATTCGTCTGTCATGACTTGTTTGTCACAAACCCATGCTGGCTCTGGTTAATTACTCCATTTTTATACAAGTATTTGCATACATGTTTAATAATTTGTTCAAAGTTTTTTCCTGGTATAGAAGTCAGGCTCACACGCCTGTAGTTTCTTAGATCCACCTTCTTCCCTTATTTGAAAATAGAGACAACATTTGCCCTTTTCCAATCTTCTGGGACGTCTCCTGTTCTTCAAGAATTTTCAAAGATTATGGCGAGTGGTTCAGCAATTACATCTGCTGCTTCCTTTAGTATCCTAGGATGTAATTCATCTGGACCTTGAGACTTGAATTCATACAAATTAGCTAAGTGTTCTCTCACAGTCTCTCTGCTGATAGATAGCCTGCATTCTTTTATTCTCCCAATAGCACGGGGAAGATCAGTTGATGTTACATCTACTTTCTAAGACAAAACAGATACAAAATAGGAATTTAAAAGTTTGACCTTCTCAACATCATTTTTAACCAGTTCACTTTTTTCATCTGGTAAGCATCCAATAGCATCTTTGACTTTTCTTTTGCTTTTGACATACCTCTAAAATCTTTTTTTATTGCTTTTGGCCTCTGTGGCAAGCCTCAATTCATTATTAGCTTTAGCTTTTCTGACATTGCTCTATAGTTTATGCAGACTGCATTATATCCTTCTTTAGATATTCCTCCCTCTTTCCATTTGGTAAACATATTTTTCTTCCTTTTTAACATGTGTGCAAGTTCTGTGTTCATCCATCATGGTCTCTTTAAATGCTTCTGATTCTTCATTCTTTTAGGGATTGTTAATGATTGTGCTTTGAGAATCTCATTTCGCAATATTTCCCAACCTTCTTGGACATTTCTGTCCTTAAGAACATCCAGCCATTGGATTGTTCCTATCCTCTTTCTGAGTTCATTAAAATCTGCCTTTCTGAAATCCAACCTTGAGGTCTGAGTTTTCTCAGGTCTTCCTCCTCTTTTTATCCAAAATTCAAGAATAGCTTGATCACTGCCTCCTCAGGTCCCAGCCACCCTTACTTCCTCAACCCCTTCCTCTCTATTGGTAAGAATTAGGTCCAAGATAGCAGATCCCCTTGTTGTCTCTGTAACCTTTTGGAAGATAAAGTTGTCAGCAAGAGTGGATAAGAATTTGTTGGACCCATTACTTTTACCTGAGAGAGATTCCCAACAAATGTCTGGATAGTTAGAATCTCCCATAATCACTATGTCATGTTTTTTTGAGAACTTGGCCATCTGATGTAGAAAGTGTTCATCCATATCTTCTGCTTGTCCAGGCGGTCTATAGTAAATGCCTACAATAGTGTCCTTTCTGTTGTTCTCTTTTTGTATTATTACCCAAACAGTTTCTACAGAACTCTCATGCTCTGAAGCTTGAATCTCTGTGGAGATGAATGTTTTTCTAACATTCAACACAATACCTCCTCCTTTAATTGTCTGTTTCTTATAAATAAGTTATATCCTTCAAGCCTTGTATTCCAATCATGTGTATCATCCCACCAAGTTTCTGTGATGCCTATGACATCATATTTCTCTTCCTGTATTAGGAGCTCCAATTCTCCTTGTTTGTTTCCCATGCTCTGTAAATTTGTGTAAAACATTTTAGTTTGTGATCGGTGTCTCTTGCTTCTCCACTTTCCTACTGAATTTGTTGTCTTTGTTCTTTTTTTTCCACTTCTAATAGCAAGGTTTTCAAATGTAATGTAAATGTTCATTAGCTGTATATTTTTACCTTGCCTTTCACTTCCCTTCCCATATTGTTCTAGTTTTAAGCTCTCCTAATGTCAGGGACATAAAATCTAAATTAAAATCAAAGTTAATTTCAAGATTAATGCAAAAAAGAAAAGAAAAGGACAAAGACTGGTAAACACTTTTGCAAGGCACCTATATTTTCTCACACTGAAAAATAACTAAAAAAGACCACTCTCAGATGAGCATATTTAAAATCCATGTTTTATACATGTTTTGTGAATAGTAATAAGGAGCAAATTAAAATGTAAAAGGCTATACATTTGTGCATTTTATTCACAGCTGTGTGTTAGGGTGTGCTGCTGGGATCTGTTGTTCTACATGAATTTCCAGCAGTGCAGCCCCACGAGTAGCGGTTGAGTGTGCTGGCTGGGTGTGGATTTTCCCAGCCAGCCAATCCCTTGGGTCTGCTGCATATATATATCAGCTCCTCTGCTAGAGGCTGCTAGTCTTTACTCTGTTAGTTCAGTGTGTTCAGTGTGAAAACTGTCATGTTCCTTTGTGTCAGTGCATGTGCCAGATGTGTGGTGTGAACAGTCCTGTTCAGTGTGCATGGTGTGCTGTGTTGTATGCAAATCCCTGGCATGTTAGTGTGAGCTGCATTCAGTCCTGCTGTGTTTTTCTTGTCATCTAGGTCTAGGTAGGTCCTTAGTTTCCAGCACAGGCTCATCCTTTTTGGGACAATCGCCCCGCATAAGGCAGGTTTCATGTGTTAATTGTCTCGTTAAGAGTAGGGACCCATGAGATATCAAGGACCCTTAAAGTGGGCTTGTGAGCTTAAGTATCTTGGTCAAAATATAAACCAATACGTTCCATCATATCTATTTACATCTGTTTATATGCTTGATTGTATTTTGGGCATTTGTCAGTCAGTGTGTTATGTTTGTCCATGAGTTATGTCTGCTGTTTCCAAGTTCCGCCAGAGATTCACCAGTTCGTGAGTGTAAATGACATAACAGAATGTACACATTTCAGATGTGAGGTATGCATGTCATTTGGGCCCTCCTCTGTGTTTCTGGTATGTCTGTCCTTCAGTCCAGTTTGCAGTTTTCCGTGTTCCGTCTGAGTTCTTGTGTGAACTGGACTTAGCACTGTGCTTGAAATATGCAGAATGCATTATTTTTGCCTGGTTTTGATGAAAAATGTACCGATTCACATGAAAAGTATTCTGTTCAGTATTTTGCATTAATATTTGTCAACTAAAACCATTCACCATTGAGAGAAAGTATAAAGAAAAGTTTGTACTGCTTCTGTACTTTGGACCATTCCTGGTTTTATTTAAGAAATACTGATGCAAGATATTGACCAAAAAACTGCTGTGCAAATAGGGGGTTAGGCCTCTTTCACACAAGCTTATTTGTAAACATCTGTAACCAGGGGTATAACTATAGAGGGTGCAGGGGATGTGGTTGCACCCGGGCCCAGGAGCCTTAGGGGGCCCATAAGGCCTCTCTTCTCCATATAGGGAGCCCAGTACTATGAATAAAGCATTATAGTTGGGGGCCCTGTTACAAGTTTTGCATTGGGGCTCAGAAGCTTCAAGTTATGCCTCTATGCAGCATGGTTTAGGTATGGGTACGGGTACGGGTACAGATACAGATAGAGGGGGGGCCCCAGATCACCTTTTGCATCAGGGCCCCTGAGCCTTTAGTTACGCCCCTGTCTGTAACTACTATAGCCTGGGGGCTATACATATTGCCGTCTTTTCATGTGCACCAATGTGGCCCTGTGAAAAAACTCATTGCAAGTCCTATTCTTGTTCGTATCATGTATCTGAGTATCAGACAGCACAGCGACTAGTGTCTGATGCGAGTTGAGCCTGAACCTCTTGAGTGCAACTCACACACAAAATAAGTGTGTGCCTAGCCAAAAACAAGTTATATTATGTAGGCTAGGTCAAGAAGGGGAAAAAATTTTATGAAAATAAGTTGCAGAACACGCGAATGTATGTGAAGTATGATGCTGTGCTGCAGGGTGCCTTCACACTTGCGAAAAAATCGTGTGATTTTCATGCGATGTGAGAGTACGTGAAAACACAGAATTATGAAGCCAATGATTTTCAATGGTTTCATTCCCATTTGTGATGTTTTCACTCATGCAATGTGGCATGTCCTATCTTTCTGCGTTTTGCTTTATTTTATCTCCCATGTTTCCCTATGGAGCCAACTTTTTATTGCATCACAAAGCAAAAATTTGCGATTTTCGTGCAATGCGATGTGTATTTAACATTAGAAAATCCTATTAGCTATTGTGAGAAAAACACGCGAGAAAAACACAAGAAAATTGCGCGATAAAATCGCAAGCGGCAACAATGTTTTTGCCAGAAAAAGCTCAGACATCTCATAAGCAAAATTGCGATTTGAAGGAGCAATAAGGGTCAGTTTACACCAAAAGATTCATCGTGTGAAATGATGTCAGAGTTCGCTCAGGCGGATACATTGCTGGATCATTCAAACAAGAGATCATTCAGTTGTTCACATTCACTGTATAAGTGAATGAGAACACCCGAACAATCAATGTTTAAATTGTTTGATTAGTGAACGAGCCAACAATGATTTTTGTGCTTGCATAAAATGAACGAAAAGCCAATTATTTATCGCTCATCGTTTGCTGCGTTTACACTGAGCAATTATCGTTCATCTTCAATCATTTGAATTATTTTTTGAATGATAATCATTCCATGTTAAAGAGCCTTAAGTCTAGTACCTTATCATTTTTGAATCATATAGGAACCTACAGCACTGTGCATAGGTTTTAGGCAGGTGTGGGAAAAATGCTGCAAAGTAACGATGCTTTCAAGAATAGAAGTCTTATTAGTTTATTTTTATCAATTATGCAAAATGAATGGACAAAAGACAAATCTAAATCAAATTAATATTTGGTCTGACCACCATTTTTTTTCAAAACACCATCACTTCTTTTAGGTACACTTGCACACAGTTTTTGAAGAAACTCGGCAGGGCAGTTTTTTCAAACATCTTGAAGAACTAACCATACATCTTCTTTGGATGTAGACTTGCTCGAATCCTTCTGTCTCTCCATGTATACAGACTCTTTGTTCTTCTTTACACTGCAGATAGTTCTTAATTATATTGTCTGTATGCTTGGGGTGGTTGTTCTGCTGCAGAAAAATAAATTGGAGCCAATCAGACATCTATTTTTGAAAATAAATTCTTACTTTACAGCATTTTTTCTACATCTGCCTAAAACTTTTGCACAGCACTGTATTCTTTACATGGAGTTGAAAGTTTGATATAGTTATCAGATGTTTCCCCTCTCCTTCTGTTCTAAATGTGAAATGATGGAGGCAAATGTCTGTCTTTATCAGGTTCAGAAAAATTAAAACCTGCATTATGAGAGTAATGTTTTTTACAAGACTTCTAGGGTGTGGTGCTCAAAAATTGAAGGGAATGTGTGTAAAACAAAAAAATATAAGGAACACAACTGGTCATGAGGCCTGTGTTAAGTAAAAGAGATGAGATGTACTGTGGATTATCCTGGGCGGAGGGATGTGAAAAGGACTTCAAGTAAAAAAAAATGATATTTTATTGAACTCTTTTCCTTTGCATTTTATGAAAGGTGAAGCGATTAAAAAAATACAAGTTTTGGACCTCATTCAATAGTGCTTTGCATGTAAGTTTTAATTACTGCAGTTCAATGCACTTTTGCAGTAGTTTGACTGCTTTTTAGCTCTGCTTAATTACATCTCTTTTTCAGGCTTTAGGCCTCGCTCACACGGACGTTTTTGTACAGCGTTTAGCGCTGCCTTTTCAGCGCTGCACTAAGCGCTGTACAGCATTCCCATTCATTTCAGTGGGGCTGCTCACACAAGCACCAAAACGCAGTGTCTTCAACGTTGCATTTTGACAGTGATGCATGTGCTGTCTTTGGACGTTTTTGGCTCTGCGTTGCCATTTGACATGAATGGGCAGCAATTTCAGCGCTGCCAAAAAGGTGGGATAACTTGGTACCACGCTTTCGGCATTGCTAAGCACCCTAGCTATACTACCTGAGGAAAAAATCCATACTCATCTAGCTGGCGTCGTCGGGATCCCCGTCGGTGTTCTCTGTAGTTCTGGGCTGGCTGCTGGGCACTTCCCAGGCTGGCAAAGCATCTATTGCTAGTGACGGGATTGAAATCCCGCCTCCCAGCGAGAGATTGCTCTGAGTGACAGCCGGCTCGGTCAATCATAGCTAGTGCTGGATGCACCAATCACACCCATTAAATGGCTATGAATGGAGCATCCAGCACTGGCTGTGATTGGCTGAGCCGGCTCTCACTCAGCTGACTCAGCCAATCAGAGCAATCTCTTGCTGGAAGCGTGGTCTTCAAACCCCGTCACTAGCAAAATTTCCTCTGTCAGTTTGACAAGTGCCCAGCAGCTGGCCCAGAACTATGGAGAACAGTGGTGGGAACCCCGACGGCACCTGCTAGGCGAGTATGGATTTTTTTTCAGCATCCTTGGCTGCATTTTCAGCCGTGCTGAAAACGCAGCCAAAACACTGGCATAATGCATGCCAGCGCTGCTGAAATTAGGCGGAAACAGCAGTTAACACAGCGTTGAAAAACGCAGCGTTTCTGCAAATGCCTGTGTAAGGGCGGCCTTACAATGCAGCTCTGCTTAGTCAGATGCTTGGGCAGATTAATTTAAACCTTGTTGACTTTGTACTAGACTGCGTCAGACTAAGTTCTCTTTCCTACGAGCGTCAGTTTAAAGCTCAGATAGCTGCGATAAAACATTGCAGCTATCGGAGCATTAAATCGTGTGAACGAATGGCAGCCGCGAGTATGCTGCTCTCCCTCCCTTTATTGGCCGGCTCCTATATGAGTCTATGGGAGCTGCCGGCGTTGTGCAGTCCAAAAATAGGTCTTGTCCTATCTTTTGACATAGAGAAATCTCACACCTACTCTGCACCAAAATGGCGCTCGTATGAAAGAGGCCTGAAACCTGTGGGTTTCAGCTATAATTTTCTAGTTTCTGGTATAAATGATAGTAAATCTGATGGGCCATGTGCAGCCACTCCGCATGACTCTAAGCAGCATCTACCTTTTCAAAAAGTCTCAGAGCCAGGCCTAAACCCTCAAAGAGTCACATCTGCACCAAATTTCCAACTTTTTGGCACCAGAACTATGAAGTAAGAGGGTTAATGCTAGTGTTGAGTGATTATTTAAATAATCGAATTTGGAGCGACCGACCCAACTTTAAAAAATAATTGTGAATCAGAACTCCCGATTCCAACTTCCTTTAAAATCAACAGGAGTAAAAATCAGAATTTCTAATTTGGCCTCTAAAGTGGCGGTGGCACAGTGGATAGAACTGCAGTGCTCAGGTCCCATGTTCAAATCCCCATGAAGGTCAGATTCAAACCTAGAATTCTAGCAATGCAAGGCAGCAGTGCCGAACCAGCACACCTGTCCTTTCTGCTCAAAGCTGATATTTGGTGATTTTTGCCAAAAATTTGATCATGTTGCAGTTGCTTTCTGTTTGAATCCTCTTTTCTGTGAAAATTGCATGTATGTACCCAAATAAACCAGTGCAACCTCGAAATTCAGAAATATGGCATTTTCTTTATCTATTCTCATTTGTAGGATACATTTATTAAGTTTTTTTCTTTATTGTAAATGTATTCAAACTGATTGGATGAATGAATGAATGAATGACCGAATGAAGGAGATAATGCAATTTTCTCTTAGCTTTGGAGATTCCGTTGAATTTACAAAACTAAAAGATACAGTGTTATTTCCATTTCCCTTTTAGTTCTGCATCCCATAAACAATATTTCCACTGGCCAAATCAGCAAAAGCCTATTCAATTTAAAGAGGTATTACAGTTTCCCTAACTAACAATGATCCTTTGTATAATGGGAAGTAATACATATTAATATACTATTTGTATCCATTCCTCATGGCTTGTAAAATCTCTGATTGCTTTAATTCAATAGAAACTTTCATTGTTTGCTTCCTGTTCCTGTATTGATTGTACAGGTACATGGCTTGTTATAGTTACAGTGCAGTTATGAGAGTTCTATGTAAACCATAAACAGAACAGATTTTGATTCTCTAGAAGTAAACAATGACGGTTGTTTTGTATACTGCAAGCAAAATTGTTGAAAATCATGAGGTATTGATGTTAACAAAATATATTGAACATTTGTGTGCTTGTTTATCATATCATTATGCAATGAATGTTATTGAAAACTCCATTACATGATTCAAAACAGATCTATGTTGTGCCGGGCATGTTTTATTGAAATGTGTAATACCTTGTGCTCTGTCCATGGAGTTTCTTGGCCATTAGTGCAAGTCCCATAAATGTGCTAGCAAAAACAAAAAAGTGAAAAAACAAAGTTAGTTTTGGCTGAGTGAAGCTGGGTTCACATACATCAGTTGTGTCCAGTGAGCTGTTCTATGCCTGAGCTGGACACAACTGATGACATTTTGGTCCACTTAGTGAACCTGTCCGCTGCAGGGAGACATGCAGAATCAAAACTGATTCACAGGGTGACAAGAATAATCCCATTGACAACTATGGGATCAATTCTGGCATCAGTTTCCCTCCAGTATTTCACTACCATACCAGATAGTGACATATGAGAACCCAACTAATGTTACATCTCAGGGTCCTGAAAGGGAATCAGATCAAGAAAACTGATAAAAAATATTGGTGTAACCTGATATAATTTTGTATATAAAGTCTCCAACCAGGTAAGAGAAATAAAGCAAATAAAGTGCTACAAACAGCTTTATGTGCATAAATCTTAATGGGATCCATGAACGGGAACATGTTTAAGCAATATGATTTTAAACAGGCTTATTCCAACATTATGAAAGTAAAACAGGGGTGATAACTTTATTGGCTAAACAGAAACATAATATTGCAACTTGGTGCAAAGAGACCTCGTCATCAGACACATTTGGTAGAAATGTGTCACATATCACATTTCACAAGGTAACAATGTACAACATTTTTTTCTTGCAAATAAACCTATGACAAAAAATTCTAAAAATCCATTATGAGTATAACCTGTGCCTTAGTTGTCCAAAACCTTCCAATCATAAAAACCTACATTTACAAATTAAAATACAGATATACTGTATATAATACAAATTCTTTAGAAGTATTACCATATCATCATATAAGTTTGCTGTGGTGTAAAGCGTTAGAAAAGATTAACCAATAGGATTTGTGTAGGCAACTTTACTCATTCTTATGAAGAGATAGATAGATAGATAGATAGATAGATAGATAGATAGATAGATAGATAGATAGATAGATAGATAGATATGAGATAGATAGATAGATATGAAATAGATAGATAGATAGATAGATATGAGATAGATAGATAGATAGATAGATAGATAGATAGATAGATATGAGATAGATAGATAGATAGATAGATAGATAGATAGATAGATAGATATGAGATAGATAGATAGATATGAAATAGATAGATAGATAGATAGATATGAGATAGATAGATAGATAGATAGATAGATAGATAGATAGATATGAGATAGATAGATAGATAGATAGATAGATAGATAGATAGATAGATAGATAGACAAAGAGAGAGTTCAAAAGAGGTAATCAATAGAATGACCCCTTCTTAGAAACAACTATCTAAGGGCACTACCTCAAAAAAAAAAGTTCCTTCTGTAGGCCTCAAAATGCATTACTAGCTCAATGACAAATACTGCAAGAATCAATATGCATTCAATACTTCTTTTTCTGGTATCACATGAAGCACATTTCTATAAAAAGCACAATCCAGTGCAGCACAGATCCAGGCAAAGAGGGCTTGTCTTGTCATTCTATCTCACTTATCTCTTAAGTGGTTCTAGAAGTTTTAGGCTAACAGAGAGACACCAAATCTTATGAGCCATTATACTTTAAGTCACGCTTCTGCACAGTTAAGAGAAACATGTAAAAATAACACTGTAATAAGATGTTTTACAGAAAAATTACAGAGAAATTTGCTGAATCAGAATGACTTCACTTCTGAACTATTTCTCACTACACACATGCTGAATAGCGGATTTTAACAGTTATACATGGACAGAATTCTTCATGATGTCATGCTTATGTCATAAAAACTGTTCAGCAGTTTAGGGAATCATCAGGCATAGCTGCTATGAACTTATATGCATAAGCTTCCATGTTGGGACTTCTAGTTCCACAGAACTGGAAAAACTACTTCCTTCTGTGGTATATGTCAGAATCAGATAGATAGATAGATAGATAGATAGATAGATAGATAGATAGACAGACATGAGATAGATAGATAGATAGATAGATAGATAGATAGATAGATAGATAGATAGATAGATAGGATAGATAGATAGGATAGATAGATAGGATAGATAGATAGGATAGATAGACATGAGATAGATAGATACATAGATAGATAGATAGATAGATATGAGATAGATAGATAGACAAAGAGAGAGTTCAAAAGAGGTAATCAATAGAATGACCCCTTCTTAGAAACAACTATCTAAGGGCACTACCTCAAAAAAAAAAGTTCCTTCTGTAGGCCTCAAAATGCATTACTAGCTCAATGACAAATACTGCAAGAATCAATATGCATTCAATACTTCTTTTTCTGGTATCACATGAAGCACGTTTCTATAAAAAGCACAATCCAGTGCAGCACAGATCCAGGCAAAGAGGGCTTGTCTTGTCATTCTATCTCACTTATCTCTTAAGTGGTTCTAGAAGTTTTAGGCTAACAGAGAGACACCAAATCTTATGAGCCATTATACTTTAAGTCACGCTTCTGCACAGTTAAGAGAAACATGTAAAAATAACACTGTAATAAGATGTTTTACAGAAAAATTACAGAGAAATTTGCTGAATCAGAATGACTTCACTTCTGAACTATTTCTCACTACACACATGCTGAATAGCGGATTTTAACAGTTATACATGGACAGAATTCTTCATGATGTCATGCTTATGTCATAAAAACTGTTCAGCAGTTTAGGGAATCATCAGGCATAGCTGCTATGAACTTATATGCATAAGCTTCCATGTTGGGACTTCTAGTTCCACAGAACTGGAAAAACTACTTCCTTCTGTGGTATATGTCAGAATCAGATAGATAGATAGATAGATAGATAGATAGATAGATAGATAGATAGATAGATAGATAGATAGACAGACATGAGATAGATAGATAGATAGATAGATAGATAGATAGATAGATAGATAGATAGATAGGATAGATAGATAGGATAGATAGATAGGATAGATAGACATGAGATAGATAGATACATAGATAGATAGATAGATAGATAGATAGATAGATAGATAGATAGATAGATAGATATGGGATAGATAGATAGATACATAGATAGATAGATAGATAGATAGATAGATAGATAGATAGATAGATAGATAGATAGATAGATAGATAGATAAATAGATCGGATTAGACCTGTTAAGTGACCTTTACCCCTTGTTATTCAGCAGATCATTAATTATTTATTTTTACACTATCTTTATTAGGCTGACCAAAAAATATCCAAAAAAGTAAAGAATAAAGTATATTTTCAAAATTTCATACAGATAATGAAATTCTAGAAGTGATATTATAACTTAATACATTTCTTTATCATTTCCATCAGTAAAATACTTTTATTACTAAATGTTTTCATCCTAAATGCAGCATTTACAATTTAATTATAGGGTATTTAAAATAGACATTTCCATCTAAAATCCAATCAGGAATCAACACTTTACCTGGAGGCATTAAATTATCATCTTGATTTTGCATTTGTAAACTGGCAGGGAAAAGTGTGACTTCTGGATACTAAGAGGTCAAGTGCGACTGCTCAAATATTTTTCTTACAAAATGACGGATTTATTAGACAAATAAGAAGTCCGGCTGAAGCAAAACCCCTAGTGATTGAATTCTGACGTTAAGTCAACAACAACTTCAACTACATCACTGCTCCAAGATTTAGTCATGATGGTAGAGATTACTGAACAAATAAGAGCCTGAAATGAATACAAATTTCCTCTGATCTGCCCCTGGCGCCTTCCTTCTGACATTCTCTTCCATATGCTACCCCTATTCATATTGTATTCTAATTAAGAGATGGGCCTCATTTCTCAAGTAGTCAGACTGCCATTTTCAGCCCATCTCCTTCACTGTCAAAATCCTTTTATGATATTATCACACCAACTATATATTCTTACATATAGCATCTGCTAATTGCATTTACTAAACTAAGATAGATAGATAGATAGATAGATAGATAGATAGGATATATAGGATAGATAGATAGATAGATAGATAGATAGATAGATAGATAGATAGATAGATAGATAATGCTATAGATAAATTATAAATGTGATAGATAGATAGATAGATAGATAGATAGATAGATAGATAGATAGATAGATAGATAGATAGATAGATAGATAGATAGATATGAGATAGATAGATATGAGATAGATAGATAGATAGATAGATAGATAGATAGATAGATAGATAGATAGATAGATAGATAGATAGATAGATAGATAGATAGATACATCCTACAGACACCTACATGATATACAACAGAATGCTGATTTACCTGGAATGGACAAGCTGCTTGGCTGTATGAGCTGTGACACTATTGCAGTGGGATTCTGAGAGTGGAGCTGTCTCCTACTCCCTGGTGCTGAAATGTCTCCAGAGCCCACAGATTAGATCTCTTTTCCGCAAGCACATAATAAAGTGCTCATGTTATAGCGGTTGGTTTGCTTTATATTTATATGTTATCTATAACACATCAGTGGTATGACTGCTGAGCAAAAGTTTTAGGCAGGTGTGGAAAAAATGCTCCAAAAATAAGATTTTTTAAAAATCAAAAATAGGTGTCTGATTGGCTCCAAATGCATTCTGCAGCAGGACAACAACCCCAAACATAAAACCTACGTTATTAAGAAGTATTTTCAGTGTAAAGAACAAGGAGTCCTGGAAGTAATGATATGGCCCCCACAGAGCACTGATCTCAACATCATCAAGTCTGTCTGGGATAACATGAAGTGCCAGAAGGATTTGAGCAGGCCTGCATCCTCAGAAGATCTGTGGTTAGTTCTCCAAGATTCTTGGAACAACCTCTCTACCGAGTTCCTTCAAAAACTGTATGCAAGTGTATCTAGAAGAATTGATGCTGTTTTGAAGGTAAAGGGTGGTCACACCGAATATTGATGTGATTTGGATTTCTCTTTTGTTCATTTACTTTGCCCTTTGTTAATTGACAAAAAATAAACTATTAAACACACTTTTGTTTGAAAACATTCTTACTTTGCAGCATTTTTAACACACCTGCCTAGAACATTTCCACTGTAATGTATAAGGAAAACTCATCACGTCTGCCTGCAGAATATTAACTTTTAACAGAAGTTGGAGTCAATGTAGAACATGCAGCACTTAGAGTACACTTTTATCAATGCCTGTCATATATTATGTATAAAATTCAATTCACCCCCACCTGGAAACAATACAACCTGACTTATTCCATTTTATACACTACAATCTCAGCTCTACAGGAATTGTACAAAGTTATAAAATACATGGATTTTATTTAGATCCGTCTTTTTATTATTGTGGTGTCCTGGTTTCTGTGCATGTTGCTGCTGAAACTGTGTGAGTGTGTATGGGAAATGTTGGCCATATGAATCTCCAGTCACCGGGCTCTAACTGGTAGTCTTTTATAAGCCCAGTAGAAGACATGAGCTTGTCCTGTCAGGCCTCCACGCATCATCTGCCTTGAAAGCAATTTGATTTTATTTACATTCATATGCTGGTTTAATTACTGTGTTGATGAATAGCCTGCAGGAATTGAGTTACAAATCCTTAACCACAAGCGACAGAAATACAGGAGAAAGGATCAGATGAGATGGTGCCTTGCGTCTCCTCAAAAGCTGACATCACCAGCATCCCATCTGCAGTAAAAAGGTGAAAAACTAGACCAGATTCTGCAACATTGTATACATCCTACTTATTTGCTAAAAATATCTATAAGAGTGCAAACACATTTTCTGATTATTACAAGGAGGCTACATATTATCTACTTATCTAGTGCAGTTAAATGCAGTTTATTGTTCCCTGTTAGCAGCCATTTCAGCAGATACTGCGATGTTCTGCATTAGGATCATCTGCTTTCTATGTTTACTACTTTACTCACATACAGTGTATCCAGGTCGGAGATCCTCTAGAAACATTCTCATACATATTTGTGAATGATATGAGCAGCTTTACCGTTATCTGCAGTTTTTTTTTTAACAAAATCCTTTTTCCTCGTGACAACTGATGACTATTTCTGCTAGTGCTGACTGTTGTCAAGTTGTGATAATTCACGACAATCATAAATGTGTGACAAGTTGTCACTGTCTTTTATATCCAATGTTGCTAAAAGTGCAATCTGACTCCCTTCTCATTATATAAAAGTGCATGTGTAATATCTGCAGCGCTATATTGGTGTTGTGCATTGAAAAGGTAGCGGATATTAAGCAGAATACAGTATGTGGGGGACTTTTTTGTTTTGATTAATAGATCCATGTGGCTAACGGTCTGACATATGGTGTGCGAAGCAGCTTGAGATGCTACCTAAGGCATCCCCTACGGCCATTAACATATTAGAGGCTTATGTGCAGTCAGACAGTCAGACTTCATCTAGAGCCCAACGTAGAGAGAGCTTGCAAAGCAGAGCTGTTTGATATAGGCTTTCAATAATGCATCACTCCTCAATTTTAAGAGAGAAGAAGCTTGTTGTGCTGGGGAGATGGTAGAGTCCTAGTAAAGTTCAGTGACAAATCTGCTTCTCTTTCTACACTTTATAAGGGTATAGTCACACAAATGATTTTTACGTACGATTTTCTGCTGATACAAATTAGACCAAAATCATACTGCAATAAAGGATATTTCTTTAAATGGTCATATTCACACATGCATTTTTTATTGGACTAACAGTCCAAGTAAAAAAATTGTAGTATGTCTTATTTTGTTGCAATTTTTAGAAGAAAATCACCCATTCAAGTCTATGGGTGCATTTAAAAAAACGGATTGCACTGATTTTATGCAATTGCGATCCGTTTTTATGGCATGGAACCATGGTGACCTTAAAAGTGTGTACAACCATAAAGCCATCATTCTTTTTTTTTAACATGCATATAAATTAGATGCAAAGCAAATGAAAACTACACCGAAAAAGTGCAGAAACGCATAAGATATAATTCACATGGGCATTTTTTCAGTCCTGAAAAATCGGAATGATTTTTTTTGCGTGATTTATACATGATTTTATACATTTCTGCAATTTTTCCATGCTATTTTCAATCATTTTGCATTCAATTTTTATGTGTGTAAAAAAATGCATAATGGGTTCTGTACACATTTTGATTCAACCTTTTTTTTTAAGGTTGCCATAGTTACATGCGATAAAACAGATCACAATCGCAACAAATGAGTGCAACCCATTTTTTAAAATGCACCTATAAACTTGAATGATTGATTGTCGCCCGAAAATGCAACAAAATAGGACATGTGATATTTTTTGCTTGGACTGTTCATCCAAAGAAAAAGAACACACATGTGAAAATCACAATTTAAAATAAAATGCTTCATTTCCATCTGATTTTGGTCAGATTTTTATAAATGAAACATTGTGTGAAAAAAAACTTGCGCAGAACCAGGAAATGCACAGAACCTAGCATGCGTTTTGTTTTAACGTGTGTAAAAATTGGATACAAAGTGGATGAAAATAAAATGGAAAGATGGCAGAAACGCATAAGATTGCACACAAAAAAAATTGGTCCAGCTTTTCAAGGCTGCAAAAAAAATGGCCATGTGAATATACCCTAACGTAAACGTGTGGTAGGATCCGTTTTGTTTACGTTAGCAGTAGGTTCATTCTGTTTACCCATAAACAAATAATGTGGTAGTAGTAGGGCTGAGTTTGTCATTTGGTTCTTAGAATTGTTCGCCATAGTAGTGCTGCAGAGAGTACATGAGAGTTAACATAATGTAACATAATGCACAGAAGAAACAGGAAACAGTCCATTGGCAAATTCCACTGAACGTTATAATATATATATATATATATATATATATATATATATACACACACATACATACATACACACAAGCACACAAAAATAAATTTCTTAATAGGCAGATAAGACTGAAGAATTTCTTAATTAATAAAAAAAGGATAAAGATAGGGGCGTCTAATATCTCGCAGTCTTTATTCTAAGAAGCCATCCTGCAGGAGTTGGGTTTGTTTTATTGTAGACATTATTAACAAGCCGGTCACCTCTCCATGATCTAGACTGGTACCATTTAACACTATTAAGCAGGTGGAGTGCTCGCCCTGTGAAGTGGGTATAATAGTGTTAATAAGGCGCTTTGATGGGCTCTTGTTTTCAGAGAGAATGCCTTTAGGCAGATGGGATGAGACACATGAGTGCAAGTGAAATTGCCATAATCTCCCCAGAACAGGGAGACTGTTTTATACTCAATCTGGCATTAAATCTAATCCAGAAATGTACTTGGCATAAAAAGAATAAAATCGCAACTTCTAGTCTTCTTCTGCTAGAAGCAGAAATTGTCCGATGAAGAGCTAGATTTCATAAATATCCTTGCTAAATTGCAACGATCTGAGCGCAATCGTACTAATAAAGGAAAAGCAGGAGAAGCATGTCATACAGAGTACACAAGTTTCATATGCCGCTGTTATAATGCGCCTGTATAAAGTCGCATAGGTGAAGAGAATTAACATAAATCATTATTAGTTATTAGGATTTGCTGTAAACGACTGTGTGGCTAGAAAGGGAGAGAGCAGCTCCAAAGCCCATCTGCCAGTCGTGCCGCAATAGATTGCAGAGAAAATAAATGTCCTTACCCCATTACAATGTTCCTTGTCTGTAGCCAAAAGCCAAACAAAAGCAATAAATACAGAGCTTTTCTCTCCACTATTCAGCTGTGACTGCTCTCATCAGCTCTTCCTCTACAAAAAGCTCCATAGCTGCCTGAAAATATTGCATTTTATATCACCAAAGGGCGATTAATATTGCATTAACTGTATTTAACATTTTCAAGAGCCAGTGATCTGCAATGAGCAAATATAGACTGTGTCACAAGAAGCAGCAGAGCTGGCGGAGGCGCACCGAAACGTCGCACATGTTTTCTGTAGTATTATTATCTTGTCTTTCTTTTTTGGATATTTATACACTTATGGTATATAGGGTGATGTGTTTGAAGTAAAGAAAGCCCTGCTAATGGTCTGTTAAAGTATGCCGCCTGTGTCTGGAGACGTTCAAGTCTCTGCCTTCATTAAATGTTTATTGTCAACACTTCAGTGAAAGGGGAAAGTCTCCTGGAAAGTGAATTTCCACTGTTGGAAGCTGTCAACATTTTGTTTTATTCTGATCAATGTGTACAAAAGTTTGTATACATTACTATGTGAAGAAAAAAGACAGGAAAATTCTACACTGAACTCAGAAAGTTGAGGCAGGGTTGTGTCCCAGTCCTGTAGTCTGCAGCTAACACACATACAAAATACTAAGATGATGTACTTATATATACGTGTACGTGTGTTTGTGTGTGTGATTATATATGGCGATTTCTATGTATGATTCTGATTATACGTATGTGTGTTCTAATCTATGTATATTTGATAACAGGTATAGATTTATGTATGTTACATAGGTCTTTATTTATGTATGAGAGTGTGTGAGATATAGGTATGTGTTTGGGGATACCTATATACACACATTTATGTATGTTAATATAAATGCAAGAACATGTGTAACTGTATGCCTGCATGATTATATATATATAAATATTTTTGATATATATTTATATTCTTGTGATCATATGCACTTTATATGCATATTGCATTGCTGAATATATGCATGAACACAGACACAAACACACTCATTTTACATTATAGACACATAATGTGTGTTTTTATGTCTGTATTCATGAATGTAAATTCAACAATGTAATGCAATAGGTATGCAAAGTGTCTGTGCTATGTATATATACACACATACATACATGCACACATTTGACTGTTTGAGAGACTGTATGCATGTGAAAGAGATTATGTATTGGCGGTGTTTTTCTATATCCACCAGTGTGCGTTTTGACTTGTTAATGGGTAAGGAACATTAAGAATCTAAATGTAAACGTATTTATGTATATGGATTGGATTTATGTGTGAGCATATATAAATGTATGTTTATATTAGATAGATAGATAGATAGATAGATAGATAGATAGATAGATAGATAGATAGATAGATAGAATATGTATAGTGTTTGCAATTATCCATGTATAATATAATGTTCGTGTAGTTCTCCTTCATCTTCTTTATTTATAACAGTTCACTTGTATAAACGCTATTCCCCCGAGTGTCTGATTGATCATAGTTATTTACTCTTCTATGTACCTTGCATACATCTTCTGATACAGCCAGGAGACCCTGCTCTAATTCACCAACAAGCACAAATCTAGTTTGGACCAAGAAAGGGTCTCCTATAAATGTATTTGGTGTATTACTCCTCCCACTCTGCTGTCTTCACAACAATTACTAAAGTTTTTAATTAGCCTCTTGTTATAATTCATTTTATTAATTTTTCAAATCTCAGCCCATGAATTATTAACAGCAGCTCAGTAATTGTATTTACAACAATCCCTTTGTAGTGCACGTGATTACACCGGTGGTCCACAATAGTCAGAGCTCATTTTTTTATTTTATTTTTTTAATTGTAGCCTACAGACGTGTGTTGTACTTTAGAGTTGCTATTTTGCTTGGATCATTTGCAGTTTGATTATATCGTTTTCCTAAAATTACTTCAAATGACTCAAAATACCCAACAAATTTTTAAAGACAGTTTGCACATAGATTTGAGAATATGTGCGACCTACTCTCTTACTTCCTGATATGCAGTGGTGGCAAGTGCTGCTCTAATCTACTGATCAAGTGTCAGTGGGATATTATGAGGTCACTATAAAATAAAAGTGTGCATGTATTTTACACATACATGTCAATGCACACATACTTTAAAATAAAAGTATATATACACAGCATCAGAACACATAGGTGCTCTTTATAGCACATATATGTTCTGATGCTGTTCTATCTAGATTATTCAGACATCACCACACTTGTTGAATGAGGACATATATAGTCTTAATATCACAAGAGGGTAAAATCGATAGTATCATGGCAGATATTACCCATTATTCATTCATGATGCTCTAATCTAAACTGAAAGGTTCTGCTATTAAATGCACTGAACACAATTCACTACAGTCTGAACACTATAATACTGTACGCAAGGACAGCTTCCCTTCTTGTCATTGGTACATTATTCTGGATAACTGCATGGTGGTCGTACAGTTATAAAAAGATATACAAGAATCAAAAGAGAAATGTATAATAAATTTATAGTAGTTAAGTGCACAATATAAAACGACATTTAAATCTGTATTTTATCCCTTCACAGTAACATAACTTTTCATACACAAATTTCGTACACTGATAGTATTTATTTACAACATTTATTAATTCTTCTTTCTGCTTTTTTTGCTTGCTTTATATGACCAGTCATTAAAATGATAACTTCTGATACTTCTAATATTATTGATAAAATGTGCTAGAACTGTGTCCGGAGCTTTTCAGAACTGGAGGGACGGAAGAAATAGTAGTGATTATAGAATAAGGATTTTTCCGGAAGTGTTAAGGATCAATTTGACATTTTTCTGCAATTACTGCAATTCATCAATAGAAAGAATCGCAAGAAGCTTTAATTAGTAGTGAATCTAGTGATTCCTTGTTTCCCTCAAAAGTTGATTGCAAACTAGTGCATACTAGTCGCCCAATTATATATATATGTTCATTGACAAACCCGCATTTTTCAGCATTTAAGCAGAGCCCGTTGCCAGTTAATACTCTTGCATTGATTTTTTTTTACCATGAATATTTGGCATATTCTGTAATAAAGAGGACAAGCTTCTCTTTGATCAGCTGGAGCAGTAGGTGGCATCATACAGCTCGTAATGAACCGCTAACAAGAAGCATGTTAGGTCAGCGTTTGATTCTGCTAACGTCGTCTTTAGTGCAAAGAACATTCTATCAACTAAACCATCTGACACACAATGATACAACTGCAAATCAATCTCCAATAAAACAGTAATAAATAACCGGGGAGGACTATTATTATTGCTGTGGTTGTGAGTATTATCTACATATATAATTATAGTGCAATGCAATGAACCATTCATAGCGTATATGCAGAGTACATGTATGCAGAACAGCATAACAATCAACGATCCAAAGCATGGTTTCTTTCATTGTTTGCATTTATTAGAAGTATCTTGTCACCGTTGCACATCTTCATATTGCAGCTGGCGTACATAAATAAAAATCCAAAAATAAAAGACTGGAATGGGGGAGAAAGAAATAAATAAGAAAGAAACATCTGTAGAAAGAGGTACAGAAAATGATGAGGCGTCTGGAGAAAATACTCGTGGTCACATTGTCACCATCATGTAAAATATTTACAATATTTGTTCTGCATCACACAATAACTGGACATCAATGTTGTGGATTCTTTTTTGTGTTTTTACCTTTTTGGGTGAAGACAGCCAAAAACAGTGAAGTCACAGCACACACAAAGTCTACCAGATACTAGTCTATGTAGTGCCCATATGCATAGAAAGTTTGCTCTGCAAACAAGGAAATTAAAGAAGTTGTAAATGATCCCGACTCTTCTTATAAGTAATTTCTGGGTGAGAGCCTTGCACGGTTTATCAAGGTCTCTGAAGGGGTCTTCCTGGACTACATCTCAATAAATGGGAGATATCGCCCACTTCACAGCAGCTGCCCTAGTGCAAAACTTTTAATTAGGCAGCATCACAAGTACAGACCTTGATTCCAAGAAACAAGACTCTGTTCTACAAATGTGAAGGACAAATATTATTATCATCAAACACTCAACATTCCTACCCTACCAATGATCACAGTGAGTGGGATTAGAGTGCATCCAATTGATGACATGGGGCATTCTAATCAAAGCGTTAATTAATAGAAAACAATCATTCCTAGTCTGTTCTCTGACCTGATGAGTTGGATACAGCCCTCCCTGGAAAGAGACAGAATGGGGACAGCAAAGGGATGAGAAAGAGACAGAAATACGGAAAATTTCACATTATTTTCATCATCATAATGATCACCCTTAGGGCTTGTATGTGATGGGTTTACACGAGTTGTCCTTATCAAGAACAGGTAACTGATTTTAATATTAAAATTGAAGACTAGATGTTTGCAGTCACTCCTCCCCTGTGCTGTTTTATTGTCCATTGGTCCCGACAATAAATAATCTCTTTAATTTTCTTTATTTAAGCATCCGTCTTTTAGAGATCATCTGTTACAGGAGAGAAGCCCTCCTCCTCCCTCCAGCAGACAAGTATATAAATAAATACAATAAACTGAGTTTTTAGTAATTGGCAGAAAATTTCATTCTTTTCTGCTTTTGTCTCTGATTACAGAACCAGACCCGCACCACATTCTTTTTGAGGTCCAGTTTTTCGGCTATAGCCGCTATCTTCTCTGAGGAAGGTCTCGGCTGGACGGAGAAATATGCCTCCAGGGACCTCTTCTCTGGGGCGGCGATGGAAGTCCTCTTGCGTTTCTTTTCCCCCCCATTAAACAGTTCGGGCTTGTTCATTTTTTCCCTCTGGGCCCCCTCGGCCTCCTCCAGCCAGGCTTGCAGGATAGGCTTCAGGGCGATCATGTTGTTGTGGGACAGGGTGAGAGACTCGAACCTGCAGATGGTGCTTTGGCTGAGGGAGCCCACCCCGGGGATCTTCAGGTTGGCCAAAGCAGAGCCCACGTCCGCCTGAGTTACCCCCAGCTTGATCCTCCTCTGTTTAAAGCGCTCGGCAAAGGCTTCCAGCTCCCGGGGGTCAGTCTCAGAATCACAAATAGAAGCCAGTCCTACTGCCGACCCGACTGCTGAGCCCACCTGTCCACCCGGTCCATGATGAGCAGTGGCCACCAGCCCCTGGTGCTGCAGGGCGGTAGTCATGTTCATGGCCACCTGGTGGGAAAGGTGGCTTAGGCCGTGCATGTGGCTGTGTGGATGAGCCGAAGTTGAGATCAAGCCCCCATTACCTCCGCCGCCACCGCCTCCCCCTCCTCCACCACCCCCGACCCCATCATGTCCAGCAGCTGCCATCAGGGATAGGGACGGGGATGTAACATGGTCCAACAGGTCTCCGGGCTCCATCGCCTGGTGGTGATGGTGATGGTGGTGATGATGATGGTGACCAAGTGGCACAGAGGCGTTGGAAGAGCATTGCACACTACTCATATTATGGTAGGTGGCATCAGGCTTGAATGGGTGACTCTTGCCTTGGGACACTGCCATATCCACGGCGGCCAACGCTTCGGCCCGGGCAAGAAGGGTCTCATCTAGGCTGGCGAAGATGTTGCTCTGCAGCTGGAGACAGAAGAGATAAAGATGCTTTAATATAGGTACACTGTATGTACACGGCGAGGGAGAAGGTGAGCGACTCAACAAGCCCAAAACTTAATAGAAAAGCAAAAAAGGCAACTTCAAACCTTACAATACAAGGTAGGTAAGAGAGTTATTGAGGCCATTCACAAATGGGAGTAGAATCAGTGGATGAAGCAATGCCTGAGCCATCATCTCCAAAAACCAAGCTAAATTAACGTTGTACTTATAACGAAAAAAATCAGAAAAGTTTATGTAATGTACTTGAAGAAGCTTTATATGTAAATCGTATATACGATAAAATAGCCGCATAAATCTGTGTGCACACAGTATATGCACATAATAAATGCTACATGTATAGGAAATAATATGTACACCTCCTTGTCATTTACTATAAATTGTCAGATAATTAATACATGTACATATATGTCATATAACTCATGTATCATCTATCCAGCAAATCAAAACTGTAAGAAACGGAGACAGAACCCAGGACCAAATAAACCTATGGTAGAAACAGGTCACTGGCATGGCCACTTACCGGTGGTGTTGGCAAGCATGCTCTTCTTATTGCTTCGGAGCTGGAGTGCAGGGAGGTGTACTTGTGCTCAGGTAAGCTCGGGTGCATGGCAAAGTGAGGCTGCTTGCTGTTCATGGACATCATCTTGGAAGAATTGCATGGAATCCTGAAGTGCTCTTAAAGTGAAAAGAGAAAGTAGCCGGGTCCTTGGAGCAGCAGTCAGATCTTCTGATGATGACCACCAGCAGCCGCACACAGTAGTGATGTGCCTCCCTCCAGCCTCTGCTCTCACTTATCTGTCTGCTCTATTCTACTACTGGGATGAGCTGCTCCTTACACCTGAGCCCCACATCTCGCTGCTCCAGCCGTTCTCTTCTATCGCGAGACTCCAGGCTCCAGGCTTGACACTCATCAGCTGTCTGTAGGCTTGTTGCATTTAGTGCTCAGTTGGAAGTGTGGGCGGTGCTGGGGCTGGAGGCTGCTCTTATAGTGACCAGCAGACAGCAGAGCAGTGCAGGTGCAGCACCTGGAAGGAGCCACCACTGGCCAGGGTCCTGCACCATGCACAAGGGTGTTCATCCAGATATATGCTGCTATGAGTGTCCAGGAAACGCCAACCCTAAAGTATGTTTTATCAGTAATTGAAATGCACTTGAATGCAATCTATTGTTGTGTTCAAGTATGCATTGCAGGCTGAGCACACACTGACGCAATGTAATGGGGTTACTGAGAAAGTCCCTGCCTGCCTCTTCTTTTGAGGTTGTTCAGAAACCTTGACACACACATTAGAAGCCTTTGGTTCAATTTTAGAGCTGCAAATTAACAATGGTTAAGGTTAATCAGTATACCTTGACGATAGATAGATACTATAGATACATAGATGATTGCTAGATATAATTTATCGATAAGTAATTCTAGAAGAATGGAAGGAATACTGTAAATCATATCTGATAGAAAATAGTAGATTGTATAAACCAATTCCGAAAGGCTGATGGCAGCGGAAGAGTTAATTCTGAAGCTGCTCAATGGAAAGCAGCAGTACTGTGCAGCTCTGTCTCTGGCACATTCTAATACTCATTTCTATTAGTGTCCATTTACTTTGCACATCGATAAACATATCTAGAATGACAATCTCAATTAGCATTTTAATGAATTAAGTCTGAAATGCGCGACCCAGAAAAAGTGGCATATAAGGAGGGTGTAAGTAATACTGAGATGCAGAGAATAAGCCCCAGCATCCTGCTGACCCCATGGACACAGACACACTGCTATTAGACACAGCTCATCATCGCAGCCTGCGCTTCAGCCACTCCCTGGGAATCTCAGCGCTAGAATAGGAGAGGATGCCATTCATTATCTTATCTCTGGGGATGCATACATGAAACTTGAAATCACATGGGCATTATTGGCTAGAAACCAAGCAATTCCTAGACATCATCATATTGAGTTTGGTCAATGATGGATATTGATAATAATATGTTTACACACAATTTTACAACCCAAGTGATCTCTAAATAATTGCATAGAATTATGGAGTCGGGAAGGCAATTGGCATTTGAAAGGTAAAGGGAAAGGTCTTTGCACTTGTGCAGGCTGACACTGTGCCACATAAAACCCAATTTCAAAGAGAATAAAAAATGCATGGAAGTCAGTGGTAAGTGATTTGTCTGCTGGGAGAAGGATTAGCAGACACTCAATCTGTAAGGCCTCCTCGTGAAGAAAAAGTAAGTAATGCAGAATAAAGAAGAGCAACCCTCTAGGATCATCTAATTGCCAGCAAACAAATACAATAACCACCAAATAAATTGCCCTTATGGCACATTCCAGAGCACTAATTACTTTTGAGACATCTCTCCGGCCCATCAACAACCGTATGAATGTACTTACTGCTCCATCACACAGAACATAAAAGCTTCTGAAAACCACATTTTACCTACATTGTACATTTACACACTTGACAGTGACAAGTGTGCATGGGGTTTACAATCTACAATCAGAACTTTCTGCTTCCTTTCCTGAAAGGTCCTACAGGTGGATGAGCAGAAAGTCTTTTCATGTCCAAGACAGGGCTTTCCTGACATCAGCAAAGACTTGCTAATTACTGGTGTACAAACTGCAATTATTTCTTTTACTGGCAAAGTGTAGAATGTTGTCAAATTAAAAATTGAAAGCCTTGTTATTCCCTGGAACATTCACTGATGGAACAAAGACAGCTGATTGACTAGAAGCATGCTGCTTAGAAGAAGCTTCTTTTTGCTACAGTAGTTGGACGATGACAGCAATGAGGGATGGCTGCTCTCACGCAATGGAATGTACAAGCACAATGTATCCTTCTATGTGTGTCATAAGATACAATGTATACATATGGAGGTACTGCATCTTCCCTTTTGAACGAAATCAGCTCCCATTTTCACAGGATTCTCAATATGTACAAAGGGGGCAGGAAAAATAGTTGCCTTGTCATGTAACACATTGCCCTGATTTATTATAAAATTTTAACGAAATCATACATATTTTAGCAGCCTTTAATCACTGCATGAAAATTTAATTCATGAACTGTAGTGCGTTTAAATAAATGAAGTGTTAATTCATTAGGATTAATTAATTTGTTAAAGGATTGTGTGCAAGGTTAAGGTGGAAGAAAACTCTTTTGTTAGTTTGGTGACTTAATAATGAGGTTTAGTTAGCAGTAAAACGCTGGAGCTGGTCATGCTGGTACTGAGAGCCAGGATAAACAGCAAGCCATTGGAAGCAGAGCTCACCAGGAATATGAATGAGATTTATCTTTATAGTATAGAAACGAACTGAAGGAAACAAAACACTATGGTCCCCATTGATCAAGACAGGTGTTTCATATGCCTGACTCAATATAAATTGCGCCAAAGTTATTAAGAGGTGTACACCTCTTAATACATTTGATGCATTTTGTGCGCAGCAGAAATCAAATCGCTTTCATAATTTTGCGCCATAAATAAAGCCAGTTCCTGTCATAATTTTAGAAAACACTCTAGCTTGCAGAAGGCCACATCTACTAACCCACACTATTTATTTGATCCTGTGCTAACCACTTTTGAAATACAGTAACTGCTAAGGGATTAGTGGGAAGGGTGTGGCATCTCACAACTCTACAGGTTTACTATTATATAAAAAAAGGATACATTTATACCATCTGATAGCAGGTTTAGATTTGACTTGTAGGTACATGGACAGGTAAAAACAAATATGCCAATTTTATTAAAAGGCATGCGCCACTTAATAAATAATGGGGTTGTCCCACAAAAAATATTGTTACTAGTTAAAGAGAATCTGTCAGCTGCTGTTACCCCCATAAACTAAAGTTAGGGGCTCATGGGAGCGGAAATACTGAATCTGTGGATGTGACTCGCAGGTCCCCATTTAACGGGCAAATTTGCACACAAAAAAATTGCAGAGAACAGAACTCATTGATTCATTGGATTCATTCACATGCGCACAGCATGCACTATTTTCCTACGCTTTTGCGGTCCCAAAGTCTCCATAGAAGTCAATGGGGATGCGCAAATGCGTGTACAATATGCTAGGAGATGAAGCACTGAGTAATTGTGCAGGAAAAAGACCACTTCTAGAACTCATTAGACTAATTAGCAATTTCAACCTGTGTATCTTTGTATGCCATGCTCAAATGAACATGCCCCGTAGGCGCAAAAAGTACAGCAAAGTACGCCAATGCTTGTGAAAAAAGCATTGTTCATTTCACAAATACGCTGCACTTAGGTGTGCGCAAATACGCATACGCATGTGTGATGGAGCCTTAGGCCATTTTCAGATAAGTACATTTTAACTCCATATTTGGTTTATGTTTTGCAGACCGTATTACAGAATTAATATAACTCTACACATCCATTTGCATGGCCGTATTTTATATGGCCATTTTTTTTTAATGCAGCATGACCTATCTTTTGTGTTGTTGTCTTCATGTTGCTGTTATTTTCCATTAGGTAAAGATGGATCAGTATTTGTGCAATAGAAAGTAAAATACACTGAGGCAAAAATGGATCAAATAGTAATAAAATAGTGACAACATATGGTTGTAATATGATCTATAACACAACTGTTATACGGGTACATATTATGGATGTGTTACAATATGCTCATCCGAAACCAGCCTAGTGCCTATCCTTCTCGACATTCCCCCTATTATCCTCTCGCAAAGCCTCGTCTGCATAAAGATCATGGACTACATAGGCCAATTCCTCTTATTCTATGCACTCACCTATGTAGTGTGCGATCTGCAAGTGGCTGAAGCTTTAAGAACGGACAGAGGGGGAACACAGATGAAAGTAGCGTATTTTTCTATGTATAAGACGCATTGCCTACTTTCCCACCCAAAATTAAAAAAAAAAAAAAAAAGATTTTAAACATAAAACAGTACATAATACTGTTCCCTGTTATACTCACCGGAACGTCCTTTCTGTGCTGCCCGACAGGTTTCTGTAGCTCTTCACAGCATCCCCGCTGTCTCGCGATAGGTTACTGTTTACAGGTTGCTATGGGCACCAAGCGCAGGAGACAGAAGACCGGCCGGGCAGCGCTGAGAGGAGACGGCTAGTGCATAGACTGCGTTGTATGTATGTATGTATGTACTGTATATGTGCTGTGTGTGTAATGTGTATGTTTGAGGTTGCAGGCATACTCACCTAGCCGCACTGCTGCCCTGCTTCTCTGCACTGCTGCCCTGCTTCTCTGCATCGCTGCTCTGCTTCTCTGTCTGCCGGTGCTTTGCCTCCCTGCTCCAGTAGTGTGATGGAGCCCTAAGGGCTCCTGCACACCCATGAGCAGTACCTTGCAGCCAACATTCATGTAAGTTTTCGTTGGATCGTTTCCAACAAAAACTTACATCCCGTGTATAAGACACGGTGCGATTTTTCAGCAAGATATTTGTAAAAAAAATGTCTTATACACAGAAAAATACGGTAATTATAATAGTCACATCCCTGGATTCCACGTTTCAGCTCCTATGAGCCCATAATTTTAGTTTATGGGGCTCATAGGAGTTAACAGATTGCCTTTACATGCTGCCCTTAATTTTAAACATTTTTTCTACTTACCCCACTATCAGATGAGCATATTGTTACTCCATATTTGGTTCATGTCTTGTGGATCATATTACAATGGTTATGTAAATCTTTAGATAACAATACACTTCTGAGAAACTGGTCTTACACTTATTAAAAAAGTTATGTTGGTATCCCCAGAATTTGCAGAAATATTAGAAAGTGCCACCTGCGGTTTCTATTGAAGCGTCATTCTGCATCTGGTCCACCTCAGTAAATGTTTCAAGGTGGTGAGACCTACTCAGTCTTGTTTCACTGCAGTAATGCTGTCTCACTCTCTTATCACTTATTCTGCATCTTTTTTGACATCAGAGAAGACGCAACAACTTCAGAAGCAGCCGCTTACGCACCAGGGATTCTTCCATACGCCCAGCGGAGCAGAGACACAAGCAAGACTGAGCATGTGGAACAATTACTGAGGTGAACAGCAGGCAGAACTATTCTAACATTAGTCCTGGAATATCTGGGGATAAAAAACATTTTTGTTAATAAATACAAAAACTGTTTACAATTGTGGGCAATAACAATAATAACTATTCACAGTAACTGTAAGCAACATTTTTCATACCTCCTTTAAGACAGGCATACATGTATATTCATATGCAGCAGATCAACAAATTTATTGCAGAAGTTTCTGAAAATCTGTTCCATTCATCTGAATGATTCTGCTTTGGTGACAACTACATGGATTTACACAAGTCCCTTTTCAATAAATAGGACAGCTGCAGCAATATCTGCAACAAATATTCAGTGTGTGAATCGTCCCTTATATGGGTAAAGGCTTTCCTGAGGTGTAGTATTTCAAAAGCTGCCAGCAGCAGAAGGGTTAGGACGTCTATTAACCCCATCAGATGTTGAGTGCTGCTGATTAGGGCCACTTCAGTGTGAATGGGATCAAATAATTCAGTGGCACCTCTAGGGACTTGAGGCTTGCTTATCCACAACCTCTGGTATGGATAATTAGGCTATACCACATAAAATCCAGGCAAGGGTCATTGGATTAGGCCACAGGCAGAGCACATTTTATTTAGGTAATCAGTGGGGATGAAATTAGAAGGACTCTTCTGAGGTCTTTCTACTGACTAGGATGTCAGGAATTTACATCACAGGTTCTGCTTTTCATTACTGTTCATTTTCATTACTGTTCATAATTAAGAGATGCAAATAAATTAGTTCTATCAGGTGTTCATAACACATCACCAACTACATATCACTGTAAGCACAAAATACAATAAATAGGGACAGCCTGAGCTCATAGTGAAGACCATGGGTAAGGACATAAAATAGATGTTGTGCAAGTAATGATCAGAGATGTTCAGTCACAGGGAACAAAGGTGACTCCTGTACATGTGGAAGCACCTCGGTTTGTACTTCTACCTGCTCAGCTTTTAGAATCTATATTTGGTGCTTTCACTTTTGGTGCTCTTGGCAATATTTGGATTTTCACATGAATTCACTCATGTACTCTTTAGTTGATCTCTGTCATCTTCTGTAGAGTTTTATGTATTCGTGCCAGGATGGCAAATGGAAATTTGGAAATATAAAAAATGATTATAGGACAATGTGCAATCTGATTGTGCGTTTAGTGAGAGATTTACAAGGTCCCTCTGATGAGACATTGACATTTCCCTGATTAATTAAAACTCCTTCCCTAAGATGTACTGTTTTCCTATAAACATTTACAACTTCAACAACCATGTTTTATAACCTAATTATACTCATTCTTTAGTACTGAGGTGACATGCTGATACTGTATCTCCTTCACTCCTGAGTCGTTTTTTTCCCTTTTCTCCAAAAATGAAAACTTCTTTATTTTCCATTGATATAGCTTGTTTTTTGGAATATGAGGTTTCCCCCTTAACAGTACAATGGAATATAATGTACCATACAATATAGTTTTTATTGGTATTGTTTTGGGGTAGAAATTATTTTATCACTTATTAATTTTTTTCCTTCAAAATGGGACAACAAAAAAATGCACATTTTTTTTCTGTTGGCATTCACTTTCTATGATAAATAATTTGTTATTTTAAAACATAAGACTGTTACAGAGGCGGTGATACCAAATATATATTTTTTTACTTGTTATATTTTTAGTGAAATCAAGATTTTTTATTTTTAATTAGGACCCTAAAGGGAACTTGAAGTAGCGATCATTTAATGGCTTATACAATATACTGCAATACTCCGGTATTGCAATATATTATATTTCTGCAGTGATTCTGTTAACCTGCACCACAGGCAGCCATGATACCTAAATGGCACCACACGTTCTCATTGTGGATGTAGTTTCCTGGATCCACCTTCTTCCCTTTTTTGAAGATAGGGACAACATTTGCCCTTTTCCAGTTGTTGAACCAATTGTTCGGGAATGGTTTGAGAAACACGACAAAAAGTTGTTCACTAAGCTTATAAATTTCCAAGATCTCAATCCCATTGAGCATATATGGAATGTGATGGAAAAACAAGTCCGATCCATGGAGGTCACAACTTTTAACTTACAGGACTTAAAAGAACTGCTGCTAATATCTTGGTGCCAGACACCTTCAGAGGCCATTTGTAGTCTTTATGTCTCAATGGGTCAGAGCTGTTTTGGTGGTAAAAGGAGAAGCTATACAATACTAGGCAGATGAATTTAATGTTATGGCTGATCAGTATGTATACTAATAGATGGTATTCTACACGGTTAGCCTACTTTCAGCTCTGAATATATATTATATAATCTGGTAATTGACCACTTTACATAGCTTAACCCATCTGTAGATATATGCAGTTAATGAATTAATCAGACCTCCCATAAATCCTTCACTTGTACAAGGGGACATTTCAGACGAAGCTGCTGTACAAGCACCATACATACAGGTGCAAGTGAATTCTATTAGGAATTGCTCCATTTGCAAACCTGTGCTATCACTGCTTACTGTTTGTCAATATGCCAATCAGATACACAGTTAACATTTCACACTCCCCTGACTCATTTACATGACAGAGGAGCAGATGCTGCACTTGCTACTTTTTATGAGCTGCAGCAGAAGTAGCACTGTGACAAAATGGTCCTGAACACATACACCAGCCGCAAAACCTCAAGGCTAACTGATCAGATGCAAGTAAGGACACACATCCATTGACCTCAGTGGTGAGAGGAAAACAGCCAATCAGGTTGGGATCAGTTTTAATCCTATTGAAATTAATAGCAATCACTAATTGACACACATGACCATTTTTTCCATAGTTAAGAAAACAAAACACATTCCAACTAATCTCAACTGATCTCACTGAGTTATATTGGGGTTTGGCGGGTATTTTAATTGGATCATTTTCTACAAGTTCAGTTGGGATCATTTAGTTTATAGAATCCCAAAAAGTTTTACACATCAGTTGTCAAATCAGTTTAGGCTTTATTCACAAAAGCGTATATTGGCCGTGTTTTCACGCCTGACCAATACAATCGAACATCTGAGGCATTGGTTTCCAATGCATTCGATCACACGGGCGAACATATGACACGTAAAAATGTTGCACCGTAAAAAAATGGAACATATGCAACAGAAATACGCGCCGGCGAATATAAGGTGGGTAAAAAGATAGTTCTGGTTCTACCTTTTGACTGATATATGGCGGAGGCACATAGGGGAGCTGGGGAAAAAAGGGAGGGGAAGGCATTTTAGCAGCATCCAACGCTGCGAAAAGCTTACAGGTGCCTCTATCGAGGCATTGGAAGTCATTCCGAGGATTTATGCCGAGCGAGGGCTTTCTGGGATGCAATGTATTTTTCCGCTAAAAACGTCGCACCCAGTCATGTGAATGGATGAGGAAAACACAAATTAAGCACGGGGCCGAATCATGGAAAATTGTCCATTTATGCAAATTCATGCCAGAAAAAGAAACACAAACATGCAGCAAAAAAAACATTACTGTGAATGCACTGTTAAGCTACGTAAATGGATCCTTTTGCATCATTTGACCAACCTTTACACCCCCCTATACCTACGCCCCTGAGGTTCGCTTGTCTAAGAAAAGATTTTAATATAAACTTGGCCTTTCTTCCCCTGAATAGCAGAACAGCTGCTGTGCAACGTAGTAGCATATTCAAACTAGTGTGGTAGTGTAAATGTGGCCTTAGCTACAGTCACAGCAGGGCACATTTATCCAGACTAGAGCTATAAAATGGTTTATTCTGTATGAAAACCTCTCTCTAACTCAAGCAGCACCTGGTCGCGCTTACTTAAATGTTGCAGGGCTCCTGATAAATGTTGGACAGTAGCGTTAACAAATGTTCTAAATGAAGATTCCTCTGCCACAGCTCTGACCTGAATTACATATAACCTGCTTTTGAACAACACAGTAAAATAGTTTACAGCCACAGTTAAGAACTAGAGATGAGCGAGCGTACTTGATAAGGACAGATACTCGAGCGAGTATCGTCCTTACCGAGTACCTGCCTGCTCGCCTGCAAAGATTTGGTTGCCGGCGGGGGTGAGCGCTGTGTTGCAGGAGTGAGCAGGAGGGAGCGGGGGGTGGGGAGAGAGATAGATCTCCCCCCCCCGTTACACCCCCGTTCTCCCCCGCCGCCCCCCGACAGCACCCGAATTGCTCGAGTGTCTGTCCTGACCAAGTACGCTCGCTCATCTCTATTAGGAACCAATTTCCTACTACACCTTTTAATAAATCTGGTGAAGCTTTGCCCTGTCCCTGCACCAGCTAACATAAACTAGTGCTATACCCTACACCAATTTCTGATATAAGTTATAGCAAATCCGCTTCAGGAGGCCATGCCCCACTTGCTAAGTCACCTCCCACTTTTCACAGAAGTATGGTGCAAAAAATTCACCTTTTTCGTGTCAATACAAGTCACAATTTGCAACTTTCTTCAGCCAGAATACCGGTGTAAATATCTCATCCCTAGTGTGCCTTACTAGTCTAGAGGGGCTACATGCTGAAGGGAAAATATTGGGACAATTGCGACTCTGGGGCATCTTCCACACTATGGGTGGAAAATTTGCAAACAACTTGCAACTTGTTCAAGAATTGCAAATCTGAATTTTCCTCAATTTATTCTTGTTGCATAATCCCATCTAGTCTCACAGTGTGAATAAAGCTTAAATGGAGATCAAACATCTAATTCTGAATACTTTAGCAATTGAATTTTTGGTTTTTATAAGTGATCTAGGTGGGATTGGATGACCTATTTAATGGCTATAGAAATATCCCCAATTGTAGATTTTAACTTGCTCCATTCTTTGTTTCGGCAAGAATCAAGCAGAGCAGTCTGGCAGCAGTTAATGTTTGCCCATGCAAATAGTACATAGTGAAATCAAGAAGAAATGCACAAATGCACAAGGGCGGAAATTCCGCGACGGGACTTCTTGCAGTATTTCCGTTCATGCCCACTGCCATAGGATTGCATTAGATAATGCAATCCTATGCACACAGCTGCGATTTGACCGCATGAACTCACACACGGTAAGCAAATCGCGGCATGTCCTATTTCTGTGCGAGTCTCACAGAGGCCCGCAGAAAAACGTCACTGGTGACGCGCCGGTAGCCGGCACATAGGGCGGGGAGACGCCGGGAGCAGGTGAGTCACAGCGGTCACTGCAGGGGATGACTCGAATTCCACACTGCGAGAGTTCTTGCAGCGGGATCCAACCTGGTTGTGAATAGCTATTGGCAAACAGCAATCCCAAGCAAATGACCTGCTAATTTGCAATCATTACTGTATGCAGGGGCGTAACTATAGAGGATGCAGGGGATGCGATTGCACCCGGGCCCAGGAGCCTTGGGGGGGCCCATAAGGCCTCTCTTCTCCATATAGGGAACCTAGTACTATGAATAAAGCATTATAGTTAGGGGCCCCGTTCCAGGTTTTGCATTGGGGTCCAGGAGCTTCAAGTTACACCTCTGACTGTATGGAAGACCCTTTTTTGGTCTTGTCATACCAATAATGGTTCCAGTTACGGCCAGCTTCACTCCTGGATGAACAAATAAGAAAGTATATTTATTACAATCCCAGCAAACAATGACTGCCTTCATTAGCAATGATATAAAAAGTACAACGGTTCTTGCAATCACAAGGGAATGTAACGAGGACAAGATGCATAGGGGAGTATTTAGCACTATTTAGTGGTGTAATGTGTATCAGATTTTAGGCCAGGTGCAAACCTAAACAATGACGGAAAATCATTAGCTTGGTAAACAGAACCTATGGTCTCTCGAGTTCATCTCTAATACTGTACCTAACAGCATCATTTAGAAATCAGCCACACATCTCTCCCCTTTCTAATGAATTTCACTGCCCTCAGCAGGGGCTCTTTCTCTCCTTGCTCAATTAAATATCTGCCTTGTGTTCCTTTTTCTCATCCAGCTAGGACCTTCACTTTTTCTATTGTCATTCTGTTTCCATTGTGGATTTAAGGATAGACAGACTTGGCAGTGGCTGATACCATAAAACATTGAAGAGCGGAGTTATAAAATGGGATCATTTGGAATAACTAATGACTGCAAATATATTCACAAACAAATATCATTGGAGCTTGATTTGGCAAATCCATTTAATTATGTTTGAGGAAATCTTAATCACATATTTCACTTGCTAACGGGAATACACACAGCAGCTCTACTTCTACTTCACAAATGTAACTGAAATGTAGTTGTAATCTACCCATCTACAAACCTGCAATACAGAATTATGACAATTACGATATATTCACAGATTTATCAGCAAGGATTTTGACTTATTTTGCTCTGCTTAATTAACCTTTAAAGCTAAACTGCGTGGCTACTAATTAAGACAGCTCAGTGACAGATTAATGTCTTTCTGATTTGGCACACCACATCGAAGGGAAAACAATGGTTTCAATAGCAGGGCTCAGTTACTAAATTACCAACACGAGATGGACATAAGGGGCCCAGTCATTAAATGGAGATAAGTGTACCCGGGGCTCAAAAAGCCTCTTTTGAACTAATTTACATCACGCTGTATTTATGAAGCATTCTTATCATGTCTACAATGGGGATTTTACATGTGGCAGATGCATTAACCACTTCATGAGAAGATATTTGAGGAAACTAAGAATTGGAAAAAGCGATTTTCTTTCTTTTTTTAATAGGACTAAGTTTGATGGTAACATACTATAATTTTATATGGTTGTTTTGTTTCAAACTATAATGGAGATAGATCTGCAAATGTAATTTACTCCATAATGGTTATACTAATTATGTGTGCTATATGCAAAGTTATAATGTCTAGGAATAAAGATGGTTTAGTTTTAAACATGACTTTTCCATGTATTAAAGCGTTTGTGCTTCAGTGCGCCAATGCTGATCACCTGCTGCTGGGGTTCTGGTCGGGCACTGCATGCCACACTCGCTCCACAGCTCACTCTCATCTCTGCCCGTAGGGTTCACATGCACTCCTGCCTCTTTTAAACCGGTCCCCCACCAATCACCACACGCATACAGCTATATTAGGTATCCCCCCTCCCTCATAGAGCATGCCTAAGATATTGGTTTCTATCCCAACCCCATGCAGGTTGTATTCTGGTTCTGACATCTTGTGGCCCACGTTAGGAAAGGATGTCAAAAAGAGTGCCTCCACCTGCCAGACCTGTGCTAGAAATAAACCTTTGCTCTAGTGGCCTGCCAGGCTACTCCACCCTCAGCCAATCCCATAGTCCCCATGGATTCTGCTACTGACCTTCCAAATTATTCCAGTAATCCCGTAATCTGGGTAGTGGTGAACAGATTCTTCAAAATGTCTCATTTCATTCCTCTTCCTGGTCTGCCTTCTGCTTTCCGCCTGGCACATCTCTTTGTGGATCATGTCTTCAAGTTGCACTTCCTTTTCATATCGTCTCAGACCATAGGATACAGTTCACTTCCAGATTTTGGAGAGAATTATGGGGCCTGATAAATGTTAAATTCAATTTCTCCTCTGCCTATCATCTGTAATCCAATGGTCAGGTAGAGTGTACCGATCAGTCTTTAAAGCAGATTCTCCATCATTTTGTGTCCTCCCAGGAAGACAATTGGTCATCTCTCCTCCCTTGGGCAGAATTCTCAATGAACAACCATGTTAACCAGTCTACAGGATCCATTCCATTCTACATAGTCTATTGTCAGGAGTCCCAAGTTTCACTGCCAGTCTATTCCACCTCTGATGTACCAGCTGTGAATCACTTTCACCATGAATTCCTGAAAATCTGGAAGATGACTAAAAATTTACTCACTACTGCTGCAAACAAATGAGGAAAACTGCCGATTAAAAAAAAAGAAAAAAATAAGAGTGTACTTATCTTTTTAGAAAAAAAAGACCCTTCCCAAAATGCCTTCTTTTAGATTTGTGCCCGCTTTGTAGGTCCTTAAATCCTGAAACAAATTAAGCCTGACACGTACAAACTCAGTCTGCCACTTTCCTGAAAAATCCTGAACACCTTTCAAGTTTCTCTCCTCAGGCTGTTGATCCTTAACTAGAACTTTCAGTCTATGAAGTCCCCTTCAGTCTCTGCTATTACTGAATTAGAATTTCAGGTCAAGGTGATTCTTCATGTTAAAAAGATAAAAGGCAAGCTTTTCTCATTGGTGGATTGGAAAGGTTATGGCCCAGAGAAGAGATCTTGGAAATCCTCCAAAAGACATTAATGCTTCTCATATGATCAAAAAATTTTATTTTGCAAATGAGGAAAGGGCCTAAGGGGCCACTCATCTGCAACTGGGCAATGGTCAGGTTCTGCTATCTTCCACATGTGGCATTCACTTTACAGCTCGTTCCTTGGTCTCTACTTTTCCAAACAGAGTAGTAGCAGAAATATTACAGATAAAAGCTTAAAAACGGGGATGAAGGGTCGATAGAAGACCCGAAAGCTCGCTATATCATATATTTTTGTTAGCCATTAAAAGGTATCATATCTACAAAATTACTTGGTTTCTCTCACTGAGAACAATCACACTCAGATAAAAGCTACATAAAGCAAACATAAGTGGGTTTGTGTGGCTGTATTCCAAGTGTCCTGTCTTCTAAACTGTGCTGTGTTTTAAGTGTATGATTTGGGATTTATGGAATTGCTGAGTGCATCCTTCCCTATTTTATTTGCATTTGTTTGGTGTTCATATCAATTTGCAGCAGTGTTTTTTTAGCTTATGTTGTTAGCTGTTTAGTTGTTCACAACCCTCGACAACCCTAAAGGCAAGCTCCCTCCATGTGTTTTAGTTTTGCGCTGCTTTCGGTTGTGTGATATCCATGCCAGTATCAGCTTTGACAGTATCAGCCATCGTGTCTTTTGGCAGCCAGGTCTTCTTTTGCCACTGATCTGTCCAAGCATATAGATTTTTCTAGTGACTCTGCTCGTATTACATGGCCAAAATCCGTGAGTCTGAGTCGGGTCATCTTGTCCTCCAGTGATATTTCGGGTCTTATATGATTCAGGACTTCTCTGTTTATTACTATTCGCCGTCCAGGGTATACGCAGCAGCTTTCACCAGCACCACAGCTCAAACGCATCAATAATCCTTCTATCAGCTTTTTTCGCAGTCCAGCTTTCACATCCATACATGGCTATGGGGAAAACAGTGGTTTGCACTATCTTGCATTTAGTTGTTAGGCAGATATTCCTACTTTTCCTGAATTTTTTTCCACGTTAACATCACACTTCTCCCCATTGCTATCCTACGTTTTAGCTCTGGCATAGATTCTCCAGCCTTGTAAATTTTTGAACCAAGGAAGATGAAGTCTTGCACGCATTCTATGACCTCAATGTTGATTTTGATTTGAATTTAGCCTTTTTACAGTTGTCATAATTTTAGTCTTTTATAAATTCAGGTAGAGGCCCATTTTTTCCATTTTTAGTTTTAATCTTGCATATTAGCTGCTTCCGACCTTTTTCTGAGTTGTGTCATCCGATGTTGATGTTTCTGTCTCCTATTTTCACCCCAATTTCCATTTTCATCTAGGTCCATTTTTCGCAAGATCACTTCCGCAGTGTTCTTTTTCCTGCTTCTTATAGGGGAGATGCTTACTGGCTGTTTCCATAACCGTGGACTGTATATCGTGCCATAGTTCCTCTGGATGCTTTTTTGATATGTCAAGCAATTCGAATTGGTTTGCTACTTCAATAGTGAATGTTTGAGGAATTTTAGAAGTGTCAAATTTTCGCATTAGAGCACCTTTCTTAATGCTATGGAATTTGCCCAAATCTTCCTCCGATGGTTGCTTCTGGCTAGCTGCTGACTTTAGAATTTAAGTCACCCTTAATGTAAATGATGTCCTTCTTTGGCACTTTATTTAGAGTTTTCTGGATGTCAGCATAAAAATCTTCAATGGTTTCCTCATCAGCATCAGTCGTTGGGGCATAGACCTGTAAGACTGAGATGTTCACTGGCTTACCACATATCCGGATAGCAATGATACGGTCGCTGATTGTTCTAAAACTTTCTACTGCCTTTGAGGTCTGCTTGTTTGTAATAAATGCTACTCTATTCCTCTTGATTTCCTCGTGTCTGTCATAGTGCAATGTGAAGTCATTGGACTGAAAATATCCATTACCTGCGCAGTGCAATTCGCTAATTCCAAGAATATCAATGTGAAGTCTTGTCATTTCGCATTTTACAATGTCCACTTTCTCTAGACTCATGCCACACACATTCCATGTTGCTAGTATGTGAGCTTTGGTACAGCGCAGTCCTTTCCTTTCATCATGAGGTGCATCAGCAGCTGGGCTTCCCAAAGGCTTCCCCCCAGTTGTGTCATGAGGAAAACTCTGACTACTTGTACTCAGACCTTGCTCTTCCCCAGTAGCATTTAGAGAATCCTTTGGCATGGGGGGGGGGGGGGGGGGCAAATCTGAATTTCTTGAGAGCTCTTTCATAGAGTTTCCAAGGGGAAGTTTTTACAGGATAGGTCACCAGGTCTTTCCCTAACCATCCCTATTTATCCAGGCTTGGGACCAGCGTATAGGGATGACTTCTACATGGCTGTTTTTTTTTCTAGCGTATACATTGTGCTATATCGTCTTTTTTCCCTAAAGGTTAAATGCATAGTACTGAGGGTGTATATTGGAGGGTTATATTGTTAAATTTAAAAGCACTTAGAGTCTGCTTGTGAGTTTCATTCTCTAATGCTTTGCACGGGTGATTAATTAGGAGCAGGGTTACCCAATAAAAGATGCGCAATGAAGCTCATCGCTCATTGTGCAGTTTAAACAGTGGCAGTTCAGTAGTTAACGGCCAGTGTTATCTCAATGGATGGGGGCAGGGGAGCGAGAGGAGAGAAATCTCCTGTACTGCCCCACCCCCCTCTTGGCCGCTCCGTGACCCAGCCAGCTCTGCTAGCTCCCGTGCAGGAGCGTGGAGACACAAGGATGAGTGTCGGGCATTGTTTGCCTGACACTCGTCCTGCGTAAATGGGCCTTAAGTGTACGGTCTTCTAAAGTGTTATGTGTGATTTGGGATTAGTGACTTTGGATTCAGGGAGTTTGGACGAATCACTTGTATTTAATTGCTGGTTATCTATTAGACGTTTTGCACATATAAAACGTTTATCTAAATCTGTACAATCCCCATTTAGAATGTGCTCCATGATTGACAATGACATCCAGTGTACATCTTTTGCCATGTATGCAGTCCTTGTGCAACCATTGGAGGATGCATACTGATGTACGACATGTGAGCATGTTGCACGTTGGAAAGCCCAGATCCTGAATCTAAATGTGCAGCTTGCAACTGAGATCCACTCACACCATAGAAAGGAATTTGCTGCTCACTGAGCAGGCACTCACTGGGGTAGATGTGGGGGTGGATGGTAGTTTGGGAGAGGAGGATGACCAGGCAGCTTGCTGCATGACAGTTAGAAGGAGGGGTAGAGGGAAGAGATCCAGGGAGGCTAGTCCTGAACTGGCACACCCCAGCAACTTTGCAAAGTTGGCAGATGAGATGAATGCCATTACAGGACTAGTATTGCTGCAGCACAACATGGTTTATGACCACCAGGGAGATGCCTGCTCCAGTAAAAATGGAAATAGGAGCACAGGGCAGGCTAGACAGTTCCTGGTAGTGCGAGACTCAATTTTTACAGTCAGGGCTATTTTCCGCATAGACATGGGTTTGTCGATTGGGATGTTGTCCTGGCACTCGAGTTTGACACATCACGGATCGCGTTGACAGAATATTAAATACTGTGTACAGTTTTGGGTACTGGTACTCAGGAAGGACATATTAGAGCTTGAGCGGGTTCAAAGGTGGCAACTAAAGTAATAAATGGAATGGGTGGATTACAATACCCACAGAGATGATCAAAATTGGGGTTATTTAGTTTAGAAAAAAAAAAAAAAGACAGCTGATGGGCGACCTAATAACCATGTAAAGATATATCAAGGGACAATACAGAGATCTCTCCCATGATCCATTTATACCCAGGACTGTAACAAGGCGGCATCCGCTATGTCTAGAGGAAAGGTTTCTACACCAACATAGAAGGAGGTTCTTTACTGTTAGAGCAGTGAGACTGGAATTCTCTATCAGAGGATGTGTTGATGGCGAATTTGATAAAAGAATTTAAGAGGGTCCTGGACAGCATTACAATATTACATGTTATAGTCACTAATTACTTCAGAAGGATTGTTGATCCAGGAATTATTGCGATTGCCAGACTTGGAGTTGGGAAGGAATTTTTTTTCCATTAAATAAGGTAAATTTGCTTATACCGCATTGGTTTTTTTGCCTACCTCTGAGTCAACATAAAGAGAGGTGTGTAATAGGCTGAATTAGATGGAAATACGTATTTTTAAGCCTAACATACTATGTTAACCATCAGGCTCATGCATGCTCCTGCCCTCTTAAAGGGCCAGCACATGATCCCTATACCAGTCCTCCACCAATTACCGCCAGTTATAATAATTATCCTTCTTGGTTTCTTTTACCTTTTCTGACAAAGTCCCCATTCATGCTGTATTTTGGTTCTAACATCTACCTGTTCTTTACCGGTCAGACTTTTGTAATACCTGACAATGGCAACATTTCCTGGACCCGGGCCTTTGCATGGAAATCAATATTGAAATTGTGTTGACAGCCCCGACCATTGCCAGTATTTTGGACAAGACAGTGTACTGCTCACACTACCAAGTGCTGTGTAGCAGAGCAGCCACACAACTAGCTTCTCTGTAGGGTCCCCAAGTCATTACTCACAAAGGCAAAATCGAACTTGGAGTGGACAAGGGTGAAAATTGGGGTTCCCAAATGCTGCCTCTTAGAAAGCCCAAAGTCAAATATGTGTATTGCAAGTTGGATCCAGGTCCGTCCATCTGATAGTTTGTGCCAGGTTTGAAAGTTATTTTCTACTCATAGGAATTCAAGTGCTCAGCTATCGCCAGTGGTCACAAACAGAATTGCTGTGCGTATGTGTGACTGCTGTGTGCCTCTCTTCAGAGCGTGTTAGAGTCTCATTCTTGGAATCATTGGCGTCCCAGAGGTTAGATCCCACGGATCTGAAAGTTCAGCTCAAACTGGGATGATGGACACCTTCTACTGACCCTACGGAAACATAAAATTCTCTGGAGGACATTAGGCAATATTAGATTCTACACTGGAGGCTCCTTTCAGAGTCTCTGGCCCAGTCTCAGAGGGCATAACAAAAGCCAAATAGACCTCATTATAGTCAATGGGGTTGGTTCAGTGCTGTTTGTTTTCGTTGTAGGACAGATCCAGTCAGAAAGCGTTTCTGGTTTCAAGCCCCGGTAACGGTGCAGGAAACAGTAATCACTGAACAGAAGGCAAGTACAGAAGTGAAGGTGATCTTATTGTAAATGCGCAGTGCTCCTGCAAAATAGATCTTTGCCACACAGGATGAGTCCAGGACTCATCTTCACTGGCATCTCCATGTACAACGAAGTGAGATGTATTGTCCTTTGCTTCATCTGCACATACGCCCAATACTGGTGGAAATAAGTAATCTCCAGGAAGTTATAAATCCTTTTTTCTAGATTATGCAGAGATAGCCAGCTGTCACAGGGTCATCATTAGCACCTTAAGAATGTGTCCCATTTTTTTTTTTTTCAATTTTTTATCCCAAATCAGAGCTCTTATTTTTCCATCAACGTAGCGGTCTGAGGTTTTTTTTTTTTTTGTGGAATGAGTTGCATTTTTAAATGGTACTATTTAATTTAACTTATAAAAACATACTGAAAAACACAGCACTGAAATGGCAGAATAGTTTTTTATTCTGCCATCTTTTGGAAAGTATTGTTCTGACAGTGAACACACACGTGGGGCAGTACAATTACAACAACACCAAATTAATTTTTTTTGTTGTTGTACCATTCGTAAAGGAAAAACAAAAAAAAACTTTTAAAAACCAAAAAAAAATTTTTTTCTTCACCATCTTCTGACCCCTGTAGTTTTCCATTTTTACATTAATAGTGCTGTGTGAAGACGTATTTTTTTCTGGATGGTTTGTGGATTCTTTTGGTACCATTTTGAAGTACATACGACTTTTTGATCGCTTCTAGATACATTTTTTTGGAGGCAGTGTGTAATAAATGTGTTATTTTGATAGTTTTTTTTATATGGGAAAAGGGTTTTTCTGAACTTCTAATATTCTTTATACTAAAATAACTCTTACTTCTCTTTACTTTTTTATGCTGTTGTTTGATCGCTCATAAAGCAATACCATAGTGCAACCAGCCAGATCGGAGTGAGGTGGGCGGCAATGATGGTGGTCACAGTGGCTCCACTGCTTTCCTCACTAGTGGAAGCCTGTGTGTAGAGTTGGAAAAAATTAATTAGCTTTTGGCTATATGAGCTATCCGTAAAGTTGGGAAGAGTAAGGCCTTCCTCACACAGGCATTTGCAGAAACACTGAGTTTTTCAACGCTGCGTTTACAGCAGATTCCGCCCGGGTTCAGCAGCGCTGGCAAGCGTTATCCCAGTGTTTTCAGCACAGCTGAAAGCGCAGCCAAGGCTGCTGATAAAAGAAAAAAAATAAATAAAAAATCAATACTCACCTAGCTGGTGAAGTCGCTGCGGGGACCTTGTAAAGGCGGACGATTGCACTGATTGGCTAAGCACCATTGAGTGACAGCTGGGTGAGCCAATCATAGCCAGCACTGGATGCGTCCAATCACAGGCATTGGATGAATAAATGACTGTGATTGGACACATCCAGCGCTGGCTATGATTCGCTGAGTAGGCTGTCACTCAGCCAAATAAGAGCAATCTCTTGTTTGAGGCGGAGATTTCAAATCCCCGTCACCAGAGAAAAAGTTCCCATGCCGGCTGACAAGTTCTGAGAGCGCCGCCGGGAACAGCGACATCACCAGCAAGGAGAGTGTTGATTTTTTTTTTTTTAAGACTCAGGTAGTGTAGCTAGGGCATTTAGCACTGCCAAAAGCGCAGTACCAAATTTTGCCGTGTTTCATTTCAACAGGCAACACAGGGCTGAAAATGGCCACAAAATAGAACATGCAACGCTGTCAAAGCACAGCGTTGAAGATGCTGCGTTTTCAGCCTTGTGCGAGCACTCCCATTGAAATGAATGGAAGCGTTGTACAGCGTTTAGCACTGTGCTGAAAAAGGAGTACTAAACACTATTCAAAAATGCCTGTGTGACGGAGGCCTAAGGTGGTAATATGTCAGTTCGTGATGCCAGTCCGTATACAGGCCGGAACCTGTGTCGGACAAAATAATAAAAATGGAACAGATAAAAAAAAACTTCCTTTCCTCTGAAGTGTACTGTGGTACCTCAGTGCACATGTTGCTGTAGTGGGAAGGGACTCCAGGAGGCAGGATGAATGGTAAAACCATAGAATACTTTATTCTTCTTGTAGGAAAAAGGATCTTCATATTAGCATTACTTTATCTTGAGGTAGACATTATTTAGCACATCCAGTTACATCAATTTGAACAAATGAAGGCATGAAGTGCAAAAATCATATTGGAACACCAATGGGCTCTTTAGTAGTAAATAATGCTTTGTCTTCCTGCTTCTCTCACATTCTTCTCATTTATTCCTTTAGGTATAAAACAGTTCTGTAATTACTGTTACTTTAGGCTGATTCTATTATCTTTGTTTGTTCTCTTCCTCTAGTCTCCTGTTCTCAGCACAACTCTTAATATGTATAGCTTTTTCTCTTATTAAATTCTTATGAAACTTTTAGTACTCACTTTACTGCTTCCCACCACACTGTCTCTCAGCTCTCTCGCTAGTCCTCCATCTTCAACTCTCAAAACTCCAAGCCTCTTCTTAAAACACTTTCCCTCTCCTTTATACTAACTCCTACAAACGAACTTATGTGTAGGACCAATCTAGCAATTACAGGCAGCCTATCTCCTGGCTACACGACTCACACCTTTAACTTATATTGTAGCTTTCTAAAACAAAGTGTGGTTGACCAACAATGACATTTTAAGAGGACATATACATACATTACATCAGAGTCCACATTTTATTATGGAATGTGTACAGTCCTGTACCCGCCAATAGTATTACATTACACCACATTCTGACAAGTCACATCAAGACATGCCACCTCGCAATCTCATATAATCGGATATAAATGCCGGTCAGAAGTGCTAGCGGCATTTTAAGGGTTAACAGCAGTGATCAGTGCGAATGCTGATCGTTGATGTTGTGGGCAGGTATCAGCTGTCAAAGCCAGAAGGAACCCACCTTGTATGAAGTGGGATCAGCTCTCAATCCTGCTTCATACATACCCCGTGCCCCCTTGACATACAGACATCCTGTGGAGTGAAGTGGTTAGAAAACTTAAATTCAGCTGTCTAATGGCATGCTCATTGTTTAGTGGTCCCAAACATGCTGATGGGTTCTTTTTAAGAACCTGCTACACATACATGTCACTTACTGTATGTAAAAGAATGGGATTCTAGTTAAGCTACACAATGAAAGATGGGGCTCCACTACTCAGTAATCTCATGTACTAGGAACACTCCTCCAATCATCACAACCCCCTGTACTGTCCTCTCTCCTCCCCAGTTATCACACAGTCCCCTTGTACTCTCCTCTCATCTGAAGGTGGCTTTGCGATAAGCACTATTCTCTTATACAGCCATACTAGGCCTTCTCCTGTACAATGCTTGTATGTGTTGCAGCCATCTGTGCATGAGCTGGGGACAGTGCCTAGCATTGATTGACTGACACTCATCACTATGCTCAATTTCTCCCTGGCTCAATGTACTAGTATACTGCCCCGCTCTCAAGCCTCCTCACCATATATCCCCTGTCCTGCTGCTACCCCTCAGCAAGCATATTAGCCCAGCTCCTAATATCGATTTCATGATTCAGCAGAAAATCGTAATTGTGCTTCATCAAAAACTGTGAATTAATTGAATTTAATCATGTAAAACCACAGACCAAGTATGCTATTAGGTAATATGGTAGTTCAAAGATGGCATACCTGAGGAGAAAGAAGGATCAAGCCTACTGGAATTCATCATTGATCTCCTGTATGAGCCTTTGAATTAAAGCAGCAGTCATGGGTGTATGGCAGAGGCTTATTCCCCTCGCCGCATTAAAAGTGAGCATCCAAGTTTATCGGACACAGTACACCAGGTCTCTTCCTTCATTGCCGAAAACAAGTTTGAAAAGCACATCCAAAGTAGAAAAAAAATGTATTCGTTCTTACACTCTTCTTTGCCTTTACAATACAGCCACAGTAGTATGCTTGTCTGAGCTAAGACTGCATACGTATGGAGGTGTTGGGCGAGATAGCTGTCAGCCAAAGGAGCGTTTGGCAGCTAATTTAATGTGTATAGCTACCATTACACGCTACATCTAGGGACATTAGTTGCGAACCAACTTCTCTATACAAATTGAAATAACTTTCAAGAATCTAAACTGACCTGTTATAATGGGTCTACCTTGTTCCCAACATATTATGCATCTGACCACGATCATTCCACCATTCTCTACTAGGCTGCAGCAGAAGTTCGAGTACTCCATGACATGAGAGCAGCAGAGTTGTGAGCCACATGGGAGTCAGCATGTCAGGATCTGCGGCTCTCGGGGCCTCCGTGCCCGCACCGCCGGTCCCATCACCCGGGCTGCAGGAGTGCGGCGCAGGGGAGCCCCGATTCTGGTGATCTGACCTGGCCGGCTTAACTCTGATCGCTGCTGGGTTGCTAGGGATGCAGCGGGTGTCATCTCCCGCTGCCATGACAACGGGGCACGTGTCCTCGGTCTCTGTCTAGGCTGCAAGGCTAGGGGAGAGTTCTCAGCGCCTCTGTGATTGGACTCTGCTGCTGTCAGGCTCCCTGCTCCAATCAGCTGCTGGGGCGGGATTCCTGACAGCATTTAAACATGTCTGTTTCCTTGCAGAGTGCCGGTGTATGTTTGTCTCCAGGCTACACCCGCTTTTTCTGATTGATCTCCTTGCTTTTGACTCTCCTGCTTCGGACTTTACTTGAATTTGCCTGACCGTTTTATACCGCGTTCCCTCCAGTTGCCGACCCGGATTGTCTGACCTGATTCTGTTAGTTTGTCCTGGTATTTCACTTTGTGTTTGGTCCTGCCCTGTTTCCCTAGCTAGGCTAGGGACTGTCATCTAGGGGGGCAAGTAGGTAGGGACAGGGGTCGCGGGCTGTTTTAGGGACTTCTGTACCTGGACCCAAGTTGCCTGACACAGCAGAGTGAAGATCACAATTAACACTTCATGAATGTCAGGTCTATTACATGTATAGATTATGAGGTCATTGACACTGAAAGTGAAGGATAGGTAGAAAGATCCATCAGAAGATGCAGAAGGATTCCACACTGGTAAACGAACAACAATAAGGGAGGGAGGGAGGGAGGGAGAGCTCAAAGAGATCTAGAAAAGCTTGAACAGTGAGCAGCGACTAACAGAATGATATTTAACAAATAGAAATGCAAAGTCCTACATCTGGGCAAGAAAAATGAAAAAAAAAGCACATATAGAATGGGAGGAAATTCGGCTAAGCAACAGCACACGTGAAAAAGACTTGGGTATACTAATAGATCATAGGTTGAACATGAGTCAACAATGTGATGCAGCAGCCAAAAAGGCAAACACAATTCTGGGATGTATTAAGAGAAGCATAGAGTCTAGATCATGTGAGGTAATTATCCCCCTCTACTCTTCCTTAGTCAGACCTCATCTGGAATACTGTGTCCAGTTCTGGGCACCACACTTTAAAAAAAGACAGACAAACTGGAACAAGTTCAGAGAAGAGTTACCAAGATGGTGAGCGGTCTGCAAAATATGTCCTATGAGGAATCTTTAAAGGATCTGGGAATGTTTAGCTTGCAAAAAAAGAAGGCTTAGAGGAGACTTAATAGCTGTCTACAAATATCTGAAAGGCTGTGACAGTGCAGAGGGATCAGCCCTAGTCTCATCTGCACAAGGAAAGACTAGAAGCAATGGGATGAAACTGATAGGCAGGAGACACATTAGATATTAGAATAAACTTTCTGACAGTGAGGGTGATTGATGAGTGGAACAAGTTACCACAGGAGGTGGCGAGTTCTCCTTCAATGGAAATGTTCAAACAAAGGCTGGGCAAATATCTGTCTGGGATGATTTAGTGAATCCTGCACTGAGCAGGGGGTTGGACCCGATGACCCTGGAGGTCCCTTACAGACAAGTGGTGATGTTTAAAGGCAGTTTTAAGTGACGAGCTTATTTTTTAGTTCAAGGACCAAGTAATTGTTATCGTGGCATTGCAGGAGCCATAACTCATTGACATAGCTGTATAATGGCTTGTTTTTTGGGGGAGAAGTTGTACTTATAATGGCACCAATCTGGGGTGTATATGTACTGTGGTGTATAACTTATTACATTTTTTGGAGAGGAGGTGGAAAAACTAAACAGAAATTCCACCATTGCTTTTAGCTTTTGTTTAAACGGCGATCAACACTCAATAAAAACATCAGGATAAGGGTCTTACTTGGATCAGCATGATTAATGCGATACCAAGTTTATATAGATGTTTTTGTAGTTTACTACTTTTGCACAATAAAAACACATTTTACAGATAAACAATTGAATCTGCATCGCCGTATTCAGAGATAGCATTTTTATTTTCCGGTAACAAAGCTATATGAGAGCTTGTTTTATGCGAGAAGAGTTGTAGTTTTTATTGTTACCAGATGGAGGTGACATTTTGATTGCTTTTCAAAGTGTTTTTTGGGAGGTGAAAAAAGAAAAATAGCAATTCTGGAGTTAGTTTTTAAAATTATTTTTATGGCAATAAGTAACAAAATATTTCTATTGTTTGGTTCATAACCAACATAGTAATATATATCATTTTGTTTCTTAAAAATTGTTTGATATTTTATCAAATTTGAAAAGGATTTTTCCATCGCGTCCATCATGACAGCACACATGGAGGTTGCTCCGCCTGTGATCCTTGGGACAGGAAGAGGAGTTCTTTAAAAGCCACCTCTTCCTGTCCCAAGGATCACAGGCGGAGCAACCTCCATGTGTGCTGTCATGAAGGACTCATGGAAAAGGAATTATCTGTAAGAATAATTCTTGTCTTTTTGTGGGAAAGAAATGCACATTTTTCAAACTGGATTTTTTTTCCCCCCTTTAAATTAAACTTTGACCTTTTATGACGCTATTTCTTACTCCCTCAAGAGAACTTGAAGATGTGATAGTTCAAATGCTACGATAGTACATTGCATTACTTATGTAGCACTTTCTACTAAACCTATGACAGTAGCCTAGCAGACTCCACCGGTGGCGGGGTCTAATAGGTTGAGTTACATGGTGGACATGGAGGCCTTTGTCAGGCTTCCGGCTGCTAAAGGAACTCATTGGTACTTTGTGATCGTGCTGCGGAGGTGCTGATATCTGACAGAAAGGGCCCTACCCCCCCCCTCCCCCGTCATTTCTTACATGGTGCAGTTGTTATTAATTGAAGCATGCAAGATGTGAAACTGCCAGGATCTGATGTTTCTCTGCTACTGGCTGTTAGAGCAAGAGTCTGGCTGTCAGTCAGCCGAGCCACTGCCTTAAAAAGATGTATATGCAAATTAAAAGCCCAGTAGTGAGGTTAGTAAAAGGGCGTATTGCCTGTCACTAAGGGCTAAGGTATGGAGATGATCGAGCATACTCGCTAAGGCAAACTACTCGAGCGAGTAGTGCCTTATGCGAGTACCTGCCCGCTCGTCTCAAAAGATTCAGGTACCGGCGGGGAGCGGCAGGGGAGAGTGGGGAAGAACGAGGGGGGGGGGGGGAAGGTCTCTTCCCCCCCCCCACCCCCACGCAACTCACCACTCTTCCCTGACGGCACCCGAATCTTTTGAGACTAGCGGGCAGGTACTCGCATAAGGCACTACTCGCTCGAGTAGTTTGTCTTAGCGAATACGCTCGCTCATCTCTACTAAGGTAGTATTCCAGAGACTGGGTTAAATTTTAAAAATTTCTGTAATATTTTCATTTATTGCCAATATTCAAAACGTCCATCTAAATCATTAAACTGAACTGCAGTAGCTTTTTTTTGCCAGCCTATGCCAATGCTGCATTCCAGCCAGCTTCAGATTTCCACATTGTTATTTTAAATGGCCTCTGGGGAGTGCAAAAACTAAAATTTCTCCCAATGCCCCATTGCCAGTTACTGACGCGCAGCGCCTCCACGACAGTACAAAGAGTGTCATCATTACAGCAATTAAAAAAGGTACTGCGTATGCTTGACCACTAAAAAAAGCAGCACATACTGGTTGTAACCACTGGCTACCAATGGAGAACTAAACAGGAGAGGAGTCCACAGGTAAAGCAATCTCTCTACAGCTTTGCAAAAACATTATGACATTATACTGTAAAACTACATGCCATTTTGCTTTATGAAGCCTATAACTTTCCCTCCGAATCGCTGGAATACCCTTTCAGTGCTACTGCTAATAAAATGATAAAAGTTGTTTAACAAAATTGGAATTTTGTTTCTTTATTCTTCAAAACTAAGAAACCAAAAAGGGTAGATTTACTACTAAAGTGATCTATTAAACACTATATATTACAGTCATTTTAAAAGCAATTTTTACCAATTCTTACGGTTAAAAATGACATTTGAAACAAACCATGACTATACACCACAATGCAGACTCAAGGCTTTGAGGGGCTATCACTAGGTTGGTTTAGCATTTTCCGTTTAGCTGGAGGGCTGTTACTGTAGGATTTGGCTATGCAGTGGGACAGGCAAGTTGACTGTGATGCATGTTCTGTGTGCCGTGCCTCCCCAGAAACAGAATGAAATATTAGCTCCTGTTTAGTCTGTAATGATGGCTCACACAACACAGTATCTGTATGTGGAAGATGGCCCTGAAAGTTTTTATCCTGGATAACACCTGCTGACTGATTCATATAGTATTTAGAGTCTTTAACATCCCCAACCGCAGATGAAGAACAAGAAGCAAAGGAAACAAAGTCAATAGGTTCTTCATCTTGGTGAGAGGACACCGCATCTCCTAATCCTTTGCAAGCTTTGACAGTAGAATCCCGCCAAAAACTCATTTTTGAGCCCAACGTAGAAGAGATGCTACCATAACATGACCCTTGACTTCTTCCATTACACATAACAGCACTATGCTCACTGATGTCATCATGGCAGCCCTCGTCTACAACATTTTCAACTGAAATCCTACTTTTGTTAAGGCTTTTAGGATGTTTTCTCTGATCTGTAGCATTATCCTTTTGTTTTCCTACTTGTAAATCAATATCCTCATAATGCCCTGGTGATCCATCATCTGCCGATTCACAATTGATCTGGTAAAAACTTGGCTTGGGCTCTCTAAAGCACATGAGGCCCTCACCAGTATTCAAATGGTTTTCACTAATTGACTTAGATTTGCTAAGTTCCTTTCTCTTAGGCAAATCATCGAAAACCAATTTTCTAAGGTATGTTAGAGGTTTCTTTAAATGGCCACTAGATGAACAATTTGCTTTGCTACCTGGTGTGTTCAGCTGAAGAGTGCTAAAAGGCAATGATAATGTAGGACTTCCAAAGACTTGAGCTACTTCTGCACCTTCCCTCTGGCTTTTTCTATCTATACTCATTTGTTCATCACTATTTAATAAAGTACTAAATTTACTTTTCAGCTCGGGGGAGCCTTTATTTTGAGAAACAGATTTTAGTTGCTTTAAACCAGGCGAGTGTCGATTTGATTTAGAGTAGGTACCACTGGGTTCCTCTGTATGGACACCTTTTTTATGGCTGTGGCTTGAAAACTGCTGTGTTGTCTTCAGTTCTTGGCAGGTATATGCGGTTGTAGCATCAGTTACATGTACATGGGCAGCATTTCCACACTGAGATTTTTCTTTCTGTATATCCTCTGGTGGCCTTTCCAGTTGCTCAACCTGAGCTTCTAGTTCTTCTATGTATTGATCGCTCCTCTCCAGAGCTTTTTTAAGCCTGCTCATCTCTCGTTCATACTGATCTACTTTTGCTTGAAGTGCAGCCACTGTAAACCTTCCAAACCTATAAGAAAGACAGGAAGAAACTTTATTGAATCTTAGTTTTGCTGAAAATTTACCAAGTACTACACAACCAGATATCTGGAAAAAGAATATTTTAAAACATTTTATTTCTGTGGGGTAATTCAATGCAAGATTATGTGTGGTCAGGAGAGAAAAATATCTAAATTATAAACAGAGTGCCCTTGGGCTTCCATCACACACTTCTTCAGCCAGACATTTTGGACATGCACTTTATACAGGCATTTATTTTTTCCCATTGAGAAATCTATCTAAAACCACCATACCTAAAGCATACTGGGTTTTCGAAAAAAACAAATAAAAAAAATAGAAGATAACCTCCCCCAATAATTTCCTATTGATTTTCAGCAAGCTTTTAGCTGCAGCAGAAAAATCATGGCAAAAGAACAAAACAAAGACAGGAAAAACACTGTAATTTCCAAAAACACTGGGGGATGTTCACTTTGTACAGTTTCCCCCTGCGCATGGTGTGCTTAATACATGAAGAGACACACATTGTCGTCATACATTATGTTCACCCCCCCCCCCCCACACACCTCCGTACGCCTTCTCATAAATATATCCCAGTTCCAACCTAGGGTACAATTCATGTATAATTTATCAGTGTGGGGTGACCACGCCCCCTCTGCACAAGCCCTACCCACTTTTTGAAAAAGTAGCCGGGTCGGTGAAAATTAAAATCTGTCGTTAAACACTTTATAAATTTTTTGCTGGATTACTTGAATTAAAGGAATTTCACAGTATGAAATAACATAGTATTTTTCGCCTTAAACAGAATATATCTTAGAAAAAAAAATTACCCATTATATGAATCCAATTTTTATGTTAAAAATATTTAGGATTTTTTTTCCTATGTCTTTTCATTTTTGAAGAACAACCTATATAAAAACAAAATTCCTAAATTCTTGTAGTTTTCACAATGATCACTGAGGCTACATTCAGATGACTGTGTGCTGCGATATCCACAGACCCTTGTGGATCTTGTCCATGAAAACTGAAGAGAATAAGACACATGGCCCATCGGGTTAATATGGGTAGAATAGGCTATTAAGAGGCCATGTGCTGCCCGTAGAATACACAGATAGCCATATATTTGGACCATGTGCTATCTGACTAGGCCCTAAGACTAATTGACACTGTGTTCTGTGGAGAAAACTCCAGTAGCCATCTCACCATCATCATCATAACCAGGATTACAATGAAAAGTGACACCTATATGTTGGTCGGGAGTGCTACAGTTTCTTCTTGTGTTGACCGCCTAGTAGGCATGAGAAGACTTAAGAGGCCATGCAATGCTCCTCTAGGAAATTTGGTATGCAAACTGGAGATCATACAATGCTTCTGCAGCACCAACTACTTGACGGCAGCCTTCCTAACAAGTAAATGCCCAACCTTCCAAAATGCCCTGTAACATGGCTTGAAATAAGCCAAAGACTGATGTACATGTACCACTGCTTACAACAGTAAACAATAACACCCTGCCCTTCCCGCAAAATGGCGCTGCCTGAGGTGAGTTGCTCAACTTCCCTCATGGCAGTTGTACCCCTTGGTTTATGGAATTGTTCTAGGTAAACAGCTCATTTACATTCTAAAAATTAAAAAAAATTACAAACAAAAACAACCTATACCCTTAGCTAGACTATTTAGATGTCATTTCCCATCCAGACATGTCAAAGGATGTGCACGTGTGTGAAGATGATTGTAAGGAGCTACATTAATGCATTATGAGGACTGTCATTACAATACATAGTTCCTGACTTATACTTAGGGTTTTGACGGAGCAATGAATGGAAAGACCATTTTTCACGCAACTTACTAGCTCTTGGTGGGCTTGATATGCTCCCGATTTGCAGAGGAAAATGCTCCCACCCTCTGCTCCACCTAGTCCATAAAAAAGATATACTGGGAAATACTCAATCCGACTACATGTTGAAAAACTTTTTTTTTATGCCCCGTTACATAAAACATACTAAAATAAAATAGAATACAGGTAAGGGTCAAAATACATGTATGTAACAAAAAAGTTCCCAGAGTGCTGTGGGTATGAGCTCCACTCTAGTGTTCAGAGCAGATCATCACTGCAGGAGCATAACATCAATGAAAGGAGTGTGAGGCACCATCAGTTTTTCCTTTGTCCTTTTTTCTAAAGCCCTTGTGTATAAATCATAGTAAAATCTGCATAATTTATATCTGTAGGCTAATTACAGCTTAGTCATTAATATCTTTAATTAAATCAGAATGTGAAAACATTCTTAATTAATGTTAGTAAAATGATCTTAAAGAACCAGCATTAGTATTTGAGGAACCACAACCACGAATTAATATGCAATGTGTGAGGGCACTAATGATTTGTCTGGTGTCACAGTATGGTGGCACTGTTGCTATTGTTCCTCCATTCTTTTGGCATATACAGTTTATTTCTTAAAAAGACACACCTCATCACTAGTACTCATCTCAACTGGGTTTCCAGCAGCAAGCCTGGTCTTGCGTTTTGTATGAAAGCCTATTGTCTTAAGTCTTAGAGCTGAAAATATGCACGTGATTTGAGATGGCCTAAATGGGTGACCAAAAGGCCATTTACACGCAACGATTGTTGTTTCAAATGATGAGTGCTAACACGTAAAAAGAATCGTTTTGAATCCTCACCATTTCTCTAGCTAAGGCCTTTTTAGAACAACAAGAATAGCTTTAAAAAAATAAATAAAATCGCTCAAAGCAGTCTTTTGCGCGATTCTTGTTCTGTCTAAATGCACACACACATCGTGTAGTTTTTGTGCACAAGTGGTTGATTGCTGAATTCTAGCTTGCTAGAATTGAGCGAGCAGGCTGTTATCAGCGGAGCAGGCTGTTATCAGCCGGCTGCGCTAATAAGATTCTCTGCGCCTGTGTCCTGCTGTGAATTCACAGCGGGGAAACTGGCAGTCAGAGTGGAGACTGCCCCCCGCCGCCCCCTCCCCGCATGGTGCATCAGCCTTAAACTAGCATGCTCGCTCATCTCTAATAAACCTCTTTGTCCAATTTCAGGGGCCAGGTAGTGGAAAGACAGCGTCTAAAAGTACCATTGCAAGATGGATCAGGAGGCATACAAAGCCCGGGGTCTCGATCCTCCAGGAAAAAAAAAAAAAAAATTATCTATCAATCTATCTATCTATCTATCAAAGCCCACTCTACAAGATCCCTCTCCTCCACGTGGGCAGAGAAAGCACAGGCCTCTGCTGAGCAAAGTGCAAAGCAGCTACCTGATCCAGTCTGCACACATTTATTAAGAACTATAGGGTTAATGTGCAGTTTGACAAAGACCTGGGATATGGACAGAAAGTCCTCCAGGCAGTAGTCCCACCCTAAAATTACTCCATGGTCAGAAGATACCCGCTGAAAAATACACATGTCTAAAGATATTTTTTTTTAAATTAGTATAGCAAGAAAAAAATACATAAATAAATTCAGTATCATGATCATATTGACCCACAGAATTAAGTTATTATGCTATTTTTGCAGCAGTGTGTATGCCATTAATACCAGACAAAGTTTGTGAAATTGTGTTTTTTCCCCATTTCGCTCCACTTACAAAATATTTAAAGTTTTGCAGCACATGAAATAGCACCATTGAAAAACTCAAGTCAACCCACAAAAAACAAGCCCCCAGACAGCTACGTTGATGGATAAATAAAAGGTATGATTTTTTAAAAGCGAGGAGAAGAAACAAAAAGTCGAAAAAAAGTTACGCCCTTAAGGGGTTAATAACAAGTCATTTAACATGCAACCATCTATGACCAACAGGGCATGGATTGCTTCAGACCAGTCACTCAGTTCTAAGATACATCTGTTCACTATATCTATCACAAAAATCATGTTAAGAGGCTTTTGGGAAAAAATGATGACTGCATCCAACTTTTTAATATATGTTAATGGTAAAGTAGCATCTTTCAGCACCCTGTTATTTTTCTATCTTTCCTTTATCTGCCTGCAGGCTTTCTGAAAATTCTCAGAAATCTATTGAGTCACAAACCGAAGGAAAAGAAGACAGGCAGAAGAAGGAGATGGGGCTGCAGCTTCCGTGTGACACTAAATGCGGGGCGGAGAGGAGAGACATCTGACCAGAACTCAGAGTGCTGCATGATCACACTAGGAAAAGACAGAAAACTCAACCTCCAGGAGGCATGGAAGGAACAAAGACCCTATTTGACCAAAAAAAAAAGTCACAAGACCAAAAAAAGATCTAAGTAAGGCAAACAATCCTGGAAGTACTACATATAGAACACATTTGAAGCCATTTTGTAATAGAAGGTACATGTTAATTCGCATAACAATAGTCCTAAGGCCTCCTACCCACTTGCGTTTTTTTTTTAACACAAATGTCAATGGGACTTTGTAATGTGAAATTGTGTGATAATTGTTGCGTGTAAAAGGGCCTTTACTATTTCTCAATTTTAAAAACAAAAAACAGATTATTTCCTAATGAGGCTTTACTTTACAAAACATTGTCATATTACATAATTTGTTTTTGACAATACCAATATAATATGCAAATTTCCCCAAACCCAAGCTATGGACAGTCCGTTTTGTCATGTCTGTTTATTTGAGGACATAACACCCAATTCACCTACTTTTGTGGTGATCGGAGATCTACTTCATTTTTCAATCTCAAGTTTTCTCTAACAAATTCAGCATTCTCATTTCTCAGCTTTTGGTTTTCCTTGAACATAAATAAATAGGACAACATGAGTACAACAAGTAGCATACTCACATTAAAATGTACAAAAGAATAGCAGATACGTCTTCCTAATGCAGGAACATTGTTTTTAATTAACACAGGGACAGAAATGGCACTTTGTATTCATATTCCCTAAACACAATGCAAGTCCCCCATCTAGGGAGGCAAACAAAGCTTTGCAGTTAGTTCAGAAAGTCATTAAGGGAATGTACTAATTGCTTTTCCATGTTTTTTTCACATGGCTAGATATTTTGTGGCCAAGTGAAATTACAATGTGCAGGTATCAGCAAAATAGATGATAATTTCCTTCACTTGACTAAATACAACAAGGCATATTAAATGTGAAATACGAAGGTCGGAGTTTTCAAGTAAATCCACAGCAATAAATATTTGACTCTTTTGGGACGTTCTGCCAAAGAAGTCTTAGTGGTCGGATCAATCTATTCATAATAGCATAAATCTTATGCAGAATGCATGTTCTTCCAGCAGTGGATTTTGGATGAGAAGGTAGAACGCAGCATAGGACATCTTCATAATCTGTGCCTCTAATTTGATTATGTAACCCCATTGCACATTTGGGCGTACGTTTGTTTAATCAATGGGGCAACACAAAGGTAACATTCTGCATTGGACTGGAACTCTCATCTTGGCTGTTTGACCCTGTAAGTGTAGCAACAAGTGAACATTAGTGGAATTAAAATGACAAGCACCTCTTGTGTGGAACCAGTCAGCCAAAATGTTATAAAAAGTTATTAGGAGTTGCTCACCTGTAGTTACTGAAGATTCTGGGCAGAGAAAATACAATCCAGATGGTGGCCGCCGGTTCCTTCTTTGACAGGTAGACACTGTTAAATGAACGAAGCTATGGAACATAATGTCCCGGTGAATAAGCTATGGAACATAGCATTAAGGCCAAGAGACAGCGAGGAAAGTATAGAAGTCCTTGTCCTATTTCATGTCACCGGTTAAAAAGACAGGGCAAGAATCAGTCAACACGTTTTTCCACCATGGACCAGCGGCTTCGTCAGTGAAAAGTAATAGGAGGACGATGGTCTGACCAAGCCGCCGGTCCATGGTGGAAAAACGTGTTGACTAATCCTTGGCTTGGCTTTTTAACCTGTGAAATGCAATAAAAGGATTTATATACCGACCCCGCTGTCTCCTGGTCTCAGTGCTGTGTTCCATAGCTTCATTCAATAAGTGAACTATATGACACTTAAGGAAAAAGTAAAAAGGGCTCCCATTGTTCTGAAGGCCATTCCCTGGGGCATAACAAAGGCACCCAGGGCTGTCCTGCTGAAAGGCCTGTTTAACATAAATTAAGTACGTCCAAACAGGCGCCTGTCACATTTTCTGCACAAGATTATTTTTGCATTCAACTGCCCCACACAAATGAACACAAGTCATACGCTAAATTAGTAGCACTACAGGATGAGGAGCCTAGAAAGTACCAGTCCATCAGAAGACAAGGCCTCATGCATCTGTCTGAACTAAAAAAAAGGAGCAAACTAATTTTGTATAAAATTCTGAAATCTTGTGAAGCAAAAGCACATTTCTTGTAACTACGGTAGCTCTTATCAAAGTTTCAGTGTAAAGGAACTCTAAATGTAGAAAACACACACACACAAAAAAGCCTAGCAATCCCTCCACCTATTACCAGCCATGCCTCAGATCCAAGTGTCTTACTACAATCAAATTGTGAGAGATCTAAAAAGCATTCTCTAGTGACCCCCGCATGCTGTATCTGGCAGTAGGAACCTCCCCACTCTACATTTACTGCAGTAGGAGACCAATAATGACCAGCGCTGCCCCTTTTTTCTTACTAGGGTTGCTCCACCTTCTTTTCCTATACTGCACACTTAGATATGGCAGATTTGGAGCCACACGTCTGACATACAGCAGATTTTTTTTCACTGTAGATTTGAGAGCACATTGGAAATATATAAATCCACAGCAATTTATTAAGCTGCCAATTGCTGCAAAAAAATAAAAATAAAAAATGCTTATCCAAATTATGTTGCACAGCTCCCTTGACTAGGGCCTTTCACATTTCCAGTGCTAGAGATAATTAACCCTTTCCAATCCACTGTCTGACATCTGAAGACATTCTGATTGAAGGCTGTGCAGCTCTGATGTCAGAAGACTTCCGGCAGGGTATTCTTACTGTATATTACTGGCCGCTCTGTTGTCGGGGGCCTCTCCGGCATGTCCCATACTGCAGTACTGGCTCTAGCCAGCAGATGACGCCGTTGTAAAATGGCAGAAAGAGAAAGCCCCCTAGGAAACCCTCAATTCAAAATTGGATTGCAAAGGGTTAAAATAACTTTCATGAGAGCAGTGCTAGCCAATCAGAGCAGCATCCGTGTATCAGATAGTTAGAGATGCGTGACCGTCATCCATTCAATCTTCTCATTGCGAGGAGTGCAGCGAGCTTTCAGTGAGGAAGAAGAAGGATGGTGGTTGGAGATACAGGGTCCCTGTTTTCAGGACCAGCAGTGAAACCTCCACTGATCAGACTTTTAGAATCTATCCTATGGATAGGTGATAAATGTCTATCTTGGAATAACCTGTTTAAGGAGTTTACCTCTGAAGGTTCTCCTACCTGCATCCTACATGAAAAGTTTTACTGGTCTACAAAGTGATGTCACACACATAAATATAATATACATTTTACACAGGCATCTGGACAGTATATTGTTCACACCAGGGGCGTAGCTAAAGGTTTCTGGGCCCCGGTGGAAAACTTTATCTTGAGGTCCCTCAACTTCTTAACGCAGAGGCATAACTTGAAGCTTCTGGGCCCCAATGCAAAACCTGTAACAGGGCCTTCAATCATAATGCTTTATTAATAGTACTGGGCTCCCTATATGGAGAAGAGAGGCCTTATGAGCCCCTAAGGCTCCTGGGCCTGGTTGCAACCGCATCCCCTGTAGCTACGCCAGTGGTTCACACAATTCTGAAGCTCACCTCTTTCAACTTTTCATTGTCCTCCACAACATTTTTGTTGGCGGTCTTCACCATTTCCAGCTTTCTGCTCCATTCTTCCAACAAACGGTCACTGATGTCTCTGCTACGCCTAGCTTCTTTGTTTTCACAATTACAAGATATGGAAACGGCAACTGGATCAGTTGCTTCACTAAGGCGTTCTTCTAATTGGAGATTTGCTCTTTTTAGCTCTTCCTTCTCTTCCAACAGTGATTCTATTTCTTCCTAAAATATACAACACATTGTAAATGCCAATGATCACGCCACTGACTTCCCATGGCACTTTTTAGTAAGCAGCAACCACATTCAGCTACTGGGGAAAAAAAAAACGTACCTTTTTTTTTTAGACATTCTGTTTCAAGGTAGTTAATACAATCAATAATAGTCACCCCAGCACAGCTACACCATATGTGTATAGCACATGGTGCTGCAGGACATTATTTTACAACCACAAGTCTAAAAAAAGCTGGGATGCTATGTAAAGTGCAAATAAAGGTAACTCCTACATCAGAAATTAATGGGACAACCTTCCTCTCTCAAAACTCCAGCAATTGGTCTCCTCACTTCTCAGACGTTTACAGAGAAGAGGGGGTGCTACACAATGGTAGACACGGCCCTGGCCCAACGTTTTCTCAAATGAGTTGCTGCCATCAGTTTCTAAATGAGTTTATTTGTTGAAATGAAATGGAAAAATGTATCACTTTCACCTTCTGATCTGTTTTCTATGTTTTATTGTGAATAAAATATGGTTATATGAAATTTCCAAATTATTGCAGTCTGTTTTTGTTACATTTATTTAGGTTTTACACCGTGTCCCAACTTTTTTGGAATTGGGGGGGTTGCATTTTTTCTCATTATTTATATCATTAAAAATGTACAAATTTTTAGGTATTAAAACTCAGGATAGAAGAAAAACATGGTCTTTGTATCTCCCACTTCCAACATATACAGAACACTGATAACAGATGTAATGGCAACAGTGTTACCAGTGATGTGTGTCCTGAGAAGAGACTCAGCCAGCGTCTATTCTGTATACCCCTTAGCATAGGAAATTCCAGCATGTATGCAGAACTAGCAGATTTTGTATTTCTAAACACGGCATTCAATGTGTATTCAGTGCTTTTAT